>NC_139804.1:29862122-30347122 GCF_963457635.1 Microchirus variegatus | reverse complement strand
AGCCGTAGTCGTAGTCGCAGCAACAGCCACAGCCCGAGCCGCAGCCCCAGCCTTTCTCAGTCCCCCGGCCGACTGAACCACCGTCTTTCCCCTTCGCACAGAGGGGCCCAGCCCTCTGGTGCCACCTCCATATGTGACAAACTAAGAAAGTAAGTTTATATCAAAGTCATTGCCAAGAGGCATACATCTTTTCACAATCTCATTTAGAGGTGTAGAAGAATCATCTTGTATATATTATGAATAAAATTGAGTAGTATTACTCACTCAATCATCTTCTACGACTTTACCCTCCACATGAGGGTTGTGGGGAGGCACTGGTGCTAATCTCAGCTGACATAGGGCAAAAGGTGGGGTACACCCTGGACAGATCTAGTGTATTATGCATATAACATAATTAAACATACAGATGTGGTGACTCTTGCCCTGATGATTAAAATGTAAGGTTCGTAAGATAATGAACATGGAGAGACAATGTAGTTCCTGCACTCACCCTTTCTTCTTGTTAAGGCGTCAGGTTTATGGAGGTACATCTGTTTGTCTTTGTTTTCATAGTAAATGAAGCTCCTGCTTCAAGTCCGTTTGTGCTGCTGTAGAAACATAGTTGTGCAAAAGGGTGACCTCCCTTAGAAGGCCTTTGCCTTAGGTACATATTCTTGTATGTGTGGTTAATCCATTTTCCAATTACGACACACCCTCCCATACACATCGAGCGTGATACGAAGAAATGATTAAATTGTGAAAAAACGGCGGAGACAGCACCTCAGTGTGAATGTCGGAAAAAAATATATATAAGAAATCATATTAAATGTGTTTCAAATTAAAATAATGAGAATAATGATGTAAAAATGTCCGTTCCCTGTGATATCACGATTCATATTGCATTATTGCTTTTAGGTATTTATTCAAAATCATTCAGCCCTAGTTAGGAAGGTGATGTGTGCGTATAAGTAAAGTTGTCTTCGTCGCTGCACAAAATTATCTTTTTTATCTTTCTCTCCCCTCTCCAGGCCTGATACTCCGGGTGGTAAAGAGACGGGAGCTGCCAAAGTCAGTAAGAATTTGATCTAGCTGGGTTTCTTGCTAAAGCCTACGCCTCCCTCATCCCTGACAGGCTGACATGGTTGTCCTCCAGACTGGGATGTAGAAGCCCTTGTTGCCCACAGAGAAAAAAAATATAAGATTTTTGTTTTGTCTCCCCCCACCCACACCCACCACCAACTCAAAAGTGGACAGTGAACGCATCATTAAAAATGACCAACTTCCCACCAGAAAATGACTCAATCAACAAAACATGTAAAGACCCTGTGAGGTTATTGACATGATGCAGCTCATGTGGGTGCAGAATTTTTGTAGTCTGATCATTCAAAGATGCTCTTTCATTCGTCTTTTATGTAAAATGAGATTTGCGTGCTCCAAACAGCCCTAGGTCATCTTGAGAGAACATGCAGTTTGAAGATGTTGAAAAATATTCTTCCATGTCTTGAGGAGAGCTAGATAATGCTTGTGTTTTAGTTGGCTAGCTTCTTGTAGATACTGGAAATGAGGGCTTGGCTCTGAACTGTTTTATTGGCATTATAATCCAGCCTTTTAAATTTGACAAACGGACACTGTCGCTAATTAACTTCAGATGTTTCTTTTGTTTCTTGTCTTAACTCATGATTACTTTAGACATTATCTGTCTTTATCTACACTCACTCAAGTGCTGTTTTGAGTGTCTGTCTCACTGACAAGTACTTGTGTGGTTCACTCATTAGTCAAACGGTTGTAAAATGATTGACCTCAACGGTTTGCGTCTGGCTACCTGGCTGGAAGGGAAACAAGGCAGCGTCATTTCTCTGACACTTTAAACAGTGGTCAATAGTCCAATGAGCAAAGGGTCTGGTTGGTCATTTTGGCTGACGATTATGGGGGGTAATAATTAGAATCTGTCCACAGTGTCTTTCTGTTCTGATGCTTGGAAGTTCACACATGACCCCAGTGAGCATACAGTGTACACAAAAGCAGTGAGGGAGGGCTATCTGTTGTCATCTTTATAAGCATAAGGAAAATGTGAAAGCGTTTCTCTTAACGTTGAATAACAGTTGAATCTGTTGTCTGTAATTTTATGAACCATTCACCTAAACTGGTTTATCATCTCTGTGTAAGAAGAGAAGGAAAGACAAACAGAGTTAAAGTTAGAATCTGCTTCTATTAAATTTGCCTGCAGTGTTTTTGACCTGCAGTTTTTCTTGCCTGTCCGGGTTCTAACAGCAGTCATGGGTGTGTTGGATTCAAAATGCCACCAGCTCTGTTTTAATTTCCCAACAGTCTCTCCCTCTTCAGGCATCCTTGTCCTTTTCTATGTCTCCAACGGTGTCCATATATGTTCTAAACTGTCCTATAGCAGCATTGTGCCTCCACACGCACTCACACCCACAGTTTACTTAGCAAACATCACATGTAATGAGTTTAACTTGGACTTTCCCCCCCCCTCCACCAGCAACTGTGCCTCAAGGTGATGTTATTAAAAGTTGTATAACAATATGGCACCTTTTGATCTTACCCTTGTACACACACTCAACACGCACACGCTCTTTAATCAGGCCGTGAAAAGGTGCATTAAAACAACTCTTATCACCTGCAGCCCAAGATAACCCCACAGGAGCGACTGAAGCTACGAATGCAGAAGGCGCTCAACAAGCAGTGTAAGTGCAACAGGACTGAGTGAGTGAGTGTGCTTTTGTGTACAAATAATGTCTGTTAAAATAACTTTTTTTTCTCTTTGCTGCAGCCAAGGCGGATAAAAGAGCAGCTCAGGCGAAGAACCAGCAGCAGGAAAACAAAAGACAGGTAAGTGTTTTTGTCTCTTGGGTATCGACTACTTTTATTCGCTTCACTTCTTCATTGATGTTTATGTTTTACAGGAGCGAGAAGGAGAATTACGAGCCATGGCACGCAAAATACGCATGAAGTAAGCCCCCCCCTCCTCCCTTATGTTTAGTACACTGTTAGGTGTTGGTGTGTTATTTGCAGAAGTCTTAACCAGTGGTTGTGTTTAGGGAGCGCGAGCGCCGTGAGAAAGAGAGAGATGAATGGGAAAGACAGTACGGCAGACAGAGCCACTCACCGTCTCCTTCCAAATATGGTGAATTGCTTTGTTTTCTCATCACAACATTGTGTGTACCATTGTGTGTACCATTGTGTGCTTCATGCTCTCGCGCTAAAGTCACTAAATTACTTCCTTGTCTCATAAGCTGGCATCTGTTCCTGCTCTGACAGTTTAATAGACTTTAAAATGCTCTGCCGCTGTTTTTGATCACGGTCTCTTTGTCGTCTGTCCCTCAGGCCGAGAACACAGCTCCTATAGAAGGTATGTGAGTTCAAGGAGTTCTTTCCACATTCATGCACAAACATCATCTCAAAGCAAAGAACGTTGGAACAAAATAATATATATCAATATGAAGCAAAACAAAATAATTCTATAATAATAATAATAATAATTCTATTGTGAGGTATACCAGTTTAAACAGTAATAAATAGATGTACTTTTTATTATTATGAAGTGATTCCATCTTAGGTTCAGCTCCATCTTAAAAACCAGTTATGCTGAGATGGGATAATTGACTGGGATCATCTCAGTATAACAAAACTATGAATGTCTTGGTCATGACATACAGTGCATGTTGTTATCATGTTTGTGTTAAGCTAGTTGTCGCTTGTTTAGCAGGTTTACACAGCATTCTAATGAAGGTAAAAGCAGTAGAGCTGCAACTAACAATTATTTTTGTTGTCGATTAATCTGTCGATTATTTTCTGGATTATTCGTTTGGTCCATAAAATGTCAGAAAATGTTAAAAAACGTCGATCAGTGTTTGTCAAACCTGGAAATGACGATGTTCTCGAATGTCTTGTTTTGTCCACAAACCAAAATGATTCAGTTTGAATGATTTCTTTTTTATGTGGAGCAAAGAAACAAAGAAAATGTTCACATTTAAGAAGTGGAAACGATCGGAAATCTTGTTTTAATAATGAATAATCTTCAAACCGATTATCAAAATAGTTGTCGATTAATTTAGTAATCGATTAATTGTTTCAGCTCTAAAAAGCAGATGTAGTGTGTGTTTATTTGTAGGCGTATAACAGCTGTAATAATATAAACAGACTTCGCATGTGTGATTTTTGACAAATGCTCAATTTTATCACAACTACATCCCCGACTTCTTAAGCTGTATTAATATGTGGCCGTCAAATGACGAGCAGATGATGACCCTTTCCATTACTGTAGTTTATGTTGTACGTCAGTTTATTTGCTTTTTACACTAAAGTGTATCTTCTCCTCTGTCGTTTTTCCAGGAGGTCACGGTCCAGATCACGGAGTCCTCACTACAGATACTGAGCAAACAGGTGTAAAATATCGTTCTACAGTGCATTACCATGTGACACACACACATAGCGTCTAATTAGGGGGGGAAAAGCTATTGGGAGAAGATGAGAACAGAAGATGTTCTCTGATAACTTTGTTTTAACCTCTTAGTTTCATTAATGACACACAGCTGATTGGCTAAGCCGAGCTGATTTTGATCTTCAGTTTCACTTCATCATGTAAAGATCGTCTCATTAAAATGAGTTTCTTCTCTTCTGCATTATCTTTTTTTTTTTCTTTTCTACCTGAACTCCTTCGCTGCAGACTTATCTACACACACACACACACACACTTGCTTTTCTTCAAAGTATACAATACGAAGCAATACCTTAAATATCACTGTGCATCACCTTCCTCGTGCTGCATCGTTCTCCCATATTTTAGTTTTCCGCTGAAGAAAGAACACACAATAAGGATTGTTTTAAACATGCCTCGTGAACTGGTGTACAGGATATTTATACACATCCGTTAGAAATGTTAATGAAAAGTCAAAAGTTTATGCATTTATGGAATCAATTGCTCCTTTTCTATTCTGCCCTGTGCTCACTGGTGAACAGCAAATAACATCTTTTTTTGCCCTCAGTCATGTGGAATGTTAAATACAGCAAATAAAACCATTTTTGAATTTATTTGCTAGTATTTGTTGTCGTTTTCATCTGACATGTAGTCTGTTTACAGGTTATACACAAACACCCATACACCTCATGTAACTTTGATTAAATTATCTCAACTTTTTTGAAGCTACATCCAACCATTGATTTACAAAAATTAGACCAATTTCATTCAGATCTCAATCTGTTTTCAAAGCAATATTGATATGTTTTAGGAGAGATAATGAAAATGTAGGTAACTAAAAAAAATCTAAAGTCTGGAGCACAATCGAACTTTAATATCTTCCTTGGTCCATGACATTCAGCCCTAGAAATCTTTTTGAATAATGCTGCTCTAGGACCAAGGTTATTATAGTTAACAAAAACTAATGAAATAACAAATACTGAAGTTGAAAAAACATTTTCATTAACGGAAACAAAAATAAAAACGAGATAACTGAAACTGATTTGTGTAAACTAACTAAAATTGTAGCAAAAATGTGCTTAGTTTTCGACTTTGTAAATTAACTTCTTACATAATCCCTTTGGGTATTTGAGACCTCGCTTTAATTCATTCATAATGTGTAATGTGTTTTTAATTTGTTTTTGTTAAATATGTGGTTAACATTTAGGTAGTTAATTGGGTTGAGTTGGTTCATCTATGTGAATCTTTTTGAATCTTGCACATGGCAAATACTCCATATTACAAAAAAAACTAAACTAAAACAATGCATTTACAAAATTAAAAACTAGGGAACTCGCTCTAAAAACGAATTAAAACTAAGTGATTTGAAAAACAAAGTCAAACTAAGTAAAAACTAAAACTTGTATATTGTGATATCTGAGGCATTGGCTGCAATTGCTTATCTGTGTCGCTAGGTGGCGACAGATCCCAGCGCTGCAGCTGGACATGCTTCACTGTGGCTTTTCCGTCAGTTGGACTCGAGAGAGTTTTGTGGCGTTTCTGTGTGTATTTAAACGGTTGCGTCTCACTCAGTCACAGCTGGGTCTCTGTGGAGGGGGAAAAAAGAGAAATGAGTTATCTCAGTTTCCGGTGTGTTTTGTGTACACCTGTGACAAAGTCAGCGGCTTAGTTCCTCGGAGCCGCCTGAGGAGGAACTAAAATATGTTTTATGTCCAACGTTGGTGACGTAACCGTCATCGAAACGGACAGTTAAAAGAGAGAGAGGGTTAAAAAAAAAAAAAAGTGATAACGAGCGTGTTAGTTGAGGAGGGCGGGGTCAGGGTCGGTTGGGGGCGGGCGGTGCTTACATTTCGCCCATGCCCCCTCCCTGCCCTCCGCTCGCTGCGGGGGGAAAGAAGTGTGAACTTGAACGCCGCCTTCACCGCTCACTTTGAGTCCAGCAGGCACAGGGAGGAGAAGCGGGGTCACTCAACTGCCGGCGTCCGTGTCCGTCTTCTTCGCTCTGGTTTCGGGTAGTTTATCGGAGGAGCACAGCGGCCGGACGGGTGTTCCGCTCCGGGGAGCGTTTGTAATCTCTCGCATTTAGACCCGGGGGTAAGGTAGCGCAGCGCACGACACGATGTCCAGGCGCAAAGTTGGGAGCAGACCGCAGCACCTGAGTGCGTTTCAAGGTAAGAGAGCAGCACTGTGAGTGTGTGTGTGTGTGTGTGGACACTGAATATCATGTTTTCTTTTTTTAAATTTTCTTGGATTAAACCAAGTAATCCACAAACATGGTTAGAATGAATCACCCATCTCCTATAATTAAACCAATAACTACATTTTATAAGCCTTGTTAATTGTTTTTGACTTAAGCTGCTGCTCGCTGCTTTGTGTTTAATCGAACCGAAATACAGGGATGGACGTAGTTTAATCCATCACGCGCACATTTGGTGGCAAATATTTAGATAAGGGATCATAAATATTCTGTCGTGTTTATCCTGATGTGCCCTTTGGCTGCAGTGGCGTTCATAGAGGACAGACCGGTTTACTGGCACGCTGTTTTCAGAGGCTACAGGTCCGAACACGATGATTAATGTTCCCTGTGTTAGTTAGACGATGATCAAGTTTGTTTCTCTCTTGTCTTCTACAGGACACTTTTATTTGCTGGGGTTTTGTCGTTGTTGTTGTTGTTGTTGTTGTTTTTTGACACATCATGTGTTTAAAGCCCAGAATGAAGTGAATCCATCCTCCTCCTTATTATGATTTTTACTTTTTTTTTTTATTGTGAAACTGTCTAACAGTTGTAAGTTGAGCCGTCAGTTGTGCATTAGAAATTGAAAAGAAATCATATAATCATGGTCACTCTTATTGATTTTAAATTTGAGCACTATTGCCTTTAATCTGGATTAACAACCTGATAGTGATGCACTTGTGTGTATTGGTACAAGAAGAGGTTTGCTCTCTCTTGAGTGGCTTCTCTTGTTGTTGTTGTTGTTGTTGTTGTTGTTGTTGTTTTATTTTGGGGACCAATTTAATGATCTTAACACTGAAATAGAAGGGTGTGTGTGTGAGAGAGTGAGTGGAGGGGTTGATGCTCATATATGATGCTGGAGAGGAAACAAGACAGACACTTAAAACACACACACACACACACAATTTGTTTTTTACAGTTCTCTATAAGAGACCGGTGGTGCATGTCTAGTGTGACCACAGGCCCTGACTCAATCATCTGTGTGTGTGTGTGTGTGTGCGTGGGTTTGCGTGTGCGCGTGCGCGCTTCTGACCGCGCCTTGCAAGTCTGCACAAACAGCGCAGCACTGAAACAGGAAAGGTGACATTTTTGAGTAACAACTGGCGAGATCCTACTACAGACTGTACTGTCTGTACCTGTCCTCTGTATATTATGTGCTACTCTCCAGCTCGGCCCTGGCAGGTGGATCCAGTGCAGGCATCAACAAGGTGTGCCCATGACCATGTTGAGCAAGTCTACTGACTGACTGACTGACCCTCCCTCCCTCTTTCTTTCTTTCTTTCTTTCTTTCTTTCTTTCTTTCTTTCTTTCTTTCTTTCTTTCTTTCTTTCTTTCTTTCTTTCTCTTCCTCTCCACAGAGAACCTGAGCTGGGGAAACCTTTAAAGTTTCTCAGACCTGTTAAAAAGTTTCTGACACACACTTCTCTGACAATCTGTACACTGCATAAGTCATATCAGGTGGTTGAATCAGATGAGCCGGCCTTTATGTTTGTGAGCACGCTCACTCACACACTCATAGTCACACCACAGGGCCTGCTCTTATCTCAAACACCTTCAGTCTTTTTTTTCCCCCTCTTTTATTGCAATCAACTTCCCGTTGAGAAACCTGCTCTGGCTGCCTGCGGCTGGTGTTATAGGGCAGCATCTGAGTGAAAGGTGAAAGCCTCAGAATCTTGTGCATTTGATTTAGTCACTTTTACTTGTCAGCAATGTCGTTTTTTTAAAAGTTGATGGACTGTGTGGGTTTCTGTTGCGTACACCCGGCAGCCTCGGTCGGTGCGAGCGGATCTCTGTGGGGCGGTAGGTTAAAGGAAGTGGTCAGCATTGGCTCAGCAGACTGGCCTCTTTTACTTACAACTGAAAGTACCACTTTCAATCACCACGCCTGCTCGTTGTCCCACTTAGGTCTGACAGCACTTTCTGCTGAACTTCAGGTTGTTAATTTGACGTCCTAGAAACGAAGATTCAGTTCAGGGAGATGGTAGGATGCTGAAGTGAGAGGGATTTGCTGCTCTCTTTGCATCTGAAGAACACAAACATACACCCCCAGTCCCACTTTATGGGTAATATGGAGACATAATGGATATCTCTTTAAAAAGGCTGGTTTACCTATATAATAATAATAATAATAATAATATTAATAGGTATAACAGAAATGGCAGTACAATTCAGAGAGGTTGTATTATGCACTCATTTTACTCTGGGAAAGTCTGGGAAATGCTGATTGCATGGAATAGACAGAGAACAACTCGTGTCCATGTGTCTTCTTTTGTTTGATCAGCAGTCCGAAACATAAAGATTTAATTTCATGTCACAGGAGACAAAGAAAAGACGAGAAGATTCACAGTTTAGGGACTGAAAGGTCTCTGGAAGCTGATGGTGGCAGCTTAATTAAAAAACATTATTCTGGATTTGTTTTTCTTTTATCCAGTGGCAGCTGCAGTGCCTGAATTCCTGCATAATGAGCTATATGTATATATGTATATATAATACGTCTGTAATGTGTTGATGACCCTGGTTGTACTTTCTCCCCCTTAGATGCCACTGACATGGACATGGACGGTACCGGCTCCTACGACGGCCGCGCTCCGCCTGCTCCACAGGTCCAAGCTCCTAATGAGGGCGGCGACCTCCTGACCTGTGGTCAATGCAGCCAGGCCTTCCCTCTCTCCCACATCCTGGCATTTATCCAACACAAGCAGGGCGGCTGCCGCTCCCGGAGCCAAGCGGCGAACACCGGCACCACGCCCCCCTCACCTGCCAACCGAGCGCAGCAGCATGTCTCGAATGCCAAGCTGGGGCCAGGCTTCATTGAGCTGAGGAGAGGGGCAACCAGGGACAGAGCGTGGGGGGAGGAGTCCAACGTGACGGTGAAGGAGGAGCCCAGAAAAGCAGGTGAGTGCTTGGTAGGACGCGAAAAAAAAAAAAGCAGTAAAAGAGGACAGGTTGCTAATTAGTGACTCTGTATTTTTGTTTTGTTTTATTTTTTTTCTGTCAACCGCCCCCTTCTTCGTTTAACAACCCCCCCCCCCCCCACCAACCCCAAGTCCAGCTCATTAGCTAGCCGTTGCCATTAGCAGAGCTGCATGAGTTAGTGACGCACAGGCTAATTGTGTGGAAAGGATAGGCGTCGGGATGGTTCGGAGCACACCGAGGGTCCCCGAGGGCCCCGCGCTGAGCACCTGAGCTCCAGAGCGCTTTCCCATCTCCCTTACTGTCAGTCTCTGAGGTGGAATGGCCAGGTAAACATGTTTCTCCCTCTCTGTCACCCACTGTGACCTGGACAACAGGGTGTGAAGCCTCGGACTCGCAATCTGAGAAACTTTTATTGTCTGTCCTGACAGAACGTTGTCTTTAACGTCGGCTCAACACTCGAATAAAACAAGTTAAATACACAAACGGTCGCTAAATGTAAAGTTGTACAGTGCAAGTATGAGTGCTGTTAATTGGTTATTGTTTAAGATGTTTATGTCAGTGGGAATAAAACACTTAGCCTGGGGGGACTTATTTATAGTGGCAGTCTGATGTGGGTGGGCGTTTCTTTTCTGTCCTGCTCGGTCCACACCTCTTCGCTGCTGTGTTTTTGAAGTCGTCCTCTGCTGCAGTATGAAACGGTCAGAGAGAGCATTCGTGTTCATGCAGCAGCTCCTCGTCGCTGTCATGGCACCGTAATGGAGGACGTTGCATCATGTGTCGCTCCTCTGCCAGCTCCCACTGCCCCGGGCCGAGCCACCTGAGCTCCTGGGAATCTCCTCCTTCCTCTTGCGATACTCTTCTTCATCCTATGCATCATCTTCATCCTGTCTGTTTCTGTCTTTTCTGGTATGGTTGTTCTCTACATTGATCCACACATTAGGATTGTACTTCTATCAGTAATTCATGCATTCTCTTAAAGATCATTTGTTTGCTGGTGTAACAACATATTGTTGTCTCCCTGCCAAAGTCAGGTCAGGTGTATTCAAAAGGTCACCGTATGTGTGTGTTAAGTGAATTATGGGATGTCGCATGCTGTTTGCAAATGGACAGTGCGTCTTGAGACACTCGCAGTGGGTTGTCCGTGTCCATGTTTGCACATTTTGAAACACTCTGTCATGTACACACACACACACATGTTAGCAGTTCCTTCCTTTGTGTAACGCTCGGGGGACGAGTGCGCGCACTATTTCCTGTTGTCCGTTACCTCGCTCTCTCTCTCTTGTTTTTCTGTTTCAGTCTTCAGTTTTTCATTCTTTCGCTCACAGTCCGAGAGGACACGAGTTTCAGTAATTTCACGTTGTGCACGAGGCAAAGCGCGAGCCGGATTTTGAATAATAGAAAAGTGTATTACGTTCAGATTAAAGTTTCATTTCGGTTGAATAAATAAATGTTGCATGTTAAAGTGGCTCGGATCACTTTTAATTTGGACATTTGGAGTGGTAGGACATGTTGTTTTGCCGTCCTGCGGGAGGTTAAACGGAGCATCTGAATCTAGCGAGATGACTGGAAGTGAAAGAGCAGTTATCTTCTGTATTCAAGAGCGAGAGACGGGGAGGGAGTGGGGGGGGGGGGGTAGGGTAGGGTAGAATGGGATGGATTACTGAAGAGCTGCGTGCATCTGTCTCATTCCCTTTTTATTTATTCCCCTTGTTTGTGTTTTCCACTCATCTGTTACACCCCCCCTCCACCCTCCTCATTTCTTCTCCCATCTTCAACACACTTTCACTTTGCCCTCTCTTCTCACCCCCCCCCCCCCCCCTCCTGCTGCCTCCCAAGGGAAAAGAGGTTCTGCCTGCTGCTCGTTAGTGCTTCCAGCCAATCTGCATTTTTAATTAGTAGTTATTGCTTCTGCTTAATATTCAAGTGCTACCCCGGGCCAAATGGGAATCCTTAGGAAAAAAAAAAAAGGAGTGAGAGTGGAGAGAGAGAGAAACTGGCTGGGTATTGTGTTTCACTCCAGGACCCCAAGACAAAAGCACCCCCCCACCCCCCCTCAGGGAAAGATTTGGAAGGTTTGGGGGGGATTCAGAGGGGTGATGAGAACAGGGGTTGGAGGATGGGTCTCAAGTACAATCCAAAGGGGTGACATATTTTCACGGTGTCTCTTGGCCCCCGTGTACGACATTCTAATCTTTTTTATCTAATTTCCTCTTCATCTCCTGAGCCCTGACCTACCTCACGTTCTCTGCTTCTGCTGCTCTTTACCCTATTTCTTTTTTTTTTCTTCTGAAAACAAAGTACCTCCACTTTTCTTGGGTTTCTCCTCCGGCTAGGTTAAAGGATATGAACACTACAGCTCCTCTCGTCTCCAGACAGAAAGAGGGAGGTAGCGGGGAGGCGGGGGGGAGAAAGAACGAAACAGTTGCCGTCTTTTTCATCTTCCCTCTCCTCCCCCCTCCAGTAAAATACAGAAGGATTTGACTTGAGGAAACATGAAAGAGGCTTATACCAGAGTCTGCTTTGAACCTCTCCAAAAAAAAGAAAGGACTGTTTTCCCCCTCAATTTGAGGATCTTCTCTCCAATTTTGATTTATGCAGAACGGCCTCATTTGTCAAGCAGGCTGAGTCAGTGCCTGATTTGCATAAAGTGTTCATTTTCTACGTTCTGCTAATTAGCAATTTGCAGCTTAATTGGAGAGTGACTCTCGGTAACGAGACAAACGCTATTCACATATAAAAATATCTCCAGATGTACTTTGCAACACGGCCTTCTTCTTCTCCTTCTTCTCTTTTGGCCTCCTCGCTTCTGCTCATTGGGTTTAACTATCGTAAACTCCTCACTTCTAACTTTATTTCTGTTGATTTATCCTGTGTCTCAGCTCACCCCATATCTCACTGTCTCTTGTTGTGGCTATTTGCAACACAATTTTAACCATTAACACACACTGTAATGTTAGCATCAGAGTAGACGACACACCCGCATAAATTAGCATTAGCAGTTAGTGGCTTTCAAACAAACACAGCGTCACTTTGCATCTGCAGGATGTTATTTACTTCATTTCAGTTCATTTACCCCCTGATGGATGTCATATGTACAGTGTGTATATAAATGCAAATTGCTAACTCTCTCCTTTTTGTCCACTTTTGTTTCTTCTAGTGCCAGAAGAGCCGACCTATTTCACCTGCCAGCAGTGTGAGTGCATGTTTCCCTCCGCGTGGATGCTCCTACAGCACGCTCAGCACGCGCACTCCTTCAGCATCTACCAAGAGGACACGGAGGTTCCTGCACATGCGAGAGACGAAGACGGTTTTAAAGAGCACAAACCGGCCGCAGCCACTCTGGACCCGCGCCACCTGAGCCAAGCTCTTGCCACGGCCTTTCAACCCTCTCGACTGAGTCGCTCCCGTCAGGCACACACCGTCACCTCCTCCTCCTCCAGGAACACACAGGCGATGAACTTTTCAGTGCGGCTCAGGGAGCTCGCAGAGGGGAATAACAACACCAATGGCAGCTCACCTGTAGGCGTCATGCCATCTCCATCCTCTTCTCCACCAGCAGCTTCTCCTTTTCCTCAGACTAGCTCCGACCTCCATTGTGAGCCGTGCGACCAGGACTTTAAGTCCGTGCATGCTCCGTCATCCCACCGCCGGACACACGCCTGCGAGAAGCCCTATCACTGCGGAGTGTGTGGGCTGGCTTTCGCCCAGAGTGGCCAGCTCGCCCGTCACATAAGGAGCCATCACCGGCAGGTTGGAGGTGGAGGAAGTGGATATGAGTTGGTGGAGATGACTGCAATGGAGGAGGATGTAGGAAAGCAGGGGATGAGAGGGTTTCAAATGCAGCCCGCTGCAAACCTGGGAAAGGGAAAGGTCGGCGCAGACATCGGAGCTCAGGGCCCCTTAGACCTGGACCTCACACACCCCTCCGTAGCTTCAAGCCTGATGCTGCTGACCTCACAGGTTAGACCAACAGACAGAGAGCTGCTGAGGCTGTACCAACGCCAGAGAGAGGTGGGCGTAGAAAAGGAGGATGAGGCAGAGGGGCAGACGGAGCCTCAGCTCACCCCGCCCTGCGCCAGCCCATCTGAAGGCTCGCTGGAGAGCGGAGAGACGGGGGGCAGCGGCGAGAGCGGCATCGCGAGTGGCAATTGCACACCCAAACGCCCAGAGGTGGGCGACAGAGTGCGAGGAGTCGGCGAGTGGGAGAACGAGAGAGACGTCATCGAGAGGGAGAAAGACTGGAGCTCGGCCAAAGTCAGTGAGGTCGTGCAGGAGTGGCAGAGGGATAATGAGCGCAGGAGTGTAGTCGGAGGTGGTGTTAGCGGCGCTGGAAACAATAGTAATACGACTGCTGCTGGCTCTGCAGGGAGGAAAAAGAAAGACGAGGCCTGTGAGTTCTGTGGTAAACAGTTCAGAAATAGCAGCAACCTGACTGTGCACCGCCGCAGCCACACAGGTGAGCGACCCTACCGATGCGGCCTGTGCAACTACGCCTGCGCTCAGAGTTCAAAGTTAACGCGCCACATGAAAACGCACGGCGCTCAGGGAGTTAAGGCTCCCTTTTTTTGCCAGCTGTGCGGCGTCCCATTCACCGTCTATGCCACGCTGGAGAAACACCTGAAAAAAGTTCACGGCCTGAGCCACGCCAGCGTCGGAGCGTACACACAAACCAGCGCGGTTGACAATTTAGCTGCCATCAAAACCGAAGAAGCAGTGGGAGTGAAGGTGGAGGAGGAGGAGGACGAAGCCAGTTTGGATCAGACAGAAATGGAGACGAACGCGGAGAAAAGCGAGGAGCATGAGGCCCAAACAGAATATACGGAGAGCAGAGGGAGTCCAGCCATCGTGGACAGTCTCCTCCCGGCTGAGAGCAGCGCAGAAGTGAGCGCAGTTTTGACTTGTGCTCCATGAGAGCCGCATAGCAGACTTTAACTCACCCTTCAAATCAAAATAACTCATTACAACCCCAGAAAACTTCACGTCACGTCATATGAAGTTTATGACAAAGCAGCGGGGAGGCCTCGTCCTCTCCTGCTCAGGCACACAAGCAGCAACTCTGTTCTCCACTGTAGGCGGAACTGTGAGCTCGACGTAGGTGTCTACGGTTGATTCAGACCACAGAGAAAAACAAGGCCATGACATTCAACAGGGAGATTACCCCGAGCTGTTGAACAGGAAGTGAACTGCCACAGTCCACAACGACACAGGAAACTGATCACCGTGTTGCAGTGCAGGATGCAGAAAGATGAGTGATTTATCTCTCTGGTGACCCACTGGACAGGTGCAGGCCAATATTAACCAAGAGATAATAATGCAAAGAACAGATTATATCAAATAAATAAAAATCCTTAGCAGTAGAACGATGTTAATATATTTTGTCGAAGGGGAGAGGGGACGATATTGTGCTACCTATAGCCATTTTCTTCACAGACGACCTTTTAAAGGCTAAAGATGTGTTAAACCAGACACACGGGTGAAATGAATCCAAACAATGTCCGCCTGCAGTTTCTCACACTCCTCCTGTTAAAGGCGCTCGGTTGTCACAACACTTGTCACTTAACGTAATGTTTACAGGGCTCACAGAAGCCGAGCAAGGTTGTGTTCTGATGTTGTACCATGTTGTGTGGATGATTTTTTTTTTTCCGTTTTCTTTTTTATTATTAATTTGATTAATGTGAATGAGGGGACTTTAAAGTCTCGCCTACTGGTGTGTTTTTTTTTTCCATGAATAGTTTCTATGCATACAAAAACCTGCAATTTTATTCTATATGAGAAACGGGTGTAATTATTCAATATTTGTACTTAGTAGCTGGTAATTTCTCTCTTTGGTTGTTTACATTGATGCTGGTTCGCTTGAAGCTTGTGCATGTCTTTGCAGGCGTTTGAGACGGTCCATTTCTGTTTGCCTTGTGTTCGAGTTATTCCTTATTTATGAATGCTGCATGTTGGTGACTGTGTTACTGACAACGTCTTTTTTTTCACTGCTGAACTACAGGGTCGAGATGAGCAGAGGGGATAGAGTTCATATGGGGGGGTTAGTTTTGTGCAAGCACTTGGTGGTGAGTGAGTTGTGTGAATGTGTGCGTGTGTGTGCAAAAGACAATAAAAGGGGTCTTTTATTGGGATTCCTCTGTCCTGTGACCTTGTGTTCGAAGCATGACTCGGCTGGTCACGATCACCGTGTCATGCTTCTGACAGATCAGTGGATTTACAGGGAACTTAAAGGTCCAGTGTTTAAGAGTTACTGTTCTCCTTCTCCTCCCAAGTACACTCAACAAAAATATAAACACATAAAGAAAAACGTGTAGTTATTGTTATGTGACGAAACAGAGTAACTATCCAAAAAATAGCAGTACAACTTTATCAATGAAGTGGCTTTAATTTGCGAGAAAAGTCCTTGAGTAATGGCAGGAAGAACACAATGGGGGTCGATGATCCAAGTTCACAAACTTCGATAACGTGTATGTCCACCATTAGCCTCACGCAGAGCGCTACACAGGCGACGCATGGACATCACCAGGTTGTCGATTGTGAAATGATGCACATTCAGTTGTGTTGCCACGGCTGTAACGCCCAACCCTTAGCATGCCAATGGCACGCTCCTTCATGATTTGTGACACCTTTGGCATATTGACAAGTGACAAAAGTCCACATTTTGGTGTGCCCTTTTATTGACCAGACCATAAGGAGTGTCTGTGTACTGGTCACACATATTGACCACCACTCTGCCATGCTCCATGACTCTGGTGAGTTGAAATACTCAATCTGAGATTGTAGTCAATAGGAGTGACACTGGACTACTGAGTTTTGAGCAAAACAAATCATTCCATAAACAAATGTGTCAAGAATCTGAGCAAATGTCATGCCGTTCTATTTTTGTTCACCATTTCAAGTTTGTGCGTTTATATTTTTGTTGAGTATATGGGTGGACTGCATTTTGAACCTCTGCTTCAAAAAAACTAACCAACCTGGCTGATGTGCCTGTTCAGAGCAAGATGGTGACCTCCATTAAGTAAGACCCTTGTCTAAAGTACATATAAAATGTCTATTCTAAACAATTATACACTTATACAAACATATCTGTGCGTGGTATATTCAATTTCTGCCAATAAACCCTCACACTGGACCTTTAAAAATGTGAAAAAGTAACAGGAGAAAATCTTCAAGTGCAGTGTAACTGACATGTTTCCACCATATTTTTTACCATAGCTAATTTCTACTTGCCTTTCGTGTCAGGGAAAACAAACGCTTCTGTGAGCTTGGAATGAATGAGTGTGACGTTAACCATTCAGGGATAATATTTTGTATATAGATTCACATACTTGCTGTTGCTATACTTATTATTATTATTATTGTTGTTGTTGTTGTTATAATTAATATGATCTGCCTGTCACTGTTACGTCCCCTCGTGCTGTCTTTACACTGAACACTGGCTGTTGTGAAGCTGTACCACTCTGCTGTTTTTTTGTAAAGTTTGACACCGTTTTGTAGCGTGTCACGAGGAGCCTCAATAAAGAATTGAGGTGCAGTAGATGATGTTGTGCAGTGTTGTTTTTTTACTGCCTGTGGTTGTTTTTCCATGCATGTTTAATTTATGTATCTTTCTGATTCTTGGAGCCCAGAACAAAGCCTTTTCGAAACTATTTTAAGTCTCCTCTCTCACCAGTGTGTTGTCTCAGTCAGTGTGTGGTTCCTGCTTTCTCTGAGGACCACAGTCAGCGCTGGGTTATTAATTTTTAATTTGAATGTTTGGTTTAGGGACGCCTCGCTCCTTATTTACATCTCTGGGTTGTTACCAGCTTTAATAAAGTTGCATATGTGTGAGTGTGTGTGTGTGTGTGTGTGTGTGTCAGTCATCCAGCTGGTTGCTGGATGGGTGCAGCGAGCTGTGATGGGACACGGGCGACAAGGATTTCTCAGGATACTAAACGAATGGTGGGGAAGGAGGGGGGGCGGGCAGTTTGGTTATTGTTTGTGGGCACGTTAGGAGGCACAGAGAGGTGCACGGGGAGTGTCAAGGGGTTGGGATAATTGCTGACTCCATTTTAAGGACATAAAAAACCTCTGCACCAGCATCCCTGGCCTTAACTCCACCCCCCCCCCCCCCCCCCCCCACACACACACACACACACACACACACCCCCGAATGAAAATGAAGTTCTATGATCCCTCTAGCTCATTAACAGCAGGTCTTTTAATGAGCTTTCAACAGGGAGGGGGGCTGGGTAGATGAACAGGAAGAGCGCGGGTTTGCATGGTGGAGGGTTAGAGGAGGGATGGGGGGGGTTATTGCACCAGATGCACACACACCCACTCCTACCAATTACCATTGTGTTATAGAAAATGAGGACCAACGTGAAGACAGAAGCTCCTTGGACCCAGATGAGTCAGTTTGTCCGTTTCTGTCCACAGAGACAGATAAAAACGGCGAGGGAGGACAGGTACCATCCTACATCTCTCTCCCTCCCTGGTGAACTCCAGCTCGGGCTGCTTGTGTCTGTTGGGCGCCACAGCCAGCGCCATTTGGCGCTCATATGGACCCAATTATGTAAGGTAAGGTGATACACGGCAGAACACAGTACAGAAGCCCCTACAGCGAGTGGATATCTTTTTTCTTGTCCCCAAGTGCCCTTTGTCTTCCTGCAGTCCACACCTCTGTGAGCAGCTCACTAAACACCCACACAGGCCAGTATCACACACCCAAAACCAGCCAATCACAATATGAAGAGTTAATCGTGTCTGCCAATGGGAGGGAGAGGCCAGCATTGTGTGTGTGTGTGTGTGTGTGTTGCCTGACCAGTGCATGCCCCTGGGCGGTAGTAATATGGACTTTGAGATCTAATAGTTGTGTCTCAGCTTCACAAAGAAGGCTTTTGTGAGTGTGAAAGTTGAGAGAAGTCACTGCAGCACTAAAGCGCATACAGTTAATGCTTTTACTTCTGCTTAGCACTCTTTAGAGCAAAAGATATATATGTTAGTGTGTGTTGAAGGCATGAAATCTTACTGTCAAGTTACACCATTCCTGTTTCTCTCTGGACTGAATGTACGTATTCACTCGAGAATTGTTCGACACACTGATGTGCATTTTTCCATTTTTTTCCCCCTATTTGATTCATATTCATTTGACCTAGTTATATTCACAAGACCGATATGTGCTAAATAAAAAAAACAACAACAACAGAAAAACACGATCGTGCATCCATTATCTATACTGCTTATCCTTAGAGAGGTCACAGAGTAAGCTGGAGCTCGTCCCAGATTACTCTCTGAACAGCTCTGTCGCCACAGGGCCAACGTACAGACAAACAACAGTCACACCTACAGACGGGTTTGAGTATCACGCAAAGCTAGAGAGCCTACAGAGACGGGAGAGGAACAGAAGACGTCACACAGCAGGGGTAGTCGCACACACTTGTACTGAATCTTACATTCAATACCCCCCCTAACTCGTATATCAGTTTCAAACGTGCACGTGTCATGCAATGTATGCAATATGAACTCCCTAATAGTAACTAAACCGCCAAATCAATTAATTACCCTCAATTTTGTATATCGTTAAATCTTTAAATATAATTTACTTTGGAAAAAGGAAAATCCAGGCAACAGTTCAGTAAGACTGCATATATACGAGATAAACAATGAAAGCAAGGACATCAAATCGAGAACAGATACATGATTTTGCATCTGACCCCAATTGTAATAATTATCCCTACTTCAACTCCTAATGTAATTTAAAGCCATATAGCATAATTTTTGAAAGAATAAACCTTCACAATGAGTTATGTTGACGGAAAAGTGTTAGCAAAGCAAACCTAGTGGGACCTAGAACAGTACCACAGGGTACACCATGGTGGATAGTTTGCAGGGATGATGCAATTCATAATTTTGCTGTGTAAAGATGCTCAAACTATTCAAGATTGTGTCAAAGTATGAGGTCGGTGTTAAAGTGCTACATACTGCTCAGTGAGTACAAGATACATGCACGTGGAGTGTTTAATGACCCAAAGACTGGGTCTAAGTCATAGGATCAGTTGTTACTAAATGACCATTCACCTGGATGTTTCAACTGACAACGCTGTCGACTCGTGGCTAATTATGAACACCGAGTGTAGTTGTCTAGTAGTAGCAGCAGTAGCAGCAGTGCAGTCATAAATCCAGATCAAAGTTTATGATAATTAGCTCCTAAAATGCTCACAACAAAGGGAATTGAGTTGCTGTGTGTTTGCTTTCCTGTAAGACAGGCCTGTAGCAATGAGCGCCTCTCACAGACGTATGAAAACGGTTGTGTTAGAAAGCCAATTAACCGCTTGTTATTAATTAAATTTTTCATGTTATACAGGCTGAGGCCTCCAATCATCTCCGCAGTTTCCGCAGTCCCTGTTCTGCTGTCCTGGTCCTAATCAGAATCGTTGAGGGTGGAGGAGTAAATCACGAGCAGGGCCGACTGAGGCAGGGATAACAAGAAAAGGAAAGATGCTTTTGGGAGCAATCAGACAAACCGCAGGACTCCCTCTCTGCTCTTTATCCTCGCACAGTTCCCACAATCCCCACCTTCTCTCACCCATCCCTCCTCCCGCAACAACCGCACAGTGAAACCTGAACCCTGGAATTACACACACTCCCCTTCCTCACCCTCCCAGCCCCTAACAGTGAGAGTGTGGGAGGACGGGTGAGAGGCTGCATGGTCCCAGGCAGCCGTCCGTCAATCAAGTGCTTCTCTTGTGTCGGAACAAGGCATCGAGCTCAGGTGAGAATGGAAGCTGGTTGATTGAAAACACACACACAAAAAGATTCACAGCAGGACACAGTGTGTGTAACATCGTCAGAGAGTGTTGGTGAAAATAAAATCTAAATAAGGATCTTTCTTGACAGAAGGTCATGAGCTCACTCTCATCCCAGAGATCAGCTGAGGGAGTGGTTTTAAAGATTGAAAAGATAAACATGTATTTATACCCAATGAGGAAAAAACACACATATATTCACTGCTGTTATAAGAGATCTGGACAGATTTTAAACAAATCAAGAACTGGAACTCTGACTTTTACGCCTAAATATAAAGAAGTTCAGATGGGGAAATTGTAGACGAGGTTGGGGACACAAATCCCACATGAATTGTTTTTAATAAAAGGCAAACCTTTAGAAATTAAAGTGCTGACAAAATAAAACATCTAAACACATAATGTGTCAGTCAACATGGGGTCAAAGGTCACAGATGATTTAACATTCTCACTCACTCAGGGACCTTAATTAATGCCAATTCACCTGTCCTCATCATTCACCTGTCCACATCATTCACCTGTCCACATCATTCACCTGTCCTCATCGTTCACCTGTCCTCATCTTTCACTTGTCTTCAACATGCACCTGTCCACATCATTCACCTGTCCTCATCGTTCACCTGTCCACATCATTCACCTGTCCACATCATTCACCTGTCCTCATCGTTCACCTGTCCTCGTCATTCACTTGTCTTCAACATGCACCTGTCTTCAACATTCACCTGTCTTCAACATTCACCTGTCCTCATTGTTCACCTGTCCTCATCATTCACTTGTCTTCAACATTCACCTGTCCTCATCGTTCAACTGTCCTCATCATTCACTTGTCTTCAACATTCACCTGTCCTCATTGTTCACCTGTCCTCATCATTCACTTGTCTTCAACATGCACCTGTCTTCAACATTCACCTGTCTCCAATATTCACCTGTCCTCATCATTCACCTGTCCTCATCATTCACTTGTCTTCAACATGCACCTGTCTTCACCATTCACCTGTATCCAATATTCACCTGTCCTTATCATTCACCTGTCCTTATCATTCACGTCTTCATCTTTCACTTGTCTTCAACATTCACCTATCCTCATCATTCACTTGACTTCAACATTCACCTGTCCTCATCATTCACTTGTCTTCAACATTCACCTGTCCTCATTGTTCACCTGTCTTCAACATTCACTTGTCTTCATCATTCACCTGTCTTCAATATTCACCTGTCCTCATCATGCACTTGTCTTCAACATTCACTGCCAGTTTGTGATGCATTAAATTTATTTAATCTTTTTTTTTTTCAATTCAGGCCAACAGTTTTTTTACTCAGTAAATTATGTGATTTAAAATGTAGCAAAGTACAGTACAGACTTAAATAAAAGAAAAATCACACATTTTAAAAACTACTTGATAAGTTATACATGAGATTTCATGCTATTTTGGATACACGTTTGACACCATCCAATATTTACAATAGAACATGAGACAATATAATATATGTTGCAGTTAATAACGGTGAAATTAATGAGATCTATTATGATATGATTCATTTCAACACGGTGCAATATCGATCAAATGCAACGCTATCAATCACAATAAAAACAATAAAGATAAGACAACGAAACAAACAGATGAGGCAAACATGCACCTGTCCATTTAATCATCCCGTCAAACTGTCAAATGTCTCTTACACACACACACACACACACACACACACACACACACACACACTCCATTCTTACTGCACCTGGTCCCCCTCCTTGAGAATTTGACACAAACACACCCAGTTATTCAGTTGCTCAGCTAATTACACACACACGTTTGCACACCATGTGTAGTGTGGACACTCATAGACATAATGTCCTTAACCTGACCCTTACCTTAAGCCTAACCTAAACCCCTTAAAAAGCCTTTTTAAAGAGTTACAGAACATGAGGACCAGCCAAAATGTCCTCACTTACACAAAACATATGTGTTTTTTGGTCCTCACAAATATACCCATACAAGAACACACGCGCACACACAGACGGTGTTGAGGTCAGAGGTGCTGCTTGAATAGTATGCAGAGTAAGGTTAGAAGGTGGAGTCCAGTCCAGTGACAGGTGAAAATGCTTTCATGTGTGTGTTTCCTTCAGGCCTGAGGGAAAGTGAACTTCAGCCTCACAGAGACGGTTGGAGGCTGCCCAGAGCATCAACACCCATCAAACTGTCACCGTTTAAACTCGTTATCCGTCTAATTTTCTCAATTCTTTATTCGTTTTTTTTCCACTCACTTTGTTTGTGCTGGAACAGCTGTTTATAGCGTATGATGAACATATAGGAACATATAACAGTTAGTTATCATCAGTGAAATGTACTTCACACTGAAGAGCAGGGTCTGCAACCTTTAGTATATAAAGAGACTTTTTTTTTCCCTCTCCACTCAAATTAAATTAAATGGAGCCACAAAACCCATTAATGAGCATTAAAATTAAGATAAAACGTTTTTTTTATACACTATAAAATAAATAAAAGTGCTAAGTAGAACCATATAAGTTTCCTCGGCTTGTCCTCATAGGAGAACCCTTTTTGGCCCTTTTGGAGGGTTCCACCAAGAACCCTTTTAATACTATTATCGGCATGGTTTTAAAGGGTTCTCTAGATCAAAATGGTTCTTACTGGAACCATTAGTGTTACCAAGAACCCTTGAAGCAAATGGTTCCAGGTAGAACCTCAGCCCTTGTAGAAGGACACTTTTGGAACCCTTATTTCTAAGAGTGTACTGATATAAAATATATTGTATATATGTATATGTATATATATATATATATATATATATATATATATATATATATATATATATATATATATATACAATTATTGTTGCATTTGAGAATTACAAAAAGAAAATTTAATTGCTGTTTGTTGCCAAAATTAAACACAGAATTATATCAACCTTGTCCTTCTATTGTTTGTGGCAAAGTAATGAAATTCAAAGTATTTCTTCATGTACACATTACTTCATTACTTCAGTGTCAGGAATGGCATATTTTTTCGATGTTTATTTGACATAGACATTGGATGTGACAAACAGAATATTAAAACACACAAAAAAAATGAAAATAAAATAAACATTGTTTTGTTTGTTAAAGGGGCTAAAGGGCCACATGTGGCTACAGACCCCTGACCTAACACATAAAGAGAAGGCGATCCTTGCTTCTTTGTTTGCTGTTATCGTCTTTAGAGTGTGTGATAAATCTCATGTGTGTCTAGAAACCAAGTAGCTGAACATGGATTTAAAAAAAACAACAACTTTAGTCTCAGTAGTGGTGATCGTATACATCTAGGTCGTAAAATAGATAAACATTTGACAAAGGAAATGAAAACATGCTTAATAAGGACAAGTCTAAGAAAGTCTTCTTTCATAGTTAAGGTTGTCATTTCCCTTTCGTCATCTCCTGATCCTTTCAGTCTGCTGGTGAGTGTGAGCGATGCAGCAGAAAATGGGCTTGGACAAAGCTGGTTAACCTGCAGGGAGAGGGAGAAGGGCCGGGGGGCTGCTGGTGCCGGGGTCGTGGGATCAGAGCAGGTCATGGAGGTGTGGGAGTGTCTGCTCAGCCCTCTGACCTTTGTCACTGAGGCTTCCTATAATCCAGTCCTCAAAGACCATACGGACATAATGGAGAGCGTATGAATAGAGTTAAATGGTGACCATTAGGCAGATCTGTGTCGCTATTCTTCTTGTTTGTTTAGTCCCGGTCACTCTCACGTCTTCAGTGTAATCAGGCGTGTGATAGAGGGATGGTTGGAGATGCCTGGAGAGGTCTGGAGTGAGCACCACGGGACAACAGTTTATTGGAGATGGATATCCACCTAAACATAATGAATGACGCAGCGTAAGAGGACGGGGGGGGGTGGACAAGAGGGGACGGTAATTGGATGTCCGCTTGAGAGTGTTGGAGTCCTGCCTAGAGTTCACAAGTGGTTTACACAGGAGGAGGCCCAGTCCACGCACAAGCACTCTGAGGAAAACAAAACAAAAAACGGCTTCCACTGGTCAGTGCAGGTGGAAGCAGCCACTATAACGGAGAATAAACATCCACATCAACACCACAATTGAAGTGGTTTCTGGAAATGCAACTCAATGTCACTTAAGTGCAAAAATTTTAATGAAGTTTCTGTTGTTTCAGGAAAATAAGAGATTCCTCCTTTACTCACTTGTATGACAGATAGATAGATAGATAGATAGATAGATAGATAGATAGATAGATAGATAGATAGATAGATAGATAGATAGATAGATAGATAGATAGATAGATAGATAGATAGATAGATAGATAGATAGATAGATAGATAGAATGCAATATGATATACATCATTTGAATGTGTCTCTTTCTATTGGAGAAGCCTTTATAATAGTCTACGCCTATGATTATCTTAATTATGAAGAGATTGTTAGCTAAGTTTTTAGTATGATTATTTTTTATTATGCTTTTTTTTTTTTTTTTAAGTTTTGTCTATTATCAACTTCTATATGACTCCCAGTGTCCATCATCAGCACTTAAGCTGTTTCTAGTTCTGTGAGGAACCTCATAGACATGATGCATTCCCTCGCTCCTTACCCCAGCCTTAACCATCACAACTAGGTGCCTAACCCTATAAAACCGTGTTGGTCCATACTGCGATGGAAAAAACTAATAATGTCCCCACAAGAAAAAATGTGTTTTGCCACGGGTGGTCCACACAAGCATAGAAAGACAAGAGCGCACACACACATCTAAATGTCTTTATCAAATTGTGGGGACCATGTTCGAGACCGGGCATAATGTCCCCACAAGAAAAAATGTCCCCACACAAAGCATGTGTGCAGTTGAAGGAGGGAAAAACACCAGAGAAGTTTTTTTTTTTTTTTTTTTAATAAATAATCTATCAAAATGAACAAAGCCTTTATAAGCAGGATATACATGTTGCCTCATTTGCAGAATCAGTACCAATAATAATGTTATTCCCTATATTAATCTATTTATTTATTGTATATCATTCTTACAAATAAATAAAACGGATGTAGACTGACGTCATCACGAAATACACATCAGCACGAACAACTGTTTTTATGCGTTCACAGCAAATGTAAAGAAAGTCAAACCTTTTTCAACATTTTTAGTTGGTGTTTTTTACTCTTTTGACTCATTCTAAAAAGAAAAAAAAGATGAGCCCTCGTCAGAATCACGTGATGTAAAAAGGGAGACAACTATTGCGACATTTAGCATCTGTTGATTTCTTTAAAGCAGTGCCATTCTTCATATGAGTAAATGAGCACCACAGTGACACAGTGACACAGAGTGCAGACATGTCTGTTGTCTGTGTCTGAGAGTGACTCTGTGGGCAGGTGCTGTGATCAGTGGGAGCATTTAAGTGGACAACACTGACACCTAGCGCCGCTTTAGAGTACGACACCCAGAGCCTACCTGTTATTTTCCCACATACTGGCCGTTTCTCAATATCCATACTTGTGCGTACTTGTCCGTACTCGTGTACTGCCTACTTGGCGAGTATGTACTCCAGTCGTACTTCTCAAGTATATACTTCCCAAGTGTGTAAGTACTTACTGGCATACTTGGGTATTGAGAAGGGTCACAGTTTATGAGGCGCTGGTTGTAAAGTTGCGCATGCTAAAATAAACAGCAACTTTTTGCCACATTTAGAAAAAAATCATATATAAAAAACGTGATTTTTTATATTTAACATGTATATTTATATTTAACATTTACATTTAACACTTAGATTCAATATTTAACATTTAGATTTAGATGTTTTTATTCAGATTAAACATTGAAATTATATTTTCAAAGGAGAAGTAAATATCACAAAGTTCACAAATATTGCTCTAAATCTGGTCAAAACTAACATTAAAAAAATCACATGTTTTTTTGCTAAATGTGGCAAAAAGTTGCTTGTTTATTTTAGCATGCGCAACTTTACAATGGCTCCTCATAACAGTTAGCTAAAACGTTAGCTAAAACGCACAGGTGATCGTGATTACGCTAATGACTGCTCTGTTCAGTGAGACAGCGTGCGTTCTCAAAGTGGAAGAAGGTAAATGCAACTCAACCATCATTCTTGTGACGCTTCGCTTGCTAAATAGTCAATATAAATGAAGAAAATCCTGTTTTATTTGTTAGTTTTATAGGTAATTTTGTAGTGTGTTCTTTTTAGTTATGCGCTGCTCACAGAACATCCACACTCGTGTCAAAACAGGTTGGCCTATTTTGTGAGGGTTTTCCATAGAAAGCGATAGGGCGGGGCTCTTAGGGCTTAAATAAAGAAAAGATAAGTCTGAAAAGTAAAAAACAAAAGAAGACAAAATCATTTTTTTTGTGTGTGTGTTAACTTTCTTGTTTTTTTGCAGTGGTGTAGTCCACAGAGACATAGTGACTCTTTGACCTGTTGTCCAGTTTAATGATGACTATTGTTATGTTTACATGTTTTAACCTAATACAAGCCTGTTGTGTCTCTGTGCTCTCTGAAGATGGTGATGATGGATGACCGTGAGTTCAAAGAGGCTGTTGGCACCGTGTCATTACCCGGACTCCAGCTCTTCTCGGCCCCCCGGCGCTGCGCATACCTTTGCGGTGTGTGCGTAAAACTGAGTGAGTGTGTGTCTGGATGTGGCGCAGTCAGTGGTGGTGGGTGTGTGCGCTTTCTAACTGCACATAAGCCCGACCTTCTCACAACTTTGTGCATTTTGGTTTGGTTTTTTTTTTAGCTGCACCTTCTCTTCTCTCAGCATGGCGACGGACGAAGTGCCACCATCACCTTTGGGCTCCATCGAGAACCCGATCAAGTTCAAGGACCAGGACTTCAGGAGTCTCCTGGAGGAGTGTCTGAAGTCCAGGGAGCTGTTTTCTGATCCAACATTCCCGGCTGAACAGAAGTCCATCGGTTTGCCCGAACAAGAGCCGAAAGATCCCGAGAAGGAGATGAAGTGGCAGCGACCCAAGGTGCGTTGTCCTACTGTCACATGGGGGTCAGATAATCAGTGTCAATATCTGCTTTTATCAGTGCTATTTTCATTTAATCCCTTATTGTTTCAGTTAAACTATGTCTATTTGTTCGATTTCAAATTCATCTGGTATTTATTTAATTTACAGACTATAAGGGATTCACAATATTAAGTGTATTATCAGATACCATAAGACTAAAATAGTTTGTAGAAAAGCTGCATAAAAGCTATTTTTAATGCTTATTTATTTTGCACAATAACAATATTTTCTATCCACACCTGTTGTGATATATGTATGAAAAATATTATGTCAGTTTCACTACAGAAGAGACTAAATGACCTCTGCAGCTGAAAGACTTGTACAGTATATCGGCATCAATTATCGGCCCAAGAACTATCGATATATCGGCAATATCACTCATCTCTATCAGACTATTTGACTAGCAGATAAAGAGCCAGACAAAAAGCACATTTTCATTCTTGTGTCTGAACGTAACTAAACAAAAGCTAATGAGATCATGTCAAATGTGGTTGTCGTTTGTATCTGTGTCATGTTTTGGCTCTTAAGCACGATACTAGACCTTTTGCATTTAATTTATTCTTCAGTCTGTACAGAGGTTTCAACATATTGTGGCATATATTTATTTACAGTCGCATACAGAGCTTAACACATGTAATAGACCACCATCCAAAGCTTCAGCTGCCTTACATTAACAACACTGGTCATTATCAGAATCATTTTTCATGTTTCCATAATGGTTAATACACCAGTGTGTAGCTCTTTAACCAAAATGATTTAAATTTGACAATTTACTGTTTTACAAAAAAAGGATTAAGGTGTCAGATTATAGTCGTTTACTTGCATTCCTGAACAGACTTGTTCAGTTATCAATGTTATGCTTGATTCTGACTTAGTTTCCTCCTTTTTATGACAGGTGGTCTAATAAATGTGTTAAGCACTGTACATGTGTATATACAGTATGTGCAGTCATTGAAACAAATAATGAATAGATTTTAATGTTATGGCTGGGTGGTGTCATCATTTTTGGGGACACAAAGTCTATTTTAATGTTTGAGAGAGTTGCCCTCGTGTTACACGTTCAGTCACTTTGGAAATAGCTGCAGTTGTCTCCTTCAGTAGCAAAAGAGGAAGCTAACGGAATATATACTAAAGAAAATAATAAAAATAAACACATAACATAACAAATATATCAGGGTTTTTTTTTCAGAGTTAGATATTGTCGTACAACAGTGAAAAACGCTGATTTCACATCACTTTCATTTTGAAATTATGTAAACTATTATTGAGAATAATGTTATTTAACTTTAGTGAACTTTGTGGTGCAGCAGAGGTTCCCATGAAAATGCATAGAAACCGCATCAAAAACACTTTCTTGTCACATAAATCCACATTTCCGTTACCAGTACAGGACCTTTTTATGGCATCAACACTGACCAGTAGTCCTTATGGAGACCAGAACCTGGTCCTAATAGGGCAGAGTCTTATTTCTGAGGAACTGGGTAAGTTTATTGTTAACATTTGAATTGTGGTTGGTTAAGAGTATTTTAGACATTATGACTAAGGTAAGGGCTAATGCTTTGTTAAGGCTGTGTAATTGAACATCATATTGTCCTCAATTGCCCTCCATTTCTGCAGGAAATCAGTGACAATGCAGTGTTTGTGGAGGGCACAACTGGAACCACAGACATCTGCCAGGGCCAACTGGGTGAGTCCATCAGAAAAGTTGACTTCAACAGGAAAAATCTTTTTCTGATTGTTCATCCTCTTCTCTGTCCAAAGAATGTTTTTTTGCACAACGCACTGGGGGAGAAAAAGAACACATAACTAAATACTGAAACATTCCACATTGACGTAAGTCGGTACATTCCCACTATTTTATTGTAATAAAACACAGAAAATGATGTCTGCAGCTCACAACCCCCAGAGACTAAACTTCTAATACACACTCGGTGGAAAACAAAGGGTTCTCAAACCCCAAAATCTGCAGGAGGCGGTTACCACATCCAGCTTTGTTTAAAAACACACTAGTGTTACAATGTGTGCTGTCTGTTTTCTATTTGGTTTAAAGAAAACATAAAATCTCTCCTGCTGGACTAATGATGGGCCATGTCACCATGTTCCATGATCAATACCTCTCTCTATACGCCTTTTCTTTCTTCTTCTTCTTTCATTACAGAATTTTATGTTTTCCTTCCAGCTGTGGGATGTTTTTGTCCGTGATTTACACCGTGACAGCAACGTCTCCAGATGTTTACACGCACACACAGAGACAGGACCTTTAGGACCTTTTATGGCATAAACACTGACCTTGTCAGGACAAGTAAGTCCTCATGGAGACCAAAACCTGGTCCTAGTGAGGCAGAACCTCAATACTAAGGAACTGGTTAGGTTTATGATTAACATTTGAACTGTGTAGGATTAGGGTTAGACATGAAGTGATTATGTTTAAGGTAAGGGATAATGCTTTGTTAGGGCTGTGCAATTGAATGGAGGTCAGTAGGATAGCTGCACAAACCTGTGTGTGTGTATCTTTGTGAGGACCAAAAAACTTGTATACCTAAGGAAGTGAGGACATTTTGGCTGGTCTTTGCATTTCAAGGTTAAGACCTGGTTTTAGGGTTAGAATGGGGTTTAGGTTAGGGTTATGGTGAAGGCTAGGGGTAGGGGCTAGGGAATGCATTATATCCATGAATGTCCTCACTATGCTAAGCAAACGTGTGTGTGTGTGCACATATATCTCTGAGGACCAACAAATGTCCATGACCATGAAGACGTTTTGTGAAAGTGGTCCTCACATTCTGTCTTTTCCTAAATGGGCTGTTATTGGTTAATACTTGGTTTTAGAGATAGGTTAACATTCAGTTCGTGGGTTAATGAGTAGGTTTGGTGTTTGATGTTTAGTCTATGGTCAGGGACAGTGAATGAATGTCTTATGTGGCTGAGTGTCCTCACCAAGAATGCTGTACAAGATTGTGTGTGTGTGTGTGAGAGTTCACATGCACATCTAAAATTCACTCATTAATTAGAAAATAATTATAATCCACATTAGATGAAACACACCAGCTTCACTTACTCCTTGTGTTCATTAGGAAACTGCTGGCTGCTGGCGGCTCTGTCCTGTCTCACCATGCACCCCAAGCTCTTTGCCAAAGTGGTGCCACCTGGACAGAACATGTCCAAGCCTTATGCCGGGATCTACCATTTCAGAGTAAGTGCATATGTCGATGAATCTCTAACATTGCTTTTTAAACCATTCACACCTCAGTCTTTATACACCTTATTCCACATGGATGTCATTTTTAAGAACACATCATTTACACAGGGCAGGGGTTTCTGCAACCTTTAGTATGAAAAGAGACATTTTTGTCCTCCCTTCACTCAAATAAATGTAATCTGGAGCCGCAAAACCTATAAAATGACTATGCATCCCTTATTTCAAACACAAGTTTGTTGAGGTTTTTCAAATATCACATTTAATGTAGACACACAAAAGCTGGAGCTCTAGAGCCGCAGGTTGCAGACCCCTGACCTTGTTATAGTTGTACTTGTTCAGGGAGAAGGAGCCAAGCCATGCCCCGATTTCATACTGTGTTACAAAACAGCACAAGAGTCTTTTATATTTCAGAGTACAATACTAGAAAGGCAATCAATCGACCTTCACCAAGGCCAAACACTGAGTGAACACGCACTCGCTGGCCTCTTTATGAGATACAGACGGCTAATATAGTAGCAGGAGTGACACCTGGTGTGATCTTCTGCTGCTGCAGAGATGGTCTCCTGCATACCTATTCTCTTCTGACTGAAAATCCCAGTGGATCAGCAGCTTCTCAAATATTCACATGAGCTTGTTTAGCACCAACAGCTGTGTTATGTTCAAAGTCAGTTCAGTCAACTTTCTTTCCGTTCATCTCACACGGCACAGATCTGTGAATAATGCACAACTCCTTATATGGACATCCTGGGTGTGTGTGTGTTTTATAGGTCACATCCTCAGGCTTTAAAATATGTGTATTCTCATCTTGTTATGTGTTGTTGAGTCAAAGTAATGATTCATTTTATTCAATTCTATCAGATTTTGTTAAATATAGTTGGTGAAAATTCAAATTGCGTCAGATTGGTTAACCAGCTCTGAGGTTGAGCTGAAAAAAGGATATAAGACACTCTATATTGCACATTCTTATAGCCGCTGTATATATGTTTTAACAATAATGGACAGCCTAAATGCTCTGTGTTCTAAGGGTTAACAAGTAGTTAAATACACAAGCTCTTATAGACACTGATATCTGATGTGTTAATCCTCCTCCTTTGAGATGTAGCGTAGGTGAAATGTCTTCTCCTTTATCTGTCGCGCCATAGCTCTGGCACAGAGATGAAGGCAGCCTGATCAAACAGGTATGAACTCACCCTGGTCTCTCGTGTGTCAGAGGAGTCAAACCTCATTTTTATCACCTCATTAGAGCTGGTGATTATTATCTAGATAGTTCAGGTCAATAAAATTTAATTTTATTAGACAAATCAGTTTTGTTAAAACAACAAGCCGATAAGTCAAGTGATTTCTGCGTGGGGTTTTTTGTTCAGTGATTACTTTGCCTACGAGCTGTGGGCTTCTTCTTTTTTTTTACGACTGTTAGGGGAAATGTGACATGACTTAACAAGCAGGTCGGCAGCACTGGAAACTCATTTTACCCTGTCAGGATGATGGGTGAGCAGTCTGGACATGCAGCTAGTGATTCATCTGGGACACACACACACACATACACAGCTGCAGGTATTATGGACCAGTGCAGGCCTGCTCTTGGCCCTTGTTAAACAAACCGGTAGCAGTGCAACAGACACCCGTAGTTATGACCAAGTGTTGGAGTGGTTTAAGTCATACATTTCCGAAGACGACAACAACATGCCACCCCCTGTCCTTAAAGAAGACATATTATGCAAAATCAACTTTTTAATCAATGTAATGCTTCCATTTGGGACTCTGGAGGCCCTATGTGTAGGCAAATTGTGAAAAAAGATGACTTGTTCTCCTCAGTCTAAGTACAGGAGATAAAACACGCATTGTTGACTTTCACACTCATTGCTACGTCACAATGACAAATTCCTGAAAATGTTGTCTCCTGGAGCTCCGCTTTGTCCCTACCTGCTGATGTAGTTTCCTGTGTCTCATTTGCATTTAAAGTGACAGACACTCAAAACCGAGCGTTCTGAACAGGGCTGTTTTGTCAGGGTGATTGAATTGCTGTGGTGCTTCATCCTTAAGGTATTTTGACCAAAGCATGTCACAGACATGTTCATTAGGACACCAGGGAACTAGGCCAACTTGTAGAAATAGAGTATAATGTGTCTACTTAAAACAACTTCACTGGCTCCCCACCCCTTTCCATCAAATTCAAAATCCTTCTTTCCCGGCTTTACATCAACGTCAAGCTTATTTCTTTAATAATTGGAACCCAGTTGGAACCAAAACCTCTTATATTAGGAATATCGGATGATATTAGAAAACTAAACAACTCCCAGCACTGCTTTTTATCATATTACCTTAGCATCAAAGAAGTTGCCACCACTTGGCTTGTGGCTTGCAGACCTTGCAAACGCCGCACTACGCATAGAGAGAATAAGATGCGCTCTTTTTACACTTTTTTTCTGTTTACATGCTTTCCTTAGTGATTATTATTTTGCATAACGTTCACATGCCGCATTCTCCGTCCCTCCTCCCTCCTCTTCATACCACCTACCCGTCTGTCCACTATGGGACTCATGTCATTCAGCCGCTCTGCCCCTCCCCAACTCTGGAATGCACTCCCACAACATATTCGAACAATAACGTCCCTGCCCACCTTCCAATCTCAGCTCAAAACTGACTTATTTACAACTGGCCTACCCCCATATGACCATCCCCACTTTTTTTTGCATTTTAAACTCTGGTATTAATTTTCCCCATCTCCATCTAATTTGTTGAATTTGTCCGTTTTGATTTATTTTCTCATATATGGTGTAAAGTGACATTGAGTGTGGCCTTTTGACTGTTTTGAAAGGCACTTGGATAGATAGATAGATAGATAGATAGATAGATAGATAGATAGATAGATAGATAGATGGATGGATGGATGGATGGATGGATGGATGGATAGATTGATTGATTACACCCTCTCTGTCTGTGTCTCTCCTCTCTCTGTAGTTCTGGCAGTATGGTGAGTGGGTGGAGGTGGTTGTGGACGACAGGCTGCCAGTACGCGAAGGCCGTCTGCTCTTCAGCTACTCTCGCACTCGCAATGAGTTTTGGAGCGCCCTAGTGGAGAAGGCCTATGCCAAGTCAGTTTCCACTTCCAGCATATGTTTCTGGGTTGTAAAATGTCTGAGAGATCACCCACTGTTTTTCTCCCCCGTGTTTATGTGCGCACACAGCTGAGATTGAATCTCTCACCTCTCTGTGTGCAGGTTGATTGGATCCTACGGAAGCCTGAAAGGGGGCAACATTTCAGAGGGGATGGAGGACTTCACAGGAGGCATCGCGTATTCGGTGGACATCGCGTCACGGACCCCTCGCGTCCTCTGGAGGAGTCTGACGGTGGCTCTGTCCAGAGGCAGCCTGCTCAGCTGCTTCATCCAGGTACACACAAACACTGCCGTGTGATCACACCGGGCAGGAGGAGGATTATATATTGATCGGCCACACTTTTCCCGTCTTCCTGTCTTTGCAGGTCTACAACTACCAGGACGTCGGTAAAGTGACAGGAGACGGGCTGATAAAGGGCCACGCTTACGCCATCACCGACACAGACGAGGTTGGTATCATCTTAGTCTGACTCACCGGATGTAGACTGCAGATATAAGCCTGCCAGTGAGCCCCCACCATGATGTTTTATAAGAAAGATGACGTATGACAAGCCTGTATTCTACAATTACATCTATCAGCCATACGTTATGGTGTACACTTCCTGTCTAACATAAGAGAAACGTCTTATTCTAATAGAACAACAGAATAGAATAGTGCCTCTTAGCCTAATGCAGACATTATTTCATATTGATGTTCTCCTGACATTTCAGGTGACAAATGCGTCAGATGACATTTTGTTGCTGAAGCTAAGGAATCCCTGGGGTTTCGTCGAATACAGCGGACCTTGGAGTGACAAGTGAGGAAGCTGCCTGCACGTTGTTGTTAAAGGAGACACATTATACTCTACAAGTTAACCAAAATACCTTAAGGATGAAGCACCACAGCAGTTCAATCACCCTGCCAAAACAGCCCTGTTCAGAACGCTCAGTTTTGAGTGTCTGTCTCTTTAAATGCAAATGAGTCTCCAGCAGCTAACAGCAGTTAGCATTTGGAAAAGCCATCATTTGCCGACTCTAGCCGGCACATTGCCGTCATATATAAAATGTATCCACTGGACAGATACATCCTCTTAGGCTGGAAGTTTGTGTAGGACTGCACTGTGGAGACAAGAATAAAACACTTAGCGGACACTTAGGGACAAAGCGGAGCTCCTCGAGACAACAATTCCAGGAATGTCTCATTGTGACGTAGCAATGAGTGCGGAAGTCAACATTGTGTGTTTTATCTCCTGTACTTAGACTGAGGCGGATGACAAAAACATGACAGAGGCTTCTTTTTTCACCCTTTTTCCTACTCATAGGACCTCCACAGTTCCAAATATACAAGTATTAAAATGATTAAAAAAGTTGATTTTGCGTAATATGTCCCCTTTAAAGAGAACACACTGACTCACACACAGACTGCACAGCCTCCACAGATGTTGAGTTTCCTCTTTTTTTCGATTGCAGGAGTAAAGAGTGGGACGCTATCGAGAAAGCTGAGAAAGAACGACTCGAGCTGAAAAAGAGAGAGGATGGAGAGTTCTGGTATAATGTGGCAGATACTGAAATGCACCAGAAGTACAGACTTCCACAAATCAACTTTTTCATTCTGCTTATTATTAGGATCAATGCTGAGGACTTCTGCCGGCTGTTTGACATCGTGGAGCTCTGCAGTGTCAGACCAGACTCTCTCGTTGAGACAAAGACACCTGTCTCTCCTTCTGCTCCTGTACCCCTGACGACCTGGACCATCAGTGAACATGAAGGATTATGGGTAACGGGGAGCTCTGCCGGTGGTAGCCGCAAATACAACAGTATGTTTAAATCTTCATAATTATGCCTTCATCAAGCAACACCTGGGTCTTTTCGTGTCATAAAAAACGACTGCTTCCACCCTCAGGGACATTTTGGAAGAATCCTCAGTTCCAGTTGGTTCTTAAAGAGCAGGACCTGAAAGAAGAGGAAGATGATGATGATGATGACGATAACAATGACAATGACGAAGGTGAGGACGATGAAGATGGTGAGGTGGAGACGACTGCGATGACGGAGAAGCAGAAGAAGAGAGCCAAACAGTGCACTGTGCTGGTGGAGCTGCTGCAGAAAGACTGCAGGCAGAATAATAAAGTCAACTTTCGCTACATCGCGTTCCACATCTATAAGGTGAGAGAGACTGAAACTATTTAACTTGTTTGGATCTCAGCACCTTCATTGTGGGCGTCAGTGTTGGATAAACTCAAATGTTTCTGTGTTTCTCCTGTTTTGCAGGTTCCGGCTGAGGTGAGTCATGAAAATTGGAATAAATGAGCTCAAAAGCTGCTTTTCAGAGAAGAAATGTGGCCCCTGACGAATAACAGAAATACATTGGAGTTGCATGTTCTTGCATGAACGTGTGGGGGTTTTCTCCGGGTTGTCGCCTGAAGTTTAATTTTAAGAATTTTAATCTAATTCTGTCTTTAATCTCAGAGTTCTGACTTTTTCTCAGAAGTCTGACTTTAATCCATCCGTATTAAGAATTTAATCTAATTCTGACTTTAATCTCAGAATTCTGACAATTTTTCTCAGAGGTCTGACTTAAATTTTAAGAATTTAATTGAATTAATCTCAGAATTCTGACTTTTTCCTCAGAAATCTGACTTTAATCTTAAGAATTCTAATACTGGCTTTTTTGTTTTGTTTTACTTTCTTTCAAAAAGTCTTTTTACATGTGACCCTAATACCATAAATAAGGGACGTGTGCTAATGTGTTGCAGTTTTCTATTTCTCCTCTTTCGTTACTCGATTAGAAATAATGTCGTAAGACGACCCGTTGGTCTCGACCGTGTCCTCCAGAGTTTTCTTCTATCGTATTTCCACTTGTTGACAACATTATGTTACAAGATTCATATAATGAAATAATACAATAAATCATGAGCACTATTATTTGTTTCTGAACTGCTTTTCTTTGTCCAGCTCCAGGGCGTTTGTCTGACTCGCAACTTCTTCATGAAAAATCGCCCCGTGGGTCGTTCTGGGAAATATAAAGCTCAGAGGTGCAGATGAATCCCAGTGACATGATAGTTATAATACTCACCAGTTCATGGTTTGACTTTGTTTATGGTGCATATTTAAAGACGTATTGCTTGTTGATTTGGTGAGAGAATATATTTCATGTAATATATAACATTTTCAAAATTGCATTTCCATACACTGTACATACAGTATATAATAAGCAAGCATACAGAATATAAAATGGTGTATGGACCTGAATAGGTTTTGAGTTCATGACCGTACATTGTTCAGATGTTGGAGGTTAATGAATATAGTTGGGTTTTTTTTCCCTCACAGAGGTGTTTGGAGGAAACTACATCTGGACCCAGGTAACTACATCGTCGTGGCATCGACCTATCGACCCAACCAGCCGGGCGACTTCTTTATCCGCATTTTCTCCAAGACTGGGAACACTCTTGGGTGAGAGACAGGAAATTTAGCCTCTTTACAACAGCACCTAAATTGCTGTATTTCCACATGATGGTATAATTACAAATAATTTGGTAACCTAAATGATCTGAACGTATTTGTCACAGTGCGTAAGCCTTAGTGAAGTAAAATGGTGAGACTCGAGCCTAGTCGATGCATTAGGTTATATTTTAATCACATCTAATGATTTAAAAGCTTGTCTAGTCTGCATGCTATTCTATTTTATTTCTGTGTATTTTGGTTGTTTACAGACTATTACATTTTGCATTATGAATGAAAACATTAATGTGTAATGACTAAACAGTTACATTTTCCTGAGCCGTTGGACTTTTTTCACCTGACCAGCCTAGAAGTTCACTGGCCCGCAGGTTTTGAGTTTGAGGCCCCTGGTGTCGTGGTTAGCACTCTAGCCTTTGCAGCAGGAAGACCTGGGTCAGAACAAGGGTCTTTCTGCATGGAGTTTGCATGTTCTCCTCCATGTGTGCGTGTGTTTTCCCCAGCTTTCTCCCACAGTCCAAAAATATGCAATATGGGGATTAGATCAATTGGCCCCGTGACGTACTGGCGATCAGTCCAGGGTGTACCCCTCCTTTTGCCCTATGTCAGCTGAGATTGGCACCAGCGACCCAATAAAAATTAAATTAAACCCAATAAAACCTCTGGATTGTTACACACTGGACCTTGAACATCAACAATATTAGTGTGTCAGGTTTAAACTCTAAGAGCAACATTAACATTGTGAACTTTGTCCTGCAGGACTCAGGACTTTACCTGCTCTTCTGGCTACCTCCCGGTGAGCTTAGTTTAGCCTAAACGTTAAAATGCCTGCTAATAATATACAGATTAAACAAGTATGTTAAATTTTAAGAATGTTTTTGCTGTGTATGCTGAACAGGTGATGGCAACCCCCATCTTCCCAGAGGACCAAAGGAGAGTTCAGAGTACTTTTGAAGAAGATGCTGGCCCTGTAAGACATCCTCATCTGTTCCATCCAAGTACACTGCTATAGTTAATAAAAATGATAAAATATCAATTAGGATTTATTCTGTCTTCTCCTCAGGATGACAAGCTGAACGCCAAGGAGCTGACCAAGCTGTTGAACTCAGGTTAAGAATAAGCACATTATGTGCAAGTGTGGCTCTGTAGTACTTGTAATGGCCACTAGATGGGATCAAAGTAGTGATATTTTTGCTTGAGAGTCTGACTTAACTTCAGAGGTCACCAGTGTGGTCTCGTCTGTTGCTGTAAATTGAGCTTGGTTAAGAAAGTTTAACCCTTATTAACTGTATGTTCTTCACATTAATCTGTGTCGTTCCTCCCTGAACACAGTTCTTGAGAAGGATTACCATCTTCCCCTGGAGACGTGCAGACAGCTTATCTTCACAGAGAATGTATCCTTTAATCCTCACTATATTCTTAAATACATCTGTTACTCAGTATTGGTATGATGTTTTAGCATGAGCTAACGGCTGCTTTGGAAAACATGATTGACTGCTGCTTACTTTCACACCTTTGCTTTGTTTGGTCCCCTGTTGTCAGATTGAGTCATTGCACAAATCGAGCTCATTACAGCAGCAAGTCTTGTCCTGTTGAGATGTCCTTAACTCTGTCCTCTGTCTCAGACCAAAGGACAATCTCGTCTCAGCCACAAACAAGCAGTGTCCCTGCTGTCCAGTGTGCGCAATCTACAGGTACAATCTACAATTTACAGCGCTCGGTGTGTACACGTATGAATGTATTACCTATTCCAACGCATGCTTTCCCTTTCAGTCACTTTTCTTCCAGTTTGACGAGGACTCCTCTGGTACAATGAGCCCCTATGAGCTCAGTGCTGCACTGGAAGCTGCTGGTATGCACACACACTTGTCTAAATGCTGTTTAGAAGTGATTTAAGTGTTTTTTGTTTTTTTTTATTAATTTGCTTGTGTAAGACACATAAGACACTCGATGATGCTGTCTATGTATAGTGCCTAAAGATAATGTGTGTTGTGATTTGGCGCTATACAAATAGAATTGAATTGAATGCCTAACCCTAACAACCCCTTAACCCAGGGGTCTCAAACTCAATGAACTGGGGGCCACATGAGGTTAACGTCTGGTCAGTAGGGGGCAGTAGAGAACACATATTCACCATTAACTCGGTGCTTACTAACATATATAACTAGCATACTAGCCCTTTATTAGTAATCATTAAGCATGTATTAACACCTTATTCTACATAACCTTATTCTACCTCTATTACGAAATGAATTAAAATTTCTACAGAAGGTTAATGGGGAATATGTGTTCCCCAATCTAAAGTGTTACTCAATATTTTTAACAAATACATTACTTTACATAATTTCAAAGTAAAAGGTGTTTGTTTTGATACACAAAGACATTATTCACAATAAAAAACATTGATGCAAAATATGTAAAAATATGTAAATCATTTTAATGTAGAAGTGAAAAACAAACATTTAAGTGGTGGGCCACATGAAATCGATGGAAGGGCCGCAAGTTTGACACCACTACCAAGAAGTTGTTTGGACCAACTAAAATATCCTCACAATGATGGTTTTGAACTTATACGAAATTGACCATAGGTGTGAGAGTGTGAGGGAATGCTTGTTGTTTCTATATGTGTCCCTGCGATGGACTGGCGAAACTGTCCAGGGTGTACCCTGCCTATCGCCCAATGTCAGCTGAGATTGGCACAGCACCCCCCCGCGACCCTCTGGTGGAGGATAAAGCGATAGATGATGGATGGATGGAAGTTATCGCAACACACAATTTTGTTAGGACACTACACTGACTTTCATTTCCACAGTCAAACCGAAAATTATACCTATAATCTTCACAATAACCATTTATGTCTAATACTAAATGTACACATCTGAATCTACGCTTCAACCAGAGCCTCAGAAACGCACACACAGTTCCACTGTTTTTCAGGAATGCAGTGTGATGGAAAGGTGGTGCAGCTGCTGACCGAGCGCTTTGCATCTGGAGAGCTTCACATGCCCTTCAACAGCTTTGTGTCATGTTTCACCAGGCTGCGCAAACTTTTTGGTAAGACACACACTCATCCCTTCATCTTTCTATTGATACTGTATATAATCATGATGTTACACATATGTCACAAACTGTTCACATCAAAATATTGTTGCACATTTAATGAATCAATCGACACTGTCGTCAAGCTTTTCTTTCTCTGTTCCCTGCAGCTCTGTATGATTCCGAGACCAGTGAGGCGGTGAAAAGCAGAGGCATCAACGCTGTAAGAATCCACCGTATTCTCCACCATGTGTTCCAAGTTTGTGACTTTTTTTTTGTTTTTATTTGTGCTCTCTCATGTCCCTCTCTCCACAGTGGCTCCTGCAGTTTCTGACACTCTGAAGATGCTTCATGAAGAGACTCTCCATCACAGTTACTGCACAATATCCATTCCAAAACATAGTGTTCTTACATAATGTTCTTTTATAGCAGATCTGCAGCTGTGGCCATAACTGTTCATGCTTTGCTCTGCCATTGTCTTATCTTCATTTTTGTCTAGTTTAGTTAAGTTTGTCGTACTTCTGGCTATGGCTTTGATATATACTGAGGGTCCTTGATGAATTACTAAAAGTGCTGACCAGAAAGAAGCCGATGCTTCAAACCGAGGCTCAAATAATTGGAGAGTCAATCAAACAAACACAAGGTAGAAATGCTCCAAAGAGACATGAGAATTAAAAAAAATAGCAATGCAAAACGACTAGAAAAGACTTGATTAACACAGTTGACTTCCAGGGCCCACCATATGCTGCACCATAATTTAATTACATTATCTATTGTATTGTATGTAATACTGTTATCGTAAACACAATTAACAATTACATTTAGTAACGGGTATGAGTTTAAAGGTGTCTTTTCGTCTTTTGTGTTTCTTTGTGTCATTAAAAGGTTTTGAAGAGACAGCCATTACCACATTATTACCACGTCATCACAAAGCACAGGAACAATCGTATCCTCGTAAGTTGCACTTTATAAGTTGTACAATGTGAGTCTTTGCAAAAAAGGATAAAATGACACATGAAAGAAGTGACAGACGTAACCAGCCTTTGTACGCCTGAAGAACAAAAATGACTGCAGCTCCAAACAGTTTACTCATCCAGACACACATGAGCCTATCCTGGGTAATACGTGTGCACATGCTTGCACTCATTGAAACACACACACACACACACACAGACAGACAGTTAGTGAGCACTGCCTGCCCCACTGAGGGTGTGAGGGTGATGTCTCAGCAGCGTTACACGCACCATCTCTATTCTTATCGCGCTGACGACACGTACAGCGTCAACACACAACTCGCCCCCTCCACCACGACATTTCCTCACTCCCTCCATCCATCTCTCCTCCGTTCACCCCCCCCCCTCCCTCCCCACTGTTCTCTCTAGTAACTGTCTTGAGTCTTGCAATCTGCAGCCTCCTGTTCTGTCACACACTCACTCACTCACCGAGCACAAGCAAGCAAATGTCCTTTCTACACATTCTTCTATTAATAGCACCTTTGCTCACACACCACATCCTGTTCATCATTAGAGTACTCACAGGTTGCCCTTGGCAACCGTCCATCTACATTGTGATGGAGAGAGGTGAGCAAGAAGGGAAGGATCTTCAAAGAGGGATCCTTATGGTTCCTCTCAGTGTGTGGCTTTGTTTGACTGGAGTTCAGCTCTAACAGGGGTGGTCATATCAATCTCCAGAGGGGTCAACATTTTATTATGGGGGCCTCTGTTGACCCAGTAACTAAGAAACCAACCAGTGCTCTAAAGATGAAATTCAATTATTCAGCAATAACTGGAAAAAAAATTATTTCTTTTTTCAAAGTTAATTTTAAACCAAAACGCAGCTGCAGCTTTAAGGTTACCCTATGCTTAATAGTGCTACCTTATCCAAGGTTAAACTGCTTCAGTGTATTTATTATCCACAAAGAGGGAGAGTTTAAACGTTTTTCTAATTGTATGAGTATAAAGAGTTCCTATTTTAGAATTAAATGTTGACACAATGTTCAAGATGATTCAGAAGGAAGTGTGATTTCCTCAGGTCTCAGAATACCACTTATGGCCCTTTTCCACCATGGTCCCGGCTCGCCTCGACACGGTTTGGTACAGTTTAGGTTGCATCTCCGCTACAAAAAAACTACCTACTCAACATGGGCGGAGTCATCACTGCACGGCTGCTTGAAACTGCGGTGACTTCACAAACGAGTGACTAGTGACTTGTAAAGCAGTTGTTTTAGTGTTTCAATTAAAAAAGCATTTGTTCAGTACTTCCTCCATGACCAGAGCACAGACTCCATCTGACACAGTCACTGGACTGAATAGGGTTTGTGATGCTGGTCGTGGACCAGACTCCTCTGTTAAATAATGAGTTTTTTTTAGACATTTCCCTGATAGTTGTTGGAGATTAACCCACGTTTTTTGGGATTTTTAAGTCTTTTTAACTGATCGACAGGTCACCACTGTCGGACATCTGCACTCGGCATAGTTACCTACGCTTGGAACCTCGCCAGAGCAGGTACTTAAAAAAGTACCTGGTACCAGGTACTATGCTAGTGGAAATGTAACTTAACCGTGTCATGCCGGGGCGAGTCGAGGCAAGTAGAGTCTACATCATAGAAACGACACCAAAACCGCTCTGTTAAAGCCCCGATTTAGTTCTGTGAACAAGGTACAAAGAGTGCGTTGACAGCGAAATCGTGAACTGAACTTCCTCCCCCATGGGTAGGTACTGTATAAGCCATTAACATTTCAACAACAGAAGAAGTCGTTGCCAAGGATAGTCATCCAAGCCTCGATCTGACGACTCTCCGAACCGGGTCTTTCAGCTGTGAGTGGTTAGAACCAGATGTGCCAGAGGAGCTGTATCATTGTTCTCTTCTTCTTTGGTGTCCTATGCTCTGCATCCAGACCTGTACCACCACCCGATGGTGCAGTGGGATACTACGGTGACCTGACACGCAAGTATACCAGGGCCGCAAGGCACCGTGCTCGGGCCCTTTGACTTTGTAGTATACAGCACCTCTTAAAGACCTGTTATCTACTTGTATATGACGTCTTATATTTCTGCTCTGCAGAAAATGAATGTAGCTACACCGATTCAACAATGACCACACTTTATACTGATATCTTCGGTAGTTTATTTCTCTTTATGATCATCAAAGGTGCACCCTGGCTTGCATGTATGGGCAGGATATCTGTGTGACACACAGTATTTTGGCGATAAATTCCACAGAGCAGAACTTTACTACTTCATACTTCATATTTTTTCTGATTCTATCCCTGTTGATCCTTTTCCCTCGCCAGAAGCTGTGCTCATCCTTCCACCTGCCCACCCCCTCCCCCCCAGTTGTCCTGTGGGATGTGAGGATGCTCTGACAGCCTTGGCGTCTGTTCTTGGAGGTGCTGGTATTTTTGTGCCACAGCGGCGGGGGCTGGTACAGAAATAGTGCCGGGTTGTAGTGTATACTGTGGAGGTGGGTTCTGGGGAGGGATGTGATGATTTAAACTATCGCATAGGGAGACAGGAGGGAGACTAGGGAGGATTGCGTAAGTTGCTGCAAATGTAGCCTGGGCTCACTCACGCATAAATTTCATGAGCAATACTATCTCTGTCGTCAGAGCTGGGGTATTTAAAGATGTGAGTGTGTGTTGGCATGAGGTGGGACGAGGCCGGGTGTGTTTATTTACAAGTCATGAAGACTGATGGATGAGTAGTTGTCATAAATAATGTGGCAGTGGTCTTGATGGTACAACATTATCTATGATTAATTCAGTTATTGCTATTTATTTTTATTTTTGTCAAGTAACATCTCTTTGTAACTTTTTTTTTCTAACTTTACTTCTTGAGTTTATTTTAAAACTTTAAAGTCCTTTAGAACTATTTTTTGGGTTTTTCGACCAGTCATTATTACAGGTTTTTTTTGCAGAATATTATACGTTGCACTTTGAAGCAGATGGGCTACAGCAGCCAAAGCCCAACCATAATAATAACCACAAAATAAAGTTGTTTCCTGGTACACACACCATCATGTAGAGATAGTGAAAAGGCTTCTTTAAACTGTGGTGAGTAGGAAAACATGTAAACACATCGGATCTTTGACACAGACAGATACGATCCAGAAGAGCAGCAGCATAGTCAGGGGTGTAGTGGATCATCTCATATGCGAATCAGTCTTTTTTTATTGATCATTGATCGCTGATCGCCCCAGAACCGACAGTATTTCCTTGGTGAGGGGTAACTACTGAAGATTCAATCAATTGTCTCTTATATTTCTTATATTTGAGTCTACATTTACATACTTGTAAATTGTGGAGTCAGCCAAACTATATACAAAGGATAAGTTAATATAAGATAATCCAAAAGGCAGCCAACAAACAGCAATTTCAGCTTCTGAGAAGCAGATGCAAGAGGCAAACACAGAGCACCGGTGTTGGGGAGATGCACAGCATGAGGAGCATATGAGCTAATAAGAAGGAGTAGTGTGTGGGCAGAGAAGGTGATGGGGACAGATGGGGACATATGCAGGTTTGTGTCTTCCTGCGATACGCACACAGCCCTCTATTCAACCCCCATACTTCTTTCCTTTTTTTTGTCTTCCTCTTCACTGGAGCTCACCCACTGCCATCCCCTCTTCCTCACACACTCACTCCCCTTATTCATACCCCTCTTACTGGGTCCTGAAGAAGAAAATGAGGGCAGCCCTTATGTAAGGAGAGAAGAAGAGGGGAGAGAGGGGGTGTGAGCAAAGGAAAAAGGGTTGAAAGAAGCAAACCGAGAACATGAGTGGGGGGAATAATAAGGTTGGCGTCCATGTGCCTCGTCCAGGTGGAAACAGCCTGAACAAAAAGACACAGGACACTTCATAAACCTACAGCACAGGCTCATATTTGACTAGTTATACATCTCTGTGTAGTTGTACTCCACTTGGATTCTTTCATGTAGATGTTTCAGGTGTAACAGTTGGTTCAGGTATTTGTGTTATTACAGGGTTAATACGATAAAGCGGCCTGTAGCCGAACATTTGCTCTCGTCTCCCCAAAAAATGTAAGTGTAAACACCATCAAATTAAATTGTAACCTCATATCAGGAGAAAGTAATGGTTTAAAATGCATTTATTACAGATTGAATTGAACTGACTTGATCGGATGAGACTGTGAAGACTCGGTGACACACGTGGCAGCAGAGCAACAGGACTTTGAGAAGATGCCTCGAGGGGGAAAAGAAAGCAGAAGGTATGAGGATGAATCTATGATCAAAGCAGGAAACTGAGCTGAACACTTTTCCCACGCCCTGTTGTACAAACATGGCAATAAATCACTTCTAAACTGCCAAACAGTCGCAAATGAAGTCGCTTTACTATAAGTTTCAGGTTCTTGTTTATTTAACTGCTCTACCTTTATGTGAGAATATCAGATACCTTTCAGATTTAAATTGTTCATATGTAACATATCAGCTTTTAAAACGTGGCTGTTAAGTTAAAATGAGCTCAACTCGGAGTAAAATGCACATTATAGCAGCATGTACCTGTTCATCAATGGTGTATTGAAGCAGCCTTCATCCGTGTGGATGAGTGAATGACACAGTACAAAACAGTTCAGAAAAGCTCAAGTGTATGGAATACAAAAGAAATGAGGACGAGATTCTATTGGCTGCTTCAACTTCATGGTTCTGCAGTGGTCTTGTAAGTTTAATGCATGTTGGTGTTAATCTAATGCAGTAAAACACAGTACACAATGCATACAATATGTAATAAATCATCAGATGTTTTGTGGCACTTGAAATTAGGTAATTAGAACGGTTAAACGATTGACTGGTGATAAATGTGGTTAGATTAAGGCACACTGAATACCTGTGGTTAGTTTTAGGCACAAAAAGCAGATTATGATTTTCACCTCAAGGCGTCGACATCCCTCTCCATAGAAACCGAGTGCATCACAGGGTTAAAACAAACCAGGATCATGTCCTCATTTACTATAACTTCATTCAAAAACGTATTGTGTTGCAGCATCAAAACACCAGGGTGCAACATTTGCTCTCAGACAGTGATCTGCTGCTTAGTGAAAGGGCCAATTCCAATTCCTATCTTAACCCTCAAGCTCAACCCTTAATCTTAACTGGCCCTCAAAACCAAGTGTTGAGTGTTATTTTGTCACTTAGAAATGGGACACCCCTTAAATGCAGATACGTCTTCAGACTGTGGGTGGCAGAATAACGTGAAAGCTGCGTCCAGTCTGTCAACTCCAAAAAAGTCAGGATTATTTATTACGATCCGTTTGTCAGTCAAGTTATTAGGTTGTCAGTTATAAGATGATACTCATACAAATACCACAACCACGGACATATTCAGCTGACAGTTACCACACACCACGGCTTATTGAAAAGTAAACGATAGCAAACGATCGCTTGTCCGCACCGGCCGGCTATTGGCAAAAGATCGTAAAATAAAAATAAATGTAACACAACAATGACGTAAGTTATCCATAAAATGGGCCTAAACTAAGATTATACAATGGTTTTTATCATTTTGATATCTCTATTAACAAAGAAAATACTTAATTTGTAGTGTACTCGTTTCGCTGCTTTCGGTGCCATCTTTGTTATGTCAAAACACACAGTGCATTCTGGGTAGCCCTTGCTCCCAAGGGTGGTCTAGGAAAATCTCAATATTGAGAATGATACAGCCCTTAAACTTGCCCCTCAACTTAATTTATGTGAGAATCAGGAGAGCACTTGCATTAGCGGGAGCGTGCATTTTTGAGATTGAAGGTTAAGTTTGAGGGTTAAGCAAGGTATTAGAATTCACCCAAAGTCTCACTGCCTCACATTGTTACATGCCGCCACAACCAGGTGTTCATCTCAAAGACAGCTCTTATGATTTCTACAAACGGTGGTGGTCTGACATGTATGACACACAATTTGCCAGAAATGCAGAATTTCTTATCTGTACAGAATGTAAAAGCGCAACATTTCCCGTGGTTTGTAAGGAAAGTAAATGAGTGTTTCTGTGTTTGTGATGCTCTTGAGCTCGACTGCATTAAACAGAGCTTATAAGAGTCTTTTCAGCCCACGCTCGGCGGCAAAAACATAGGACTAACACCTTCAGAGTACAAAAAACTCATAGGTCAGTGCCTCATCACTACTTTTAACTACCGTTCCTCTTGCTCTTGTCCTCTTTCAGACACTTTCCCCTCTCTGACTGGCAGCGAGCCTGTTGGAAGTAGGACTGACGCGCTGCTCGTGTCTGAGTCACAGAGAGCTCTGCAAAGCTAAAACCCACTGACTGCATTTAACTTTAGGCATCTGACTCCCATGCAGTGCATGATACGGCGAAGCTATCCGCTCTGCCGTTTGCGCCACAGTGATGACGTCTGCAGTTCGGATGCTGCGATGACTATTCGCAGCTATTGCCAGTTACACGGATTAAAATGACAGTCTCGCTCACTCCACATTAAAACACAGGGCACTGAAATACGATTGTCCTATTTGTGGTTGCACACGTGTGGGTTTAGGATGACACAGAAATCGAATAATGCATTAAATCCAGTCTATTATTACACAGGGGTAAATGAGTGTAAGAGCCCTCATTGCACTCGGGCTCATAAAGAACACTGCATCGAGGCTTTGACGCATGCACAATAGAATGTTTTCTGAACAGATCATGTTAAATTATCCCTGTGCGTGTGTGCCGTGTAGGTCCCTATAAACATACGAGCTTGCTATTTAATTAGAGCGCCAGAGGGATTAGGCCTTGTAAACACAAGTGCATTAAGATAAACAGGGCAACGGCGAGGTGCAGCGGAGCTGTGTGCTGAAGCAGGGAACAAGAAAAACTGGAAAGTCACAAGAGTAAACAGTGTAACCTGCTCTTAGCATTCACACTTTACTAACGGGGTCATGGGAACTTTCACATTTAGACAACAAGTAAATGTGTTGGTCTACACTCTTAGAAACAAGGGTTACAAAAGGGTCCTTCTACAAGGGCTGAGGTTCTACCTGGAACCATTTGCTTCTGAAAAACCCTTTCCCCAAAGACAGGGTTTTCAAGGGTTTTTGGTAACACTAATGGTTCTAGTAAGAACCATTTTGATCCAGAGAACCCTTTAAAACCCCTTTCCTCTATAAAGGATTTGAAAGGGTTTTTGGTGGACCCCTCCAAACGGGTTCAAAAAGGGTTCTCCTATGAGGACAAGCCGAGGAACCTTATATGGTTCTACTTAGCACGTTTATTTCTTAGAGTGTACTGCAGGATTCTGTGTCTGAGAGCTGAAGACAAAACAGGAGACAGAGATGGTTAAAATCTCAAATCTCCCTCATTGCTTCGTACAGTGCATGATTATTATTCACGACTGATGTGGTTTGAACTGCAAACAACAACAGTGACTTGTTGACGATCTGGACCTTACCGTGCAGACCGTGCTGATTGTGCCACTGGATCACCTTGAGTTTTGTTTTAACTGAAACTCCTGCAGTAAATAAATAGCTTTGGTTGTTTTGGCTCATCAAAAGTTGGGGGGAATGTACAAAATAACATGGAAAAACTAGTAAAACAAATATGTGCTCGAGCTGTAAATCAGGAGGGGCGCTCCAAGTTCAAAAGTTTATTGCTCAGTGTCAGATACATATGTTTAGAGCTCCATCTCCTTCATTTTCAGTTGGCCTATTGTAGTTAATACACTGTACACAAGGCATGTTTACACAGTGATACAAGAAGGCCTTTCAACAAGGGCAGACCTGAACCCACACTGAACTGATCATACAACAATTATCTGCAGGAAGTCTTCTGCAAAGGCTGCTCTAAAAGCACTCTCATGGAACAATCGTATAGCCACAGTTCTGCGGCTCTGTGCCTGGTGAACTCTGACAATAAGAACAGCGCTGGGTGAACACAGCTGACAAAGGCAGAGTCAAACTGTTGAGTTGCCGAGGGAAACACGACTACAGTGTGAGAGTCACGGACATTTGATTGGCCGGAGGGAGCAGACGGATCAAATTTCTCTGTGTGACGTGGGGAAAAGCCTGGGAGTTATGCAATGTTGTTAGTCTACGGAGCCAGAAGGGGTGTAAACAAAGCTACTCTGGTGGGACAGGCCTAGCTCGGTTGCTTGGTAACAAATATTTTGGGCAAGAGAAGGAGGCAAACACAGCCCGCCTTCCAAAAGGAAACAGGGGCTGGCCTCATGAGCAGAGTGCAAGTTAGTGGCTTCCCGAAAATACACTAAGAGACAGGGCGAAGCAAAACAAAGCACATTGGGGGCATTAGACAACACAGTGTCTATTTTTTTCTTCATCTTCTTTTTTGCCAGGTTGGTGTCTAGAACACCTCAAGCTGTAAACAAAACAAACTTTCGAAGAACACTCAACGCGTTGAGACACCACTGCAGTCTCATTTAACATAGTGAATCCACTCTCAACCACAGATTGGGATTTTTATAGATGTGTCACAAGCTTCTGCACAATATCTAGAGCTCAAATTGAGCATTTTAATCTTTATAAAACATTATAAATTAGCTGGTTTTGGACTTTTGGTCAACAAGTGACCTTGAACTGTAGGAAATGTGAACTTTCGCACTTGTTTCCCCCTGACGTTTAATGTTTTGCTCTTGACAAAAGCATACTTTAATAATAATTATTATTACGAAATTATTTAACGCATCAATTATTATTTCAAATCAAATGTACTTTTATTGTTCCACAGTTAAACTTACTCCGACACAGATGCACATCAACACACTGCCTATACAAAAACATTTTAAATATTTAATACATTTTAAATTTACTTTTTTTTTTTATTATTATTAAACGTTGTATTATATGTAGTCTTAAAACCACTGTTGTGTGTATTACCTTTTTGAAATAATTTAAATAGCTAATTCAAAGTAACACAAAAATGAGCAGAATTAAAATTAACATTCTGCTCGCAATTAAAGCACGCAATCGTCTACAGTAAAAACTGCTCCGTGGACGAAAACGAGTCACCATTAGTTTGTTATAGTCATAATTTGAATCAGATGTTTGGTAACTACTTATTTACAACACCGTTTAAACGACAACATGTTCCGTGGTGAATGCGCGTGCACACGGAGCGAAACAAAACGCGACGATACTTCTGTCAACAATTTTTTTACTCTCCCAGAAACTGCCTGACGTAACAAGAATGCCAAACAAAGTTTACCTGACGGTTAAAACTGTGCTAAAAATAAGAAACAACAACCGCCGCAGTCACACTCCGCCGGAGTTTCTGCTCGTCTCTCTCCACACAAAGAATCCGGAAGCCATATTGTGTGTGCTTCTGCTGTCTCGCGCTCAGTCACCGGTTGCCACAGTAACCGGTTGCTAGGCGGCATAACAAAAAAGACAAAATTTATACGTCCTTACGTCAGAGGCTACGGCGTATCCATGGAGACAGAACGCTACACACACACACACACGCGTATCAGAGAGCACATGGTGTTTGAACGTACAGCGTGGATGTTTGCGATATTTCAGGCTTTTTATTGACCTGTTGAAGAGGAAGTCAACATTGTTTGAGTACGCATTAGTCGTACTGTTGTCACTGTAACACGCGGTTGTTGTCGTTGTGTCGTGAGTGCGTTATTATCAGCCCATTCATTTCGACAGTTCCTGGTCTTTTTACGACACCGGTGTTATTATTAGTCATCCCGGTTCAGCAGCAGCAGAAACAGCAACAGCAGCAGCGCCGGTAACGGCAGAACCTCCCGTATGGGGGGGGGGGGGGGGGGGGGCTCAACGTCCTCCGTGGACCCACGTCTGTGACGTTGTTGTATAGCGCTGACTAATAACCTGTTATCCCCACAGCTCTGCTCTTTATTCCTGCAGCGTGTCTGCCTCGTGACATTGTTTGACATCACTTGTGTCTGAGACGTTTATTCATTCTTCTTTTTCTTTGCCTGTGGAGCAAAAATGAGCCCCCGTCCCTCCCTCCTCCCGCCTTCCTCCTTCCTCCCCATCCAAACCTCCCACTGGTGTCCGCTTGTAGGCTATAATAATAATAATAATAATAATAAGAAGAAGAATAATGAATCACTACTTTCTGCTCGGTGATGTTTGCGATGACAGGCGCCGATTTCCGTCACTGCTGCCCACAGTGTCCATGACAGAATCACACTTGTGTTCACCACTATCTCTCTCTATCTCTGTGCTGTGCTGGTGCTTCATTGCCTACACACTCACACACACACACACATACACACAAACCACACACACACACCAAATTGTGGGTTTTAATGATGCATTCCATGAATTCTGTACGTGCTATCTGTGCCTGCAGGCTGCATCACACTCACACACACGAACGCGCGCGAGCGCGCACACACACACACACACACACACACACACTGTGTGGGGACTCCCGAGGGCGTGTCCTGAGAAACTTCAGCAGGATATCCCTTACATGCCTGAAGGGATTCCACAAAGCACGTAAAGCCTCTTCTGTGTTACGTAGGTAAAGCCTTTGGCATTCCTGTGATGTTTACACACCACGTGATGTTTAAACTGCAGTACAGTGACATAGTGTTTGCACTTTGAAAGCACAGTACGTGTTATTGTTATGTGTTAATTATGTTAAATTCAACGTGGGAATGTTTAGGCTGAACACACAAGACTGTATATAATCTTATCATATGAATAATAAAGATGTTTCCAGTCCAGGTATAGACACCCACACACAGATAGTCAGAAATACATATTTTCCATTTTCATCACTCTGAAGTTTGCTAAAAAAAATCCTTTCAGAAATTGTCAGACAGTGAGAAATATCTCGTGCCTGCGATAGTGTAAAATAAAAAAAAGCCAGTCTATTATTATCCGTCGGCGAGGTGAGCTTCTGGTCCATTTCAGTGGGAGAGGGAATCCCTCAACGTCACCAAGGATACCAAACACAACACCGAAGCACAAATATGGGCATATGTACGTCACCAGCGGAACTCCGAGGCGTGGCTTAGCCGCTAGAAATGCCTTGTTTGTACTCGAGGAGGATGGATTCATTCAAAAGACAAGATCTGCTACCGTGCGCCGTAATCCTCGCTCTCGTCGTCGCGCCGCGTCTGGACTTTTTTTTTAATGGATCTATGATCGAGTTTGAGCAGAGAACAGGACAACACTGAGAGAGAGGACTTAAGAAACGAGCGCACTTTGGGACAGGTTAACCCGGGACACACGCTGGCCTCCGTCTACATGTAGGGGAACTGGATTAATCTTTCTTCATGCAACTTTTTTGGAAAGAAACCAAGAGCATCTCACCGGGAAATAACAAGACCAGCAACGGTAAGTCAATACTTTTACTTTTACCGGACAGTTTACCGGACACCTTTGACTGTCCGGTTTTACACCGTGCTTTCAATGGGACTGTCCAACTTTTACACTGATGATCAAAGTTGGTGTTTTGTTGTTGTTGTTGTTTTGTTGACATGATTGTCTCACTTACTTAGTGACGTGCACGTGTGTGTGTGTGTGTGTGTGCAGGTGTCAGTGCCCTGCTCTCCCCTGTGACTGCAGGTGTCGCCTTCTCTCTCGGTCCCTGCGGGGAGATGTACCAAGGCTTCCCCGGCGACCCCGACAGCGGATCCCGTGAAAGCTCTTCTCCGTCAATCGAGTCCCAGTGTCTTTCCTCCGTGGACTCCTTCGGGAGCCCGCCGACCACCAGTGCTCCGCAGGCGAGTCAGAGATCAACTGTAACTATACCCTGCTATACCTTTGTTTAAACGTGACATAAAAGTCTGTGGGATAAGTGATAAGCGGTCCATAAAAGCTCCATAAAACTATATATAATATGTTTTGTTATACACTTTATGTTTAATGTGCACGTGGCCTATAATATGTGTATCATATGACACAAACTGTTGACTTGTCTGTGTTAGTGCACGCGCGCTGTGACGACCATCGACGTTACAAAGTAAACTGTCGCTTCAGCACATGTTTACCCGCCGCTCGTGTCCAAAGACACCGGCTTCTCGCGCCGGCTTCTCACGCTCTGACAGCGTGCTCGCTTTTCTTTTTTCTTTTCTTTTCTTTCTTTTTTTGTTTTTTTACATCTCGCCGCAGAGCGTATGACAGCGAGTTCTCCCTACGTAAGCGCCGCGTAGCTCCGCCCCCTCCTTCCACGCGCTCCTCCACTCTCCTCTCACAGGCCTCGCTGTGACGTACATCGCTCGTTCTATTTTGGAGCGCGACGTTGCGTTGCCAGGGGGAACACCGGGGGTGTGACGGCGGAGGAGGAAGAAGGAGGGGGAAGACGCCAGTGGAGAGATGCGATTGGTCGAGGCCGCGGCTCTCAGCAGCGCCTGCCCCGATCTGTTCGCACGCTTGTGTTTGAATATTAATGAAGGTCATTTTTGGAGCCCAGGTATAGACTGAAATTTAAAATAATAATAATAAAAAAGACAACCTACAGATTTGATCTTTTATCAACGTGACACCGTCTGACTGCTTTAATAATTGTAAAAGTAAGATTTACAATCTCAAAACTAGTGAAGTCAAACTTGAAATGTCAGACTCTAGAGTTTTTAAGGTGTTATGTTAAGGTGAGTTATGTTAAAGTTGATTAAGTACTTGTTAAATGTAAGTTCATGTATATGTATATATTAATACAAACTAATTAAAACAGTAATGTAGTATATAGTAATGTAGTATAATCATACATTTATATTTATAAATAAAGTTATTATTATTATTATTATACACACATATGTGTGTGTATATATATATATATAAGGTTGATTAAGTACTTGTTAAATGTATGTATATATATATCTGTGTATATATATATACACAGATATATATATATATATATTGTATATATAGGCTATTTGTTACAACATAATATAAATACAAACTAATTAAAACAGTAATGTAGTATATAGTAATGTAGTATATATAATCATACATTTATATTTATAAATAAAGTTATTATTATTATTATTATCATAGATATACACTGAATCCACACTTACAGTTAGTTCAATTGCAACAGTTTAATTTATGTCCACATGTTTAATATTAAAAAAATAAATAAAAATAGCCTGATGTTATTTCTCTCACTGGTCTGGTCATATTCCAAAGCAATACTACTACTACTACTTTCCATATGTTACATATTCATGTTATGCCATATATCCATCCTTGTTTCATAACGGTGACATTAGAAACAACCTAGTTTTCTAAACATATTCATTAACAATGAATGGTGTGTGTATTTTTACCTGCTCAGGAGTGTGTGTCAGTGGGAGCTGACTTGAGCATTGTGGGCAGCGGGCTAGGTGCCAGCGTTGGAGGGGAGATGCCCGGTTCATTTGTGCCCACCGTCACCGCCATCACCACCAGCCAGGACCTGCAGTGGATGGTGCAGCCGACCCTCATCTCCTCCCAGGCCTCTGGACAGAGTGGGTCCACTGGCACCACGACCATGACCCAGCCAACGTCACTGGTTGACCCGTATGACATGCCAGGTCCCAGTTACTCCTCACAGTCTGGATTCACTCCAAGTTCAGACACTCCAGGCCCAGCACCGGGCCCCATCCGCCAGCCCAGAACCCGCAGCCGTCGCACGCGAGACGAGTCTGTGAGTGACGATGGAGATGTTGGTGTGTTAGTAAGTGTGTGTGCTTGAACGGTTTGTCGAAACTTCACGTTACACATGCAGCAAAGGTTTCTCATTCACATGACAGCTAAAACAATCCGACCACAAAGTTCATACTTTTCTTCATAAAAAAAAGGCCCAAAATTTAGATGTTTGTTCCATTTAGAGCCACTCATATTGCTGCTTGGACAATGTGACAAAAATTCTCGAAGACAAACGCAAAGCTTCTATTCTAACCGTTTTTTTGTATGTTCCTCTTCATTCAAGCTCACACCTGAGGAGGAAGAGAAGAGGCGTGTTCGCCGAGAGAGAAACAAGCTGGCTGCTGCCAAATGCAGAAACCGCAGACGGGAACTCACGGACAGATTGCAGTCGGTGAGCCTGGAACCTGTTATACCTACTGTATACCAGAATGTCTAAAAAATGAGAAACACATACTTAATGTTCCCCTCTAGAAAAGTGCAGAGTGTGCTAAAAAGTGTTTGTATATTTGTGTTTACAGCAATAGAGAGAGGGGGAGGGGGGGGGGGGTTGACTGTGGTAATGGTGCCCACAGTATTTCAGGCCTATTTATGACTTCACTGCATCCCTTTTAACAGATGTCACAAATGTTGCATTCAAACTGCCACAGATGAGTTCACAAAAAGCTGACTAAGCCTAACTGAGACACTGCACTGTCTGTCTGTGTTTCACACTATGGCGTTTAGAGTTTATATACAGGTAAATTAAACTAGTGAAGTAAGATGGCTGCAAAACACAAAAAGGCTTCTTGCCCCCCACTCACCCATGTATGGTACTGTGCAAAAGTCTGATGGCACCACCAGGTTTATTTTGTTTTTATGTTGGATCTCATATATCAGCAAGCTGTCAATGGGTTAATCTCATACACTCTGAGAAATAAAAGTGCTAAGTAGAACCATATAAAGTTATTCGGCTTGTCCTCATAGGAGAACCCTTTTTGGCTCCAGGTAGAACCTTGGAGGGATCCACCAAGAACCTTTTTTCAAACCCTTTATTCAAGAAAGGGGATTTAAAGGGTTCTCTGGATCAAAATGGTTCTTACTTGAACCGTTAATGTTACCAAGAATCCTTGAAAACGAAAGGATTTTTCAGAACCAAATGGTTCCAGGTAGAACCTCAGTCCTTGTAGAAGGACCCTCTTTGAACCCTTATTTCTAAGAGTGTGCATGACTTGAATAAACCTGGCCTAACAGACCTTTATTGCAGCAGATATTTATTATTGACATGAAACAATAGTTTAAAAAACAAACAAACAGGTTTTTGCCAATAACATTCATTTGGGTTCAACTCCAGTGTCATATGTGACACTTTGGGACAACCCGTGGCCAAGTGGAAAAGGAAATTGGCTTGTGACCGCAGGTCAGAAAAAAGGGCACCCCTGAGCAAGGCACCCAACCCAACACCCATTGCTCCCCCTGGTGCTACTCCTAATTCTAGTTAGGTTTCTAGTAGAGGATGGAGGACTAATTTAATTTAACCAGTAGAAGTGTTTATTCTTCTTAAACTGCATACATGTTTCCCATGTTGTCTGGATGTGTGGGGTTTAGGGTTAGGGTTGCTAATTGGGGTTAGGGTTAATTATACTGTATAATCTATTATAGACTATTATATACTTATATGCAATATTACATATTTGATCAAAAAATGATCATGTGAATTATGCTTCATCATTTCTGTTCAAGCCACAGATCATTTATAGATCAGAGTACAGCAAATGTAGACTACACCTGGAAAAGCTTCATGTAAATGAAACTGTTTGTTACCAATTAGTTCCTGCAGGCAATGCTGCCCTCTACAGTTCAAAGTTCCCAATAACATTTTAAAACTCTGAAATCACAGTTATAAGTACTTTTACACACAGATAATAATCATTTCCACCCTTATTCTAATACAGGCCTTCTCAATCCTGGTCCTGGGGGTTTCCCTGCTCCGACACACCTGATTATTATCAGACGAGTTGACCGTTTGAATCAGGTGTGATGGAGCAGGTCCCCAGGACCAGGATTTAGAAGCACTGTTCAAACATACACTTGGCCAATAACATGGTTGCTGTGGTAACCTGCAAACAAATCAATGATGTGGTGTTTGCACACCAAGGTGTATATTTGAACGGATTTTTGTTTGGGTGACTTTTTGTGCACGGCAGGTGAGGAAGATTGTTAATCTGCGATGAGCATTTCCACCTTCACAAACACACCAGCAGAAACTTGGTGTGGCTAACATCGCTATCCTCTCTCTTTTCCGCTGTCTCCCCCCCTACCCATTTCCCCCCACACTTGTCTTGCTTCCCCATCCCTCCCTTGTCTCGGTTTCTTTCATTCTCTGCAGGAGACAGACATTCTGGAGGAGGAGAAAGCAGAGCTGGAGGCTGAGATCTCTGAGCTACAGAAGGAAAAGGAGCGCCTGGAGTTTGTCCTGGTGGCCCACCAGCCAAACTGCAAGATCTCATACCAGGACCAGCCCCCGCAGGCCTCCTTGCAGCTCCCTCCAATCCAGTCCCAGCTGCCTCACCAGACTTTACATCCTCCAGTTTCCATTGTTGGCCTGGCTGTGAAGGAAGACACTTTCTTTCTGCCTCCTGCCTACACAGCACACCAAGCTGCCACACAGTCCCAGCCTCCAGTTCAGCAACAGCAGCAGCAGCAGCAGCAGCAGGTCCAGCAGCAGCAGCAGCAGCAGCAGCAGCAGCCTCAGCCAGGCATAATGCAGGAGGTAGAGTTTTCTAGTTCTTTCTATGGCTCAAGTGAGCCAGCACCTGGTGGGCCATGCCTTATGGCCAGCGACAGTGGTGGTGGTAACCATGACGGTGCGGCCATTGGCAGCTACAACACCTCATACACATCTTCATTTGTGTTCACCTACCCAGAGGGAGCCTGCGGGGTCAGTGCCAACCAGAGGAACAGCAGTAGCGAGCAGTCATCTGATTCCCTGAACTCGCCTTCGCTGCTGGCGCTCTGACTAACCGACAGACACATGTGCACACATATCAACAAACATATACAATATACACGCTGGAAGTAGAAGCTGAGGCAACTATACTGTGTAGTGCAGTGCCAAATCAGCCTCACATATTGATAAAGAAATTGCATCTGATTGGGTTCAAGTTCACACATTCTGATCAGTTGGCTTGAACAATCAGTACAGTCTGATTTTGCGTTATTGGGAAGAAGTGAGTTAAAAACTCAAATTTGAAGTGCTCTGGATTAACAAATTAATTCATATACTCTCAATCGTCAACATGTACAGTTCGTTGAATAAGATTCCGTCAACTCACTTCACTTCACGCGCCAACAAGCACCAGAGCCCCCATCTTGTTCCCTCTGTCGGGTGCCCCGTTTTTCCAGTGCTCTTGCTCTCATCCTTTTCCATCCCTTTCTTCCCCTCTTCCTCTTGCTGAATGTATTTGTCCAAATCCAACAGAGGGATGAAGGACACCTTGTTCAGGGTCTTTTCATGTGGGAGACTTTACTGCTGACCGCTTACCTCTAACGCCTCATCTGCTCGGCTTCTCCTCTGCTTCTTCATTTGCTGCTTGGACTTGACAAGTCGGGGATCCGACTGTCACGGCCTCCACTTTTAATCCTGTGCTTTCTCACTTTGTTTTTAAAAAACGTGTGCCTACCTGCAATGCGAAACCATCTCTACCCATCTCCTTTGTTTCTCCTCTTCTTTTCTCTGTGTTTCTCCCCTGTCTCTGAAGTCTTCAACCCTTGAGAGCCCGAAGACCCCCACCAGCCCTTGGGACCTTGAGTGATTGCCGGCCAAACTAACACGCCCTTTTGCAACCTCTCATGCAAGGACCTCCCCCCCCCAAAACAGAAGAACCTTTATCTTGGAGTGCATTGCTCAAAGAGGATCCTTACAGCAGCAGCTAAATACTTCAACACTCATGCACATAGACTAATAATTGATGAACCCAAAATGCAAGACGGATGCCACTGTCTTCTGCTGAGCCATTTTTACCATGTTCAAAAGATGAAGATTAGACTTATCTGCTCTGAGGCAGGAGGAACGTGAGAGCAAATCTTAGCAGGAAGGAGGAGCAAGCACGCTCGACAGACTCCAATGTAGATGTGATGGATAAGCATCCTTTTTTTTTTACTTTTTACCAAAAGCAAGAGCCAAAAAAAAGAAAAGAAAAAAGAACCCCTGCTCCTGCCAACTGTGTGAGAGGGTGACCTCAGTAAGAACACCTCCATAACACAAAGCCTCATCACCCTGGGCCTACAAGTGCACATTCACGCCATCACTTTCAAGTCTCTGAAGTGAAGATACAGACGTTTTGTTGCATCGCACCGGCTGCTGCGTGTGTTGCTCAGAACCCATCATATGTGAACCGATGCCTTTATTTAGAGGAGAGAGCTTCTTCTTCTTTTTTGTAGTGTTTCAAGACAACCTCTTACACACTGGGTTCAGTGGTCTCTGTACCTGCCCTGTTCGCTCAGTGGAGATGAGCTGGGGGTGCATTTATTGTGAGTGTGTCCACTCTGAGGCACCTGGCCTGTTTATTTCTTTCTTTATTGAGGTTGACGTGGCGGAAGAGCACAAAGCATGACCTGAAAACAAAAGAGGAGAAAACGTGGGCTGATGCTGTGGAGTGACCGTCCTTTCTTTGCCTGTGAATTTGTACAATTTTGTTGTTGTTTTTTCTGTATGTTAGAGTGAGAATTGTTGTATATTTTAATGTATGTTTGTTTGTGTGTGTAATTGTTTTGCCTCTGCTTTCTTATGTAGGCCGACTGTTGCCATTCCTTGTTCTTTTCACCTGTTTCGTTTTTTTTAATGTTTTATTAGGAGATTTCCTGATAACTGTTACTATTATTATTGCATCGTATCTATTGTTTCATTATGTTATTGTATTATTGTTTGGCAATTTTGGAGGCATGTCGTGCACTACAAAAATAATCTAATTATAAGTCTATATGCATATACATATATACAGGTAACATGTATATATATAAGTGTATGTACCATGATTGTAACGTATGAATGTCTGCAGAATCTAAATGGGATATTTTTGTCATTAAAGAATGAGATAAAACTTTACTGAGGTTTAGTTTTGGAAAAATAATAATATTTTTGTAAGGGAACAAACGAGAAAAAAATATATATAACGTTTAAAGAATGACCCTGTCCTTTAACTAAAACCTGTAAAATCTCACTGCCTCTGTCAATATGTATTTATGTTTTATAAACAATATAAAGCACTATCTAGTTACATTAAATGTATGTTTATAATAACGATGTTTGAAGGTTGTGGTAACACCTTTTGTTTTTATTGTTTTTTTTGCTTGTTTGTTATTCTTTCTCTGTGAGGTCTGTCCCAAAGCTACTGACACCTTAATGCCACTCTGCAAATACAAAAATGAGAGGAAAAAGACAGTGTGATTTAAGGTCAATACACATATTAAAAGTGCTTATGCTACCATTTGATGACTAATCTGTTTCATGTGGGGGACAAAGTATTTCCTACCCAGTATGCATCTCTATCCAGTATCAGCATATCACTCAATAACGTTATTATTTCTTAACTGTAAAACTGTGTCTTTTGAAGGAGAAATGCAGCTTTAGTCTGGATGTGAGCATTGACATGTTTTTTTTCCGTTCTTGTACTGCAGCTAAATGTGTTGTCTAAGTTGATTTACAATAGAAAAACATATTGTATTGTATAAGAAGCTTTATTTTCAATAAATAAACAGGTTTATTTAAAGCAATGACTAGATTAATGGTATGAAACGTGGCTCTTGGTGGCAGACCTCTTTATTTTTTTTATTTTTTTTAAAAGACTGTGTTTATGTAGATGTTGACTTCTCTCCAAATGCAAATGTGATGAGAATATGTTCTGGTGTGACAATAAGCATAAAACATATTCAATAGTTCTCATGTACATAGGTTTTTGTGGTGCTACTTATACTATACGATAAAGAAAAGGCAGTTTCTCGTTGTGTGATGGAAGGATATACATTCCTGTCGCAAATGAACAAATGGACACGCTGCTTGTTTCGGTGCAACATCGTATTCTGAGAAAGAAACCGTTGATGCTCTGAGAGCTCACTTAATACTCTGTGATGTCATCATAGTTTCCTAATTGATTGATTGCGACATCTTTTAAGTGTGATATTAAGATCTCAGAGGGTGTTTATGCTGCGTCTGCACTCCACACATCAACACGAATCATTCTTTCATCTAATTCCTTTACCTTGGATATCATTGAATTTGTGTCTCAAAATGTTGTGATTGTGTTCTTTCTGTAAAGTTACAACTGGAAAGAATGATACAGAGAAAAGAAAGGTGTTTTGGTACCAGATATGAGAGAAACTGCCTGTACCTGTACTGTATAATGGCTAAATTAGTGTTAACTGAAAAAGAGCTTTCCTATTTTTCTATGATAAGGTGAATGTTGCGATGTATTTCTATTTTTCCACAGGTCACATATATGGTCTGATTTCATATTTCCCTGGTATGACATGCAATACCTATTATCCTCTTGGATTGAACATATTGTAGCAAAGTGCACAGTGCTCAAACTGACTGCTGCTACTATGTCAAGGGCGATGACGTATTGCTTAATAACTTTGTTACAGTATCAACAGTAATCCTGACAAAGTATTGTAACATTAATTGTGAAACAATATCAATTAAGAAACTGTTACATTTTAATTAAAAATGTTTCAATTAACTTTTTCTCCAATACAAAAAGTCTTATTAATATTGTTGTTTTAATAAAGAATTATTTTGATCAGTGTTTGCAAACATTTACACTTCTTTGGGAGCTGAGGTCATGATGTGATACATGTTTAAAATGGAAAAGATGTGAAAAAAAACATATCCTTTATCATGTGACATTGTCAGATGGCAGACATCGATAAGATGCAGATATCCATGCCTTCAGTTGTTGTTGGTGCTGTTTTTCAGCAGTTCAATTTAAAACACTTTTTAAACAGTTCTTTTTCTACGTTCGTTCGTGTATGTGACATGGCTGTCGTGTCACTTTTGCACTTTCTGCCCTCTGATGTGTCCACATTTTAATTTTTCTGCACCATCTGATGTCCTCCGAAGGTTTACAGTGATAATGAATTTCTCAGTTTCGAGGTTGCAAAAGTTGGGTGAACTGTGTCCTTCAACGTGGTCTGACCAAATGCTATTCATTTCCAATTTGTGAAGAAATTATATTAATAAACATATTATCAGGCACGTGTCTTTTGTGCATAATTTAACACATGTGGTTTGAAAGGTTATTTTCTTGTATAGTGGTCTATAATCTCTCAGGGGAAAGAAGAGATCAAAGGCATGAAAGGTTGATAGAATACACATCAGAGGCAGCAGTATTTAGTCAGATTTGTCCTCTTTCACCCCATGTGCTTTTATTTGTCACTTGTTTCCCCTAAAGAGCGCTGGTGCCAGCCTTTCTTTGTCATAGTGTTTTTGTGAGTGTAAACTGTATTTGCAGTCATTTTTCATAGTACAAATAATACATGTTTGCCATCTCTAAAGTCTTGTGGTGCTCAAATTACCAATATTTCGTATGGATATATTCTGTGTAAAGGCTAAGTGTTCCAGAGTTAGGAGTTTCCTGTAGCTGACATTATATTTTGGCAGTGAATTAAAGTAGTGTGTAGTTAACTGTACAGATATACGTGGATACACACATGGAAACACATGGAAATAGACAGACAAAAAGAACACACACACACCACATGGAAATAGACAGACATAAAGGACACACACACACACAATTAGGGTCAATATGGCTGAAAAGGTCTCCAAAAAGTTACAAAAACATTAGATAATAGACAGACAGAAAAACACGTATGGTGGCAGGACTTACCATTCCAAACGGCATTTTCTGGGGAAATGCACAAGTTCTAATTGGAATATACAACAAGACCTAAAACACCTAGCCAAACTGATTGCACTGACATTAGCTACAGCCTTTCTTCCGTACGACGTAAGCAGGTACACATAAATAGCTAATGTAACTTTATATATATTCACTATTATAACTTCACTAGATATTATATTATATTATAATATCATTTTAGAAGTGTTGTTATATACTGTACGTCAATGGTCAACGGTCACTGACGCCCTCTAGCATCCGTGACTGAAAAATGCCACTGCGACTCTAGCGGAAGTGTCGTCACGGAGGCGGAAGTTACTGTTTGTGTCCAACATGGCGTCCGAGGCAACAGGTGAGAACAGAAAGGCCCGGCTAACCGATCTTACTAGCTCAATCATTCCACTGTTGTCAAATTGGACGTCGTTTTTGCACACATGTGCAGTGTTATTTGGATGATATACACCCGTGTTACTTCACAACAAACGCCACCGTGTACCGTTGTCGCCTTGTAATCCACGGCTCTCGCGCCGGCTAAGACAATGCTAATGCTAATGCTAAATGCTAACACAAACGGCGCTAGAAGGCATCATTGTCCACGAATAATTCCAGTAAAAATACCAATAATTGAACAGTTGTATGCTCGGCCGTGCGTGTACGCATATATTGAACACATTCGTAGACTAATTCTCTCGTGTTATCGTGGGCTGATGTGTGCGCAGCACTTTCTTAATTCATTCACACTCTCAGTTCACAATGTTGTCTCCTTTCGTTTGTAAATGTTGCTGCTTTTAAAGTATCGAAATTCTAACCGAAATCAAAGGTTGTACCGAGAGAATATTTGTCGGATCAGCTTAATCACTTCTTAAGTATCCGTTAAACATATGGATAAACACATATATATTGTTGCTGTTTTTTTAATATAAACATACACGCACATTAAAACAGGTTGATTGACTCAAATAATGTGTGCCTGAATCATAAGCTCACACTCGATTGCAAGGTTTGCATAAATAAATGTATTTGATGCCATCATCTGCTAAATCTATACATATCTCTGAACTGACCCATGTCATTTCTAGTTTCTTGCTTCCCTCTGAATTTTATTTCATTCTCTATAAATGAAATGTATTTGCCTCACACGTGCATGTGCAGTGGTTGACTTGCCAGTATTTTTCCAGGACATTGCAGTTGCTATTTTGGTGCACAGGAGACAATTATTGTCCACATTTATCCTCTTCATATGTGGCTTGTACTGAAACTCAATGTTCCAGGACAAAACAAGACACCTGGAGTCAGTGCTGTTAGGGCATACATTTCACTGTTTTTAGCAGTGAAAAACATCCTCACATGCATTCCTAATCATTTAGTAGTTCTGTATTGTTTAGGTGTGTCAGTGTTTAGTTACTGTGTGGTTTCTTTGTTTAACTGACTTCATCATTAAGCCATTGTTGCAGCAGCTGCTGTGTTCACTCAGTTTCCTCCTGTATTTGATACAGCACCCGCAAGACGTGTCATAATTGATGTTATAAATAACCTCCAGCTGGCTGTGGTTGACATGTGTTAGACTTCAACATTCTGCTGTCTACTCGGGTTAACATTCCCCACTAGCTGTTAGGCCCATCTCCCACTGTCTTCTGCAGGACAGTCATCGAAACTATAACTTAAACTTGTTAACTAGTATCTCATCAGTCACAATCCAGTGTTAATGTCAATTGTTTGTTTTTCAGTTCTGTTTCATGTTAAAACCGTCCCATTTTTTCTCCTTTCAAGCCACCTCAGAGTGGATCCAGTTTTTTAAGGATGCAGGGATCCCAGCCGGTCTCGCTGTCACTTATGCCGTCTCCTTTGTTGACAACAGGTAATTTAACAATACTTCACACCACGGAGTGGTAGTAAACGTTCCATTTGTCACCTTGCTCGGGTAATCTGGACGTTGTAAATTGTTTATTGTTATTAGTTATATCATCAAGAGAGGTGTATATATAAAACATTGTTTGGTGTTGTAAACCTGAATTTATTTCTCACTGCGATCGTGGACTGAATTGTAAAAGGTTCTTCAAAAGCAATACATTGGACTTGAAGTCACTGAAACCCTTTGTGTCATTACAGAATCCAGAAGAACATGCTCATGGACCTCAGTAAAGATATCATGATGGACCTCGGGATTACAGTCATTGGGGATATCATTGCCATCCTCAAACATGCCAAGCAGGTGTACAGACAGGTGAGATGAGACATACTTTTTTCTTTTTTGATGTAATGAAATGAAATGAAAATGGTTCACTGTCAAATGTTGTCCAATGACTTTCAGATTACTTCAACATTATAATGCTTTCTTCTGTTTGCCATGCATGTGCAGATTTCAAAATCAGGACAAAATAATAGTCATCATTCTCAATGAATTTATTCATAGTGTTTTCAGCAGATGAATGTAGTAACTAAACAGTGTCTGGTACAAGACTTAACTGTAAAAAAATTAACATAATGATCTGTGTTTGTGGCCTTTATTCTTTAGGACATGTGCAAAATGGCCACAGAAGCCATCTCCTCAGGACAGACGAGTGTGAAAGCTGAGCTCAGAAGAACTGCCAATACACGTAAGTAAAAATGTTTTATTCTTTGACAAAAATATCCCATGAACTATGAATAATACTGTTTTATATTCAGAGCTATGTTCAAATGAAATATTTTGTTGTCTGAGAAAGTGGGGAAATTTGCCTGCAATCGGTATCTTTAATCATCATGGCTGATTCTAATGTTGCTGCCTTTCCTCAGCTGCCACTCGTATGATTGCCAATGCTTTGAGTCATGACTCCCCTCCAGCAACCCCAGCCCGTAGACCTGACAACCGCCTCTCCGTCACTGTGTCCAACATGCAAGCAAACAAGAGTAACAAAGCAGGTAAATGTTAAACCATGCCCATCAAACTCACATTTTTGTCCCTCTGCACCCACACTTTTTTTCCTTTTTTAAAAAAAATCTCTGTTCTATCCCTGTGTAAATTTGTTTCTCAGTTTTAAGCCAGCCAGCTGATGAGGGGACGGGTTTGCCAACAGTGAAGCGCCGGCGAGTGACAGCTGAGATGGAAGGCAAGTACATCGTCAACATGCCCAAAGGCACCACGCCTCGTACACGCCGCATCCTGGCGCAGCAGTCCAAGAAAGGTAGGACTGATCCAGTGGCCCTGCCGACGGCTCTCTCAAACTGGGCTGCTACTCCCTACAGCTTATCAATACTAAAACCTGTGTGGATTTGTCCTACTAAAACTAAATCAGGTGACTTGAATTGGTATGCATAGCCTTCATTAATTTCCATCATCATACCATATAGTGGTTCATATTGAAAACTGGTATTTATTTATCTTTTCACTGCTGCACCATGCATGCTTTCCGGCGTAGCTAAAGAAGTTGCTGTAGTAACTGCAGCAATGTGTGCTTTACTCCACCACCTTAGCAGAAAACACATCTGCGAGTTCCAAGAATGTACAGTATTTATTTACGTTTTGAGCTGAAACAATTAATTGATTATTCGTCAACTATTTATAGTTATATAGTGTAATCGATTAATCGGTTTGAAGCTTTTTTCATTATTAAAACAAGATTTCTGATTGTTTTAGCTTCTACTCCACATAACAAAGAAATCATTAAAACAAAATCATTTTGGTTTGTGGACAAAACAAGACATTTGAGAACATCGTCATTTCCAGGTTTGACAAACACTGATCAACGGATTTTTAATATTTTCTGCCATTTTCTGGACCGAGTGTGCAATCTAGAAAATAATCGACAGATTAATGGATTACAAAAATAATCGTTACAGATATGCACCCTCTGCTGCATGGCTCCCTTTCTCCTGCTCATCCACCCGTGCAATACGAGCAAAAACACACTCTGGACTGTGCATCTTTCTCGCTGGAGCACTCATTCGTGCATAAAAAATACCGCCGTGTACTGTGAAAGTTATTGATTCATTTTTGAAAACACATTTCTTCTACTCTCAACACAGGTTTGAAACGCACCTCTGTCTTTGCTAGACTTGGCTCAGAATCAAAGGCGGACACGACAACAAGCAATAACAAGGTGAGACCTGTCACTGTTTGCTCATTGGACTCGGTCTAAAAAAAGACAAAGGCTTCTGGTTTGGTAACAAAGTGACAATAAAGCATGGCACATATGAGTGCATATCCGGCTTAAAACAAACATGGCGTGAAAGACTACATACATTTTATATACAGTCAGTGTGATATGAAAATATGTTTCTGCAGCCCACTGGTGTGTTCAGTCGTCTGGACCAGGCACGTGTAGATGTGCCGAGGGCAGGAAACATGGACGTCGACGAGCAGGATGAAAGTGATGGAGAGGGCTCCGTTCTCCAGTACGCCGGTGTCCTCAAGAAACTTCCTGCCGCCCAGAAAAAGGAGCCAGCCACAAAACCTGCCTCGACCACCCTACGGCGGCTGGGAGGAAAATTCAAACTACCCCCACCCGTTGACCCCACTTCCTCCTCGTCCACCCTTAATGGCCTCCCACCTCCCAAGATCAGTGTTCTGCAGAGACTGGGGAAGCCTTCCGCCTCAAATACGGCCGTGTTGCCCACAGTGGCTGACACACAGGACAACAGAGTGACCAGCACCAGGACCAGAACCCTGGAGAGACTCACCATAGCAAGCTCTAAGGTCAGCAGCAGCACTGGGGTTGGGGGAGCAGGAGCAGCAGGGCCAGCAGTGGCAGCAGGTGGAGAGTCTCTGGGGGCACAGATGGACGTTAGGGCCATCAGTGTTTTTAAGAGACTGGGCAATAAAAAAACCTAACAAAACTTCAAATTAATATTCAGACTCTTTATAAACTTCCTTTATAGAATTTGTATCACCACCGTTTGCATTGATCCTGGCTACACACAGGACTACAGGATTTTGTTAACTGGACAGTTTGAGTCTTGAGTGAGTGGACAATTTTAATGGCTTCTTAAAGAACATATGGATTTTGGTTTTACATTTTAGTTGTCCTGCCAGTAGAAGTCTACTGTGCGGGGCTTTTAATTTAAACACTCAAAGTGTTTTTGTTGTATGTAATAATATGTTGCTCATTCAGATCATTGGTCACTTTTTAATGTATTTACCCACGTGTGAACTGAAAGCGTGTGCATGACTTCAACCAAGTTTTTATTTTCCCCGCAACTCCATTTATAAGGATGCTGCTGCCAAAACTTTCCTATATTTGAGAAGTTGATGAAATGATGCTTGTTTCTCAAGATTAATGCTATGATCACTGTGTTTATACCTGTATTTGCCTGAAGGTTAACTATTTTGAGAGAGAAAAAATACATTTAAGGTCCACATAGGTTTATTTTTTACACAGGTTAAAATACACAATGGCAGTTAGAAATATTAGCCACGGGGTGATGGTGAGATCTTGCTCTTCACGTTACCTTCAACTCAGAATTACCTCCAACATCATGCTTTCAAAGTAGTAAAACTTAGGCCTCTAAGTTTTGAACTTGGAGCCAAAAAGAATTCCAAAGGGTTAACAAAGAACGACCCCTGCAAACACTTGAATCGAGAAGATACAAGGCTTCACACCTCATCGTCCTCTACTGCACTTTCTGGAGTAGTAGTTAGAACCTTAGTGCTTAAGACACCCAAGTCAGCTTTTCTACTGTAGTCTCACTCTTTCCAAAAACCACCCCTCGATGGCTGTATCAATAGAATCTATTTTTTTCTTAATTGCAGTGTATAGGTTTATTAGGGCATGTTGATTTCACTCGGTAAAGATGCTGTTCTGTTTTTGTGTCATGTGTCCATGTGATGAAACTCAGAGATGCCATGAGGCCTGGTGTCGGGGCCACTGCACTGTCGTCCTATAGTAGTGATAGTACACCTTAACCCAGGATGGGTCACTGCAACGTTCATGTACTGTTTCATGGTCTTTCACCTTCACACCAGAATTTTGTAAATATGTTTTAAATGTTTAAATCATGAAGAATTTTTGTTTTCAGGAAAAATGCTCAGCAACGAAAAAACTATAAACTCTTTTTTTAAGGACTTGAAAGTTCTGAATTTAGAGAAAAATGTGCTTGGGGAAAAAAATTAAAAGAGGAAAAGAGCCCACATGTTTTTGCTTTTGTGTTTTTGTGACAGTCGTGTCTTTGACACTCAGTAACTCACTGAAGTAGTGACATGACATGAGTCGATGTTTATAATCCCCAGGGAACGTTAAGCTGATCATTCATCAATAAACCGCTTTAAATTCTCTCTTCTCACAATGAGGCTGTCGCTGCAACGCGTTGTCCGAAGTATGATGTTAATTATGTTTGAGCTGTAGCCCGGGAGACATTTGTCCCCAGATTTTAAATATTCTGTAAAACCAAATCAGGGTTTTAGCCTCTGAATATATAGATGATGGAGCTATTTTATAGGACTAGTTGACAAAGATAACATGCAGCTCTTGGCTGAACTCGGGTTGTCTTTAAATAGAAAGAAGTATTAATTTTTGTGTGATGATTTTCTCATTTGTTTATATGAAAATAGACTCACTCGCTCTCTCACACTCGGGGTATGAATAACCAGTCATTAACCTTATTCTTTCTCTCCCTAGTTTGTGTCTTTCCTTCCTTGTCCTCATCTTGCAGGTCGCAGGATCCGGTTTCAAAGCTATTATTATTATTATTATTATTATCATCATTATTATGCTATAATTTAAAGTCGATATCAGTATAAATGACGTTATAGTTCTATAATCTTGATACTATTGTTGTATATCTGGTCTCTTCTGTCTCTACCTGCTCTCCCTCTTGTCCTTTCTCTCCCCCCCCATCTGTCACCACCTCTCCTCTGTCCCCCATTTTTCCTTTCACCCCAACCGGTCGAGGAAGATGGCTGCACATCTTTGAGTCTTGTTCTGTCAGAGATTTCTTCTTCTGTTTAAAGAGAGTTTTTTTCTCTCCACTAATGCCACTGATGAATTGTTGGGTTTCTCTGCTCTCCATGATGTTCTCTATATACAGTGCCTTGAGATGATGTATGCTATGATTTGAATATGTGTTGAATTTAATTGGTCATTTGGTTAAAGCTTCAGTTAGCAGGATCGCTGGATTTTGTTCACAGGTTAGTAACAGACATTTTAGCACTGTTCTGAGTTCTGACAGACACACATGTGATTTGTTGTGCTTATTATTCAATTGTGTTTTAGATTCTTTCCTTTTTATAGGTTTTGCAGCCTCTGGAGTTTGTGTCAGTGCTGCAGCACCACTTGTCAGGATGTGCAGATGTAGTGGGACAGCTTTCTGACTGTCCTCTGTGGCTTTAAGTTTGTGTACAGTAACAAATCGGTACCATATTTATCAGTGTCTTCATTTTCTATTATATCTTGTTGGATTTTTTTATTGCTCCATTTGCAGAAGAAACGATACTCATGTTGTGTACAATTTAAATATACTTTCTCCATTCTATTTGTAAGTCTTGCTTTTCAATTCTGAGCTGACCTGTGATCTTCTTTTTTCTCCTTTAGGTGTCGCCACAGTGGAGGTGGAGGTGCAGGAGTGCTGTTGTTAATTTGAATTTGTATTATTATCAATAATACCAACATAATTCTGCCTAAATATTTGATACAGTGAGCCACACGTTGCAGACCCCTTGCCCAACGTTCCTTGACCAGACTGTAATTGACTCTCCGGCCGCTTGAGGTCGCTCTCCTCCTCTTCCTGTTGCTGTCGTCTCTATGGTGTCTGCATCCTCCTGCTTTTTGTCTCTGAAAACCAACATTAGCTGAAGTCGTCAGTGAGGGGAATATCAGCAGGTGACGGTGGAAGGAAAGAAAGCACAGTTTTCCCTCTTATTTATTAATGTATTTGTTTACTTTTGTTGTGAGGGCGTTCCAGTTCCATGACGTCATCGAAAAACTTTTCAGAGCAAACGTTGACAGAACAGCAGAGCTGCGTGAAATATGGTCAATATAAGACGACACGCTGCCAGGGCGTCACTCTCGCCTTTTAGTGCCAATATATATGAAAATAAGCTGTTATTCATGTCAACACAGTACGTTTAAAGTGTCATGTTTCACCTGCGCGTGTTTATAAAAGTGTTTTTGTACTCGTGAAATGTGGACCGCATCAACACCTCACGACTTCTCCTCTTATTCCCCCCCCACAATGCTTTGCGGTTATGGGGGTTGTCGTGTGTGTGCTGTGCGCGCGCGCTGTCTGTGGTGCTGAAGCTGCGCGTGCCTCGGATGCTGCTACCATAGAAATTCATCCTTCCTCCTCCTCCTTCCGCGAGACAACCAGCGCGAGGAATAAGAGGTTTTTCATTGAGTCACCGCGGGTGGAAAACTGACGGTTACATTCAGGATGTTTGTACCCGCGGCTCTTCACCTTTTTATTCGTTTGTAGCCTTTATTTTTTTGTCCCTTTTACACCAGTTTTTAGAGTCGTTCCTGACTGAGTCGTCGTCTCTCCGCTCCATCCGTCCTTTATGCACAGCACTCTGCTCAGGTCCTCCCCGACGAAACACACCTACGTGTCCGAGCACCATGGTCCGCTCCAGCCGCTTTCACTGAGAGACATGGAGGCAAAGCAGCACCCGATCAAGAGCCTAAAAAGCTTCCCGGACACTGGCGGCCGGAGTCTGGCAGCAGCCGCCGGAGGAGACGGTGGTGGAGGACATCGAGCCGGCTCTGCCGAGATGGACATGGAGACGAAGATCCAGAAAGCCATCGACTTCAAGGCGGAGGGAAATCGCTGCTACAAGGAGAAGAAATTCCGGGAAGCGATAGGCAAGTACCACCGTGCGCTGCTGCAGCTGAAAGGCGTTCATGTTGTCGACGGAACCACGGGCTCCGAGGTGAACCTGCTGAACCAAGCCGCGGCCAAGCTGACCGAGGAGCAGCGGAGGTCCGTGGAGAGCACCGAGATCGAGTGCTACGACAGCCTGACAGGTACACATACACACACACACACACACACACAGTCTGGTTTCCATGACTTAAGAGGACATCACTCTGACTTACATTAATTTCCTGGAGACTTACTCACACCATAACTACTACTGGCCTAACCATAACCAACACGTCCTTACCTTCACATGTAATCATTCTAGGGACCTTTGTTTTGTCCCATTAGGGAAGAAAAGTCCCCATAATGTGGCTGTGTAAACACATTCAAGTCCCCATTGTGCAGTATGTGTATGTCTAACACTAACCTAACCTTAACTTAACCACTAATCAAATATTGAGTTCCCCAGAAAGAAGGTTTTGCCTTATAATGACTAGTTTTTGATCTTTTAAAGGTCTACTGGTCCTGAAAAGTATACTATTCCAAATGGAAACACCGAAAAAAAAAGCACATAGTGTACTGTAGCAAACTGAAGCGTTCCACAGCTTAATCTTAACCATGACAACTACCACAATCTAAGCCTAACCAGCCAAAATGTCCTCACTTTCACAAAATGTCCTCACATCCTGTTGTTTATACATATTTTTTTCACACACACACACACACCTCTGTGCTGCCTCCAAGAACTGCTGACATTGTTTGTTCCAGTTCAGCGGGTTCTCACACACAAGCCAGTATGAAACCTATTTTCTGCAGGTGCTAGTGTTCCACTGGTGTTTCTAAGTTTAGAAAACCCATCTGTCATAAAATCATTCAAGAAATTCAATACGTTTTGCTAAAAACAACATTTTGTTTATGTCAAGTGAACTATTCAGTATCACACCCAGCCTCATTGTCATTACTTAGTTTTAGTATTTGTATGTTATCTTTCTTGGACGCTCTTTTATTATGTTTGTGTATTTTCTTGTTTAAATTGTATTTTGCATTTTAAAGCGCACATAGACCGGATGCAATATAAATAAATAACACAAACCAGGGGCCCAGCAACATTTCCCAGGGTGTTTAAACACATAATCTGTGTTTATAATATTGGTAACTGATATCAGGGCTTCTGTGTTTCTTATTTCTACATTCTATTTTCTATAGTTGCTTGTAGGAAACGGTGTCAGGACTGGAGAAAACGATGTTGATCGTATAATGTGAAGTCAAGTTAGATTTCCTCTCAACATTAAGTATTCAGAAAGTGATCAGCCTGATGACCTCAGCAGTTTTTAGCCCTGTGTCATAAACAACACAAGCACATTTACTGTCATCAGAAACCTGCATGTTATTATTAAATAAAACAAATAGCAGTAAAATCTTCAGTGAGTACAGCGTGTGCTCAGCAGATGACGGTGATCTCGACACTAGAGACACGACAACAATCGCTCATGAGACGTCGCTCTGTGAACGTGGAAGATTTTGGGAAGACACGGTGCGCGCTCATTAGCGACGTTTCTCGTCCACGTTCCAGGTGCTGCCCGTTCCGGTCAGCCTGCCACGATGCATCGAAGGTCGCCTTGTTCTCTGCTGTATTTAGGAGCCTCGTCTGTAGCCTGTAGGGAGGCCACTGTGGCATGAAGGAAAGATGGGGGAGGGAAGCCAGAGGAGGAAGGGAGTGTGGAAAAAAAACGAGGGATTAGGGGAAGGGAGAGGAAGCAGCAAGATGTGGTGAAAACGAGAGAAGCACAGGAAGGAAGTCGGAGTAATATATGAGGGGAAAAAAACAAGCATTGAAAAGAACAGTCGAGAGCAGTGGAGGTGGGGGGAGGAAGGGACTGGTAGCACACGACAGGGGGCCATATTTGCCATGGCAACCATGACTGGGCCTTTTCCCTGTATATTAGCACTGCTCATACCCTCCCCTCCCCTCACTGCTGCTTCATCAGTGTGTGAACCTGCACACTCACACACACAAAGAAACGTCACCTCAACCTGATTTGTGCAGCAGGACAACCGTTTATTCCACAGCTTGTGATTCACAGTGTTGTTTTGTCTTTGATTCTGGTTCTGTTGAAATACTTAGGGCCTCTCACTGACACCTGCAGTAGAGGAGAAGGAAATAGGGCCACACATATGGTGCTCTAAATCAAATCTGTTTTATTTGTATGGCACCAAACAACAAATGTACATTAACGTGCTGAAGGAAGGAAGAACCTCGACACAGAATGAGCTTTGGCAGAATACCATCTGCCTAGGCTGGTCGTGGTGAAATGAGAAAATGGGGCTAGTGTAGAGTTGTGGAAAATGTGTACCAATAATTAGTGCTGTTCTATTAAAACCAGGTTTTCCCGTAAACCATTTGCCAGTTCTTTATAAAAAATATTGTTTTCTGAACTCCACCCCGACTGCCAATGATGACGAGTGGCTATTACATGTCATCCCTGTAATTTATAATGCTTATTCTACGTAATGTTCTTTCATTAATGACCAATATTTTACAGCTGAGCCTTTGGCAGATTGCCACGCCACAACCCAGTACACATTTTAAAATGTATTTAATCTACTTGTACTATTGTAAGATTAGTTCTTTAGGACATTTTCTGCTGCAGTAGAATACAAACAAACATCTGTGAAATACACAGCCATGGAGATGTAACAATAATAATAATAATATTAATAATAATAATAATAATAACACATGAGTAACTGAGGACCATTTAAAGCTGCAAATTAATTCACATTACTGGAGGATGTTTTCAGGAGCACACGAGTGTTAGTGACTCAAAATAATCCAGTGCCAATATCAGAACTGAAAGAACATGTTAGCCAGTGAAACCACGTCTCGCTCACTGATGTATTTCCAACGCTTTTTAGGACATTTACGGCAATGAGTAACAACATTAACTGATGATTCAGGCAATTTGTTTCCAATTCATTTAGTTTTTTTCATGAGACAATAAAAATAAGGACGGCCTTATCTTTTAATAGGTTTCCTCAGACTCTCCAAAGGAACTTATACTTAGTGCGACATATCTTTCTACATAAATAAAGAAATTAATTTATGAATCTTAAATGTTCGATAACATACAGCACAAAGTAAACGGATATATAACAAAACAAAATCATTATCAGCTGATGTGATCGGTTTATTCAATAGAACGTGTGGACTTCCTAAAACCTCTAGTAAAGCCTTTGTGTTTATTCTACCAAACCATAGAAAAAATTTGACTCACTGGGGTGGACCTCACTCTAATCTCATTTTGTACACATTAATATATTGTACTTAAAGGGATACTTCCCTCCCTCAGAGTTGTAAAATAATCTGTTTTCCCTTGCCCTACTGTGAGTCAAATGATGCAAAACTGATGAAGTATCCCTTTAAACGTGTATTAAAACAGGCATCAAATGTAGCTCAAGAGGACAATTTGTCTAGAAAAGTATCTAAAACATAATATATTATCTTCATAATAAAATGTCACTGATTTTAGAAAACAAAACGGCAGTATCGTTTAAAAGACAGCTCAGAGATGCTCATTTGACCTTAGACAAACATCTTATTGACTCCCCCGCTGTTTGAAATAATGCCGTGACACGTCGGGTGTGTTGTAATCCGGCTGCAGGTCTTTGTTGTTGTGAGGTTCCACCTGGTTACTCGCTGCTCTGACGGGCACACAGAGCACCGCGCTCATTAGTGAGCAGCTGCCGTTTGATTGGTCGGCCTCCGGTGACTCTGACGTATGTGGAGACGGCAACAAGCGGCATCAGTCACACATGAGAGCACGTGTTTTTTAAGGGTAGATGTGTTTGTGTCTTTGACTATCAGCCGGTGAGTGTGTTTGTAGGAATGGGTAGCTACTTTCGCCGTTATTCATCCTGTCAAGGTTTACTTTGCATTGATCAGTCTTGTATAAAGTACCTTAAAGGGGATATTACTAAAGTAAAAATCCTAAAGTGGTAGTACATTTACTGTACTTCAGTATCAAAAGTCATTTTCTGATATAAAATGTACTTAAAGGGACACTGTGTAGTATTTATGAGTTTATATGACCCAAAATCCACTTTTGTATACATATTATGTGCTCCTGCATTGTCTAGTCGCTGTATAATATTCTTTGTTTCATTTTCGTAGTGTTTCAAAAAGTCATGTTAAATAACATGGTCGTGGGCCGCTACTGCCTTGCCACGACGCCATGTTTCTACCGGAGCCTGTATAGACAAACGCGAGAAGACAAATCAAGCGTCTCTTTACTTGTAGCAGAAGTCCCGCCTCCTCTCTCTCCGCTTCGTCTGCTACGGCCGCGGTAGCTCGCCCTCTCCCTCGCCTCACGAACCTCATCTGCTGACATCGAGAAAGACGACGAGGACGACATTTGACCGGCTGAGGATACCCTAGCGCTCAGGGAAGGGAGGGGGTGAGCAGAGGAGTAGTTCTTTGTTGTAAATTTCAGCCTCTCCTCTAGATGGCACTATAAACTACTTACTTCACCTTCAAGTTTGAGAAATAGAAGTAAATTTATTTTAAAATATGAGCACAGCCATGGTATCTTAATGGTAGGGGAGTTGTCTTTCAACTGGAAGGTCGTGGGTTCAATTCCAGGCCCTGTTAGTCTATGTGTGTCCTTGAGCAAGACCTTTAACCCCACGTTGAAGTGTGTGAATGTGTGATGGCAAAACTGTACTGTAAAGCAGCTCAAGGCTAGAAAAGCTCTACATAAATACAGACCATTAGCAACTCTTCTTCTGATTTTATTTGCCAGTAAGGAGTAACAAATATAGTTAGAGGAAATCTAGTGGAGTAAAAGTTGCTAGAAATATAAATAACAAAGTGAAGTACAGATGCATGATTTTTTTTTTTTTACTTAAGTACAGTAAAAAAGTACTTTGTTATTACAACACTGGCATTGGTGGATAGTAAACAAGTACAATTACAGCATAATAATTGGTTATACTCTATAAGCACTTGTACAGTACTTGAATTTGTCCCAAAGTACATAGGACAATATTATGTCCCTATATTGGTAGAAATCAAATAGAAGTGTGGTTACAAATATATAAAACATATTTAGATTGTCTCAGCTTTAGAATAAACCTTGTTAGGGCAATAGAGCTCTCTCATTTTATCCAATATTCATATATCTGTTTGAACCTGGGGAGGAAAGTTCATAACATACAGCCTAGAAGCACATCGCACCTTTGGAAGTAATAAGCATGTGGTCCATGAGAGCAGCGTGACCTTAGAAACGAGGAAGACGGACATCCTTTCTGGCATACAAAGGCCACCGTAGTTGCTTGTTGGCTACATACAAAACGTAATGTGTTTGTATAGAGTAAAAGAACATATTTTTGAAAATATTAGCACCAACAGCGACGTCACCTGATTGTGTCGAAAACAAAAACAGTGGATGATGAATGTCTGTGTGTTTGTTGGCCTTGTTTAGGAGTGTGTGTGTGTGTCCCTGCAGGGCTGCATCTTAAATAGGTGACACTGTCCACTGTCTGTGTCTGCCGCAGTTCACTGTGATGCAACATAGTGACCAGAGGCAGAGACGGACCTGTCGGTCCCGCCTCACACACACACACACATCCATCCAACCTGACATCACCAACACACTGAGAGGCACACGCAGAGTTAAAAGATGCAACTGCAGCTTGTTTTTCCCCTCATTATCAATCACAAGGAAGCACTTCAGACAACAGGAGCAGCGTTTTCCCTGACCCGACGCATTTTGACAGAGCGAGCAGTTTGTGAGCTGTCGTACATTTTAATAAGTTCAGTGCGGAGGATGAAACGGGGAGCGTGATTCCTGTGTTCCTGTTCCTGAGACCTATCAGTCTGACTTTTCATTAAGTCCTGCTTGTTTTGATCTCCCTTTCTTCCTCCTGACTCGCTTCAGTCTGTGAATGAGTCATGAGTCGCAGCCTTGGGAGAGTCACAGCAGGAGGGGATGAGCGGAAAATGTTTGTTTCGTAACAACATCCACTTTTTTTTTAATGCAGCTGCTACAGCAACTGTGTTTGTCACGATGATGATACAGAGATTTCCACCTACTCATCGTATGTTTTTTTTTAAAAAAAGGTCACAGAGATTGACATTTAAATCACATACTACAGCTTTTTTCACATTTCCCACCATGTAATGATATTTTGAAAGGAAAATCAGTTTGATTGTGGATATTTTCTGCTGTGACAATTTATTACTGCGGGAGCAGAACTGTATGAATATTTAAAGACAGTAACCTATTGGACTGTATGATTTTACAGTGCAACGTTCAGATAAATTAGCATTTTGGCTGATTATTGTTTCTCTGTGTTCACCAGCTGTTCAAAAACAGTAAAGCTGGGGATTGGAAAACACAAAACAACAAACTAAAGGAAAACTAAAATGTTACTTAAAGCAGAGAGGAACTCGAGGCAGGTCCCCAGATAGATGGTTTACTGAGGCGCACAATTCCAATTACAGTATTCAGAGGCATTTGATCTACATGCATTTTAACCATGATACGCTTTGGCCTGAATGCAGCAACACAAACATTTAAATCCATTTCTTGTGACCTGCAGCCATGGATGAACTTATGAACCATGACGTGACATCACAGGCTTTAAATAAGCCTTTAATGAGCCCGTTGGTGCAATCAACATCTGTTTTTTGCCTGACCAAAAATAAAAGACCCATAATTTGATGTGCTTCTATTTTAAGACCCGCACACACATGCTGTTGCCCCACTTCCTCAGCTGCTGTAGATGATGAAGCCTCCTGGGTCTCCATCAGAATGATGTCAGTGAAGTGTAACATCACATATGGAGTGATTTCACCAGTCCACTCCAACCCACGGCTATAGTGTACAGTCACAAAACACACAAAAAAACAACATAGAAAACTCCTCCATTTCATCTTCTTCTAGCTCTGTCACCAGGGGGATGTGGCACGAGGAAAAATGACAGAAGAAGAAGAAGAGCGTAGTTGTGAGGGAAGGAGATGGGCGAGAAAGAGGGCTTGTATAAGCAGTTCAGAGAGGAGCTGTCTGGTGCTGATAGGAAAGAAAAGGACTGTTACGAGTGTAGGAGGAGAAGGAGACGGGTGGAGGTTTGGTTGGTGTTTTTCCTCCCCTCTGTGCATGCATGTCTGCCATTGGAGGAGTGGCCAGAGCAGAGCTGTTGTGTGCCAGAGCTGCAGATGGTGTGGCATTGCTGTTATGGGAATGACTGGCACTCCCTTTACTGAACCACTCGCACTGCACACTGTCTGTCTCCCCTTATACCAAGCCTCCGAATTACCTCACAGCTGAGAGAGATTCAGAAGAGGCGGGGGGTGGTGTGAGTCGGTACAAAAGATGCAAAGGCAGAACTGGGAAGGGAGTCAAAACAAGGGAGCGAGACAAACTGGACAGAACTGTTAAATATGAGGTAATTACATGGCAGAAGAGAGTAAAGCAGAGCGCCAAGGTGGGGATGAGAGGAAGAAAACGCTTCCTATTATGACCTTTCAGTAGTTTCAGATTGTCATAGCTGCGATATTATGTTTTTCCTTCATTGTACAGAGGGCAAGGCCGAGAAATTCAATCCAGACCAACCGAGCTGATTGATATCACAATCTGGACAGTCCCAGGTGACTCCTGTCAAAACAGTAAATCAGATTCGATCGTCTGTCAGAAAGCATAGGAGGGGAGGGGAGGTGACAGGGAGAGGTGAGGAGAGAGAAAGACGGAGATGAGAAGCAAAAATATGCAAAATGTAGGCTACAGTTTTTTTATTTGTATCATTACAATCCATTCTTTTTATCAAAGTGGAATTAGTGCATATTTCACTATATACACAAACGAATAGCTGATACTAGAGAAAGTACTCACTTTATCTCACGAGATTGTGTTTTCATCCAATCATCTTTTTGAGTTATTCTGCTCACAGACAGAAAGATGTGGTCAAAAACATACAAACAAACACTAAAGACACCAAACAATACAGTAAAAGAAAACGCAAAGGTGCTTAACGCAAATGGCGACAATCACTGTCTATCAATTAATGAAAACAAATGCATTTCCTAATTGTCACAGACGTACATTTATCACACTTCCTATTTGTGCTAATGTTCTGATTAGTGATGTTTAAAATAACACATCATGAAGTAAGCTCCTCGTGATCCTGACGGGAGAATAGCAAAACAAACTGAAAGTGGCTCGCAAAGCTTTTTTTAGTCTGTGGTTGAGAGTCAAGGCGTCAGCTGAGAGAAAAGTGAAACAGATGCCCTTTCCCGACACCCTCAGAGAGAGCGAGCGAGAGCAAGTGCCAAACGCATGATAGCGGAAAAAAGCAGAATATTCATCCTCTCTAAGCTCACAGTAATGAGAATTTGCTAAATATGTTAAGGCATATCTAACCCCCTGTGCTCCATTGGACGGAGCAGTGAAATCCAATTGGGTATTTTCATTTATCTGTTGTGCTCCGTGCTGATAAAACCACGTTGCTCGCTATCTTGAGCCGTCCCTGCTCGGCCCGGTCTGCTCTGACACTAAATGCTTCATTACATGCGCTGCCAGGGCTGGACAGTAAAAACTCAACCTTGTGATGCCCTGTATGTAACAGTGGCAGTGAAATGTAATGGTTGCACTGAGCCTGTTTTTCCTAAGCCATTCCTGAAAATGCACCAGAGCCACTGAGTTATTTCTGCCTCCTGAACAGAAAGTATGTAAGAATATCTGTAAATATCTGTTTTTCATATGTGAAGCAATACTATCAGATCTGACTGAGGGAGTGTCCGTTTGTATACAGTGGCAGCACAGGAGCAGTGAGCAAGAAGTAGTTTTAAAAACTGTTTTGATCCATAAAGCCAAATATTCCATGTTTGGGTTCATAATGGGAGTACACAGATCAAAAAACAACAAAAGAATTAGCTTTCAAATTGTCTTTATTTACACTATATAGTGCTTTTTCAAGTCTTGATGAACATTCAAAGCAGTTTCACACTGCAGTTTTTTTTTTGAGCAGCAGAATTCACTTTTCACTTCCACCTTTCGTAGGCACTTCTTTGTGTTTTCAGTGTTTCACAAGATCTAAACACTTTCTCTATACTGAGAAACACAGAGCGTTGTGTGAACACATTTGACAATGGGTTTAATCTAATCTGGATGTTTGTTTACGTGTAAAAGTTACAAACTACAGTTTGTAATGAATGAATGAATGATAATGAATGATGAACTAAACAATTCTATGTTAAGAAGTGATTTACCTCTACAGTTCCCCTGTGCTTAAACCATGCTATATATGGTCTTCAAAGTTATGAGATCTCATTCTTTAACGATTCAGTTCAGTTGAGTTCAGCCACTTAGCAGCAGCAGGAAAGCTCTACTAAAGCTCACAGATTAACGGCTGACTCCGTGAAAAATTCTCTTCCGAACCTTTTTGGCATCGCTCTCTGTTGACCTTTGCAAACATTCTCATTAATCTTGTTACCGCTCTATCGCACAGAACGCGCGTTCCTCAAAGGAAACGGTAGCAACGCACAGTACAGCAGATTATCCAGAGAGCGGTGGATCCATGATCCTAAACACAGCTTTAATTTTTCTTGACAATATTTGACTTGAGAGTGCGTGGTCAGATTTCAAAAGCAATTTGTTTGACAGTAGCGAAAGATCTATAGATATGAACTACAGATATAACCATGATAGAAATGTCTTTGGGGCTTTATTAAACTGCACTTATCTATTATTTGAATGTCTGTTTTTACACAGGAAGACGTATACAATAAGTATCATGGACACTCATTTAGCTTTTAGGCACTAAGTGTAATGTAAACTGAACAGTACAGTCCAGAGCTTCATTTCTCGTCGAGAACCGCAAGCAACTTCACGACGACCCGACTTTATCTCACACAGTGGACGAGAGGAAATTGCTCAGCCGAAGTTCTGGAAACTGCGAAGTGCAGTGCAGTGCAGAGCATTAAATGATTTCATCTTCAGTGAAGTCATAGAGATGATAGCTTCCTCCTCGCTTGTATAAATATTTAAGTAGGTTGAGCATTAATCCTGAATCAGCGACTATTTTAGGAGAGCAGAACAAAGTGGGAGGGTGGAAACGATGATGGAGTCGGGTAGAAGACAGAGGCTCGGACAGGACGATTGTGATACACGGGGCCAAACGGTATGGTTTATGATTCTTACCTTGGACCTCACAGTAAACAAGGAAGAAAAGTGGTTTTATTTAATTTTATTCAACTCCCTCTGATATAATATATCAGACATCTGGTTACCTGACACTCCAGGACACTGGCTATTCATGTAAATATGAATGCACCAGCGGTTTCCAGGTGTGATTGGTAGCGTCACTGTTGGCAGGCTCAACACAACAGCCACAAAGCTTTTGAAGCAATAGTAAAAATATTGGGCACCATGTATCTGTGTGAGCGTATTGGCACAACTTTTTATTAGAGTTCACCAAGTGTGAACACCCAGTGAACTAGCTTAGCTTGGAGCGCTCCGTCTGCTAGCAACAACATATGGCTCCCAGCAAGTCTACATCTCATTAAGCAACCTTGTGCTTTTCTTTGGTTGTTCTGTTTCTTAAACCAACAACGCATAGAACGGTAATTAGTCAGCGTGAGCCGTGTGAATTGGGTTTTGTAACGCGCCACGTGAGCTTATCCTAAATCCTGCTATTCCTACTTTTCCCCAAATGGTTACTTTTGCCGTTAGCCACATGCTAAATTATACTGTGACCTAAATTAACACATTTTGTAGTGCTGTAACTATGTTTTATTAATGTTAGTATTGAATTTTATGAACTATTTTACCCCTTTAACCATGTCACATGTATATCAGGTTGATTTGTCACACAAATTAATTTCTACACTGTTACAAATGTTCCTGTAAAGAACTGGCAGCGGGGTTGCCATTATGACACTGTAAAATTAACATCTTTTTACTGTCACTGAAATTTACAGTTTGAAAAATACAGTGTAAACTGATATTTAAAATTACTTTCACTGTATTTTACAATTACATGACTATTTAGCTTGTATTAATTGTACATTTCAATAATCTATTAAAAATATTGCACACAGTTAAAGGCACTTTTGTTAAGAAAAATATGTTGCATGTCATTGACTCTAGGTTTCACAAAATCTCAGTTTGAACCTGGCCACAAGCAGGGAAGGCAAACTATAATAAAATTGACCTACTGATTTTTCATTCATATGATTAAAATGTAAGAGACAAAGCAGCTTCTTATTGCACTTTCTTTTATTTGAATGTTAAGATGACATCTAAAACTTCACATGCTGAACAAATTGCATGTTAAAAATAGTATTACTAACATACATATATTACACATATTAACAGTATAAAGAACATATGGCGAATATTATGATTGTAAATTTCAAGTCATTCCAAGATACTTTTTGTTTTTGAGAAGAAAGTCAGCTCACTGTCAAAGTGCATCAGGGCAAATGGATAATTTCCTGAATTTCAAAAATTAATTAAAATTATTCCTTAAGAGGTTTGCAAATATAATTCAATGGATCCTTGTTCATTAAGCACAGGTGTTCACACCTTATTCTACCTCTATTACAACATGAATTACAATTTTTCCTAAGTAAGGTGTAAATACATGCTGAATATTTACTAATAAAGGGCTAGTATTCTACTTATACATGTTAGTAAGCACCTCGTTAATGGTGAATGTGTTCCCTAATCTAAAGTGTTACCAATATCTTTTCTCCCCAAAAATCCACATCTTTACTGTACGTTTTTATATGAGTTTGAGTACTACAGAGTACACACACAGTCAAACATGAGCACTACTGTGTACTAGAGTGAGTCATTATTTTGTTTTTTTTTAACACCATGTGGAGCTGTGTTAATCTTCCTGTTACTGCGACACGGAATGAAAAAGATTGTCTGCACAAACACTTTTTTAAGTAAAATGGTGTTTGACGATGAGATGAGCTTCTATTACTTCTCTGTCGAGTTGAATCACAGAAGTCATTCTGTTCATTTTCTCTGCAGGGAAAACACTTTCTGCCAAACCCTTGTCTATGTCACATGTGAGTGTAATGTAAGAGTGGAGATAATCTACCTGAACAACAGAAGATAGGAAACGTGCAAGGAGGAAACGAGGTTTGAAAGCGGGATGAGAATGTGGATAAAAACACTGGAAGTGACTAAAGGCCACATTATACTTCTCCGACTGCGTAATGCGTTATCCGACTGTGTAACCACGGAGACCCCTCAAGCCTTTATACTTCTGCGTCGCAGTGACGGATACACACTGCAATTTCCCGCCCAATAAGTAGGGGTTGCTGCGGAAGGTTGTTGTGCTTCTGTCTACAGTGAGCAATGGCGTCCGAGAGAGAAAAAATGTTGTTGAAACAGTGGCCGTTTCTCACTTTTCTGTGTCACGGTACGCAGTTTTAAGATAATTTGAGGCGAGAAATTGGCCATTTAGAGTCTAAACATGTGCTGTGTGTATTAAAATATGACGTATTTATAGTTTGGCAACGACGTTGTCGGAAGTGATCAGCTCCACCTCTGTGGATGCTCGGTGCTCACTGTGAGCCGGCACAGAGCAGCGTTATCTCGGCCTGTCCTGAGGACCAATCGCAGCTCTTGCCGTCTCCGTTGTCCCTTGACGGAGTGACGGACACTTAAAAAATATTTTGTGCAGTCGGAGACGACGCAGTGGCTCTGCAACAGGCTCTGCGTCGACGCAGAGGGCTCTGCGTAACCTACGCAGAGCACTTCACGCAGGAGTATAAATTGGGCTTAATGAAGGTGGAGTTGATGCTGCGTCAGTGAAGATGAGCGAGTGAGGAGCTGTAGCTCTGGCCCTCTCCACAACAACGAGTGATTTCCAAAATCCCTTTAGGTGGAGCTATTCTTAATGGGGCCGGTGAGGTCACTGTCTGAGAGATAAAATCTCATTTTGTCTCTGTTTTGATGCTTGTAAAGAAGAGCCAGCAGAGGCAGTGAAAGGTGAGAGGAGGGCAGGGAGAGGGGAACATGGGAAGTACATGGATGAGAAGAAACGGGTACGATGAGTGACAAAGATGGACGCCGTTGTAGGAATGTGAGGGAACGAGGAGTGTGCGAGATCGCCGGTCAGAGCGATCGGTCGCTCCATCTGCCATTATCTTCCTGCAGAACTCGTTATGATGGTGGCGGACAGCAGAGGGATCATGTCACGAGCATTTTTAAATTAGCTCCGTCGTGGTGTCTCGCACCTGGTGTGAAGGAGAGGGGAGAAAGTTTAAAATAAAAGATGTAGGAACAGAGAGAGAGGAAAGTGAAAGACAAAAAGGTTTTTTTATTTTTTTTTGACACCCATCTTCTTATTTGTTCTGTGTTTCTTCCCTTGGTTTACATTTCACCTCTTTTCCTCTGGCACAGATATTTTGTCCTGTCATTATTTTTTCCCCTCGGCTGTTTCTGATGTTTCTGTCCTCGCTCACCCCCCGTGTCTCTTCTGTAACACCCCCTCCTCCCCTCCCCTCCCCCTTCTTTTTTTCCGTTCCTCACTGGTGTCAGTGCTGTGAAAGCAGAGTCTCCATGCAGACTGACTCTCTGTCTTCACACATGATGCTCCGGGCAAACCAGTGGGGTTCCTGAGCCTTGTGAGAACCACTCCCACTCTCTGCGCCTCTGATTCCACAATCACCCTGACACACACACAGAGACACACACTCGACAGCTGCCTTTGCACACTTTGTCGTGTTTTAAACTCATTCTCATTCTCATTCTCAAATCTTTCTGCTCTGGTTTTTCTGCTTTCCTGGGTCTCGTCGATGCCTGCCTCGCTGTTGAAACGAGACAGAAGTTGCTCAAGCGAAGAAAGAGATACTTAACACTGAGCGGGCGACGGAAAGCCTCGGCTTATTCTTCGGCGCCTGTGCTCAAGTCCCTCATTAAGACAAACCTATCTGACTTTTGTGCAATTTCACACCTCATTATTCCTCCTCTCTCATCTCACATGTACATGGATGACCTATATTATAGGTCAATATTGCATTTTTAATCAAAACAAGTTGTCTTTCATAGAAAGATTCGAGGTGAGCTTGGCAGCCGCTCCACTTTGTCCTGAACTGATCCTGTTTTATTGAGCCATTCATTTTAATACAGGAACAAAGATAATCTTAATTTATTTATTTCTTAATGCTTTCGAAAAATCCAATCCAAATGTATTTCATAAAACAGACCGTATATGAAACAATGTAAACTAGAAGCAGTATAAAAAAACAATAAAACTCATAAAAACGGTATTAAAAAACAATAAAACACAGAAACAAAGCCAAGAAGCAATATGAATATACTTTATATATAAAACACTTAAACTGCCAGCTCTTAAACATGGTCAGGGAACGCCAAGGAGAAGAAGTGGAGGGGTTTTTAGTCGAGATTTAAAAACAGATTTACGATAATATTATCACGATAATATAAATTCACAGCACAATTCACTTACTGTACGTGCTTTTTATCGCAATGACCGATAGGGATGTTAATCTTTGGGTGGCTCACGATTTGATTCAAAATCGATTCTCGGTTCAAACGATTCTCGATTCTAAAATTATACAATGCATAGTGTGTTAAGGCAAATTATGGCATCAAAACAATACAGTTTGTATAAGATAATGTGATAATGTGATCACACAAAGGCAAACTTAAGACAAAAGTTAACATTTATTCATTCAAAACAAATAAAAACTTACTGTACAAAAAACTAACTTGCATAAATAAAAGCTAAGGCTAGCTGCCTTTTTCTCCCAGAAGTTAAAAAAATAACTTGGACACAAATAACACAAATGGGTGTTTTTTTCAAAATAACATAATAAAATTATTTAAAAAATTCTTCCAAAAATCGATTTTTGAAGTTAATGACTCGATTCAGAATCTTGGATGATTAGAATCGCGATTCATATGTGAATCGGTTTTCCCCCACCCCTAATGAGCGATAGTAATCATATACTGTCCATAATCACTATGATCACTGCAGCCACAGCTGAACACCTCGGCCCCGGAGATGTTTTGAGTGTCCTCTCTTTGCTCCATGATCCCGCCATTATCACACCCTTAATGCATCTCACCACTCTCTACATTCCCACTGGCATGTTATCCATCTGCCTAATGGGCCAGCAGGGTGCGGCCCGGGCCAGTCATCACTTGTGCACAATACTTGTGTGCATATGTGTGTGTGTGTGTGTGTGTGTGTCTGTGTAGTCACATGACTTTTAGTCATTGTTTTGCATCAAAGCGGTTCTCTGTGTGTTTGTGTCTGCCGTATTTACACTCACTGGTTTGTTTAAACCTGTTTGAATGTCTCTGTGTCTTTGACTGTGTCTGCGTTGTGCACTGTGGGGCGTGTCCTGTGCGTGTTCACGTGCGAGTTTCACTGAACTCACTTAAGTGTGTCAGCCATTAGGCCATTATGCTCTGTAACTGAATCCCCTGAAAGCCCAGCTGACGTCCACATCGCCAGAGGGCGATAATGGAAGGGTGTGTGTGTGTGTGTTGTGTTGTGTTGGGAAGGAAAAGCAGCCGTGTTGTTGTCGTCGCTGCACGGTTGTAAAAACAAACCGAGGAGCTGAGTCTGTAGGACAGGTAGAGGGCGTCTGAGGTGATTCCCTCTAACAGTGATCTCTGAGGACAGCTGCTCTGTGCTGAGTCATGAGCTTCACTGAAACACTATCACTGTTATTCTGGCTAATTCATATCTTCTCTCATCGGCAAATGCAACATTTAAAGGATAAGAATAAATGATCTCGTAAGAATAAAGGGTGAAACATTAAAAAAATATATTTTTAGCAATCGTTTTAGTCGGTTATAATTTACTTTTCAGGTTATGATTCAACAAATATAACTCGTACTCAAACACGTCAAATGGGATTAAAAAGAAATCTCTAAAACAACATCCAAGCAAAGTGAGGCAGTTCCTTCTGTACTTATGTACTTGTGCAGAAAGATGCACTTTCAGCAGAACCAAGCAAGATTTTCTTTTTACATTAGTAAAACAGTTTCGGGGTCATTGTGATGGTTAAAGAAGTCTCAGGTCTCACCAGGTACACTCTTAGAAATAAAAGTATGTAGAACCATATAAGGTTCTTCGGCTTGTCCTCATAGGAGAACCCTTTTTGGTTCCACCTGGAACCCTTTTAAAAGCCTTTATTCAGAAAAGGGGTTTTACAGGGTTCTCTGGATCAAAATGGTTCTTACTGGAACCATTAGTGTTACCAAGAACCCTTGAAAAAACCTTTCTTCAGGAAAGGGTTTTTCAGAAGCAAATGGTTCCAGGTAGAACCTCAGCCCAGACACTTTTGGAACCCTTATTTCTAAGAGCGTACCCCATGTAAGCTCAAGGCAAAGATAGCGTTATTTTAGACATTGGTCATGGCAGAGCTTGCGAAAAAGAAGCAGAGGAAACCATTTTTCACAATCCCTGGATTTAATCTGGGCTCTCTTGATTTAGACAGCTGTCTTTGGACTTTTTGTTGCTCTCTCTGTTTTCCTTACCTTTGTCTGGTTTCCTGTTTTATTTTGTACTTCATCATAGTCTGTGAGCCTTGTTAAGTTTGACTTCCTGTACGCTTAGTTTTTGTACTTTTTCCACGTGTATCCGTCTGGTTCCTGTTGTTTGTACTCCCTTTTTTTTTTGCGATTTTCTTAATTTTTGCAAACTGCATTTGGGCCTCCATTTTTTTTATACCCGTGACAGTCGTCAGAGTTAACGAGGAAGAGGAACGGACTGTGTGACTGAGTGAGGGGTCAGACATGGGTAAACATCGGACTGGTAAAATGGATGCCATCCAGCATGGACTGTTGAAAACAAGTGCACATGGCCATGAGAGGGGAAGGGAGGGTAGTGAGTCAGTGAGTGTAAGTTGGTAGGTGATGGATGTTTACGGTGGTGTCGTGAAAATATGTCAAATAAGACTTGCAAAGTTCCTCTTCAAAGGTTTAAAGAATTAGTGACAGTTAATGTGAGACTGCTAACAAGTGGAAGAAGGCTAAGAAAACCAATATTTTTTTTATTTTTTGATATTCCATATTGATATTCCATTTACCAATAAACCTTGCAAATTGTTACAGACTGAACCTTTAATTCACTGTGTATCGCTTGCATTAGAACGTGGTCCTTGGCATAAACACTGACCTTTGTCGAGGCCAGTAGTCCTCATGGAGACAAAAACCTGGTCCTAATGAGGCAAATCATATTTAGGGTTAGCGTTAGGGTTAGGCATTAACTGGTTAGTGATTAGGCTTTGGTTATAATGGCTGTACAAAAGAATGGAAGTCAATGCAGAGTCCTTTAAAGCCATGGTTCTCAAACGGTGGCACACAAGCTTCCTCTGGTGGTATGAATACTGTTCTGCTGCTTATTACCACAGAATGTGGTGGAGCTGTGGAATGTGGACCGCAGTGCGTAGAAAATGAAACAAATAACCCCCCCAAAAAAAATCATTTATTAAATAATAATAACGAACGTCACCTTATCTGTTGCTCCATCGAAATCTAATTTCATTACACCAGTGTGTGTGTAGTACATGTGAGGAAGAGGAGGATGGTGAGAGAACAAATTATCTTTCTTATTGGGAATACTTCTCAGGTGGTTCTTGGCATAAAAAGTTTGAGAAGCACCGCTTTAAAGATGTGTGTGTGTGTGTGTGTGTGTGTGTGTGTGTGTGTGTGTGTGTGTGTGTGTGTGTGTGTGTGTGTGTGTGTGTGTGTGTGTGTGTGTGTGTGTGTGTGTGTGTGTGTGTGTGTGTGTGTGTGTGTGTGTGTGTGTGTGTGTGTGTGTGTGTGTGTGTGTGTGTGTGTGTGTGTGTGTGTGTGTGTGTGTGTGTGTGTGTGTGTGTGTGTGTGTGTGTGTGTGTGTGTGAGGAACACGATGTTTTTATCAGACCCTTTAGATTCACACTTGTCTCACCATCTCCTCTCCTCCTCTTCACCCCCCGGCTGCCCATAAATGCTCCTCCTTCCTGTTCCCTTCTCTCTCTTCCTGCCTCTACCCCCTCTGTGTGTCTCTCACTCCTGACTCACTCTGCCTCATGGCTAACACTCCCTGACTGACTCGGTTTTTTTTTTTCTTCCCAGAATGCTGTCTGTGTGTCAAGGGCAGATTCAGAGAGCAGACAGTGGGGCGGTGGGAGGGGGGGGGGGGGGGGAGTCGGATCATGGAGAGCGATAGAGAGTAAGGATGGGTTTGCAGAAGATTCGTCTGTGGAAGCAAAAAAATATATATTTAAAATGTCAAAGTGCCCTAACCCTAACCCTAGAAGCAAAAAAAAAAAACCTTTTGAGTGGTTGTGATCATGTTTGAGTCATCAGATATCTGCCGTTTAAAAGCTGTGACGTGTACTGATGCTGAGAAAGGCTTTAGTGAAGGCACCAGTATCAGATTAATGACCACAGTGGGTACATATACATACTCTGAACTTTTTCAGACAGTTAAAGTTTGTCTCACTCCTTCCTCTCACCCCAGATCACTTCTGCATCCTCCTCTCCTGCACTTCTTTCCCCCCGCTCTTTCACTACTTAACACACCTGCAAAGTCAGGCTACATGATTTGCAGCCTCATTATGTCTTTATTCTTCTCTTATATACACACACATAGAGCTCATCAGCATCGTGTAGACAAAGTACCACTTTGCAAGACTTTTCTTTTTGGGTCCTCGACTCTGTGAGACACTATTTATAGCGTGAGGATGTCCTGTGGAGACTACATTTCACAGGGGCTCTATTAAAAGGCACAGAGTGGGACGTCAGCAAAACATCTTTGTCACTCCTGGGATCTAATTTAGACTCCTAAATGAGACTTTTGGTGATGTTTGCATGGACACACAAAACGAGGCAAATGTTTGAAATGTATCGTCGTCGCTGGTGTTTTCCACTTAACTGACGCTCCTTCACTTTCCCCCCCTTTCCTCCCTCACAGCGTGTTTGTTGCAGTCCGAGCTCGTCAACTACGAGCGGGTGAAGGAGTACTGTCTGAAGGTGCTGAGCCACCAGAGAGACCACTTCAAGGCCATGTACCGAGCCGGCATTGCCTTCTATCACCTGGGCGACTACGAATGTGCTCTACGTTATCTGCGTGACGCCAAGAATCGTGAACCCACAGGTGAGGATATTTATAAATGTAGTGACAGGAGAAAAAAAGGTATGTTTACGCGACGATAGAGTGATAATATGGCGATGATTTTATAATGTTATGGGAATACTGTATTTATTTCTAATGCTAGTTCCACCACAGTAAGAACAATGGTGGCACTTTAGATTAGGGAACACATATTCACTTCATTAACTAGGTACTTACTAACATGCGTATAAGTCGCATACCAGCCCTTTATTAGTAAACAGGTAAATAAAGTATTAACACCTTATTCTATCTCCATTAGAACATAAGATTTTTCCTACATAAGGTGTTAATATGTGCTTAATATTTACTAATAAAGGGCTAGTATGCTACTGTTAGTAAGCACCTAGTTAATGGTGAATATTTGTTACCAGGATTAGTATTGTGACACATGGAGGAAATTAATAACATGTCGCCTCTGCAAACCCAGGCAAAATGTATCTTTATTGGGGTCTTTTTTTTTTTTTTTACATGGAAGACATTTAAATTAATACACACAGCATGTAATTTGTGCTGCTAGGGGTCTTTCAATTAAAGCAATAATAGAAGAACTGGTTTAATGGCGTTCTGAAGCCCTGAAGCATTGTGGGATCATGGGAATTGTTGTCTGGGGAGAGCTTTGGTGGCAGGGAAACGTGACTGAAATGAAATGATCAGTTACCAAGACTAGAAATGTGGATTTATTTGGCTTTTAAGAGAGCTGGAAGCATTTTTTTTGGTTAATGTAAGTACAAACTACACTACTGTTCAAAAGTTTGGGGTCACCTATACAATTTTTTTGTGTTTGACACAATTAAAAGTCGCACCTTTATTCATCAAAAGAGTTGCAAAATGAATAGAAAATATAGTCAAGACATTGACAAGATTAGAAATAATGATTTTTATTCAAAATAATCATTTTGCTTTTGTCAGAGAACCAGCAAAACTGTTTTCAGCTGTGCTAACATCATTGCACAAGGGTTTTCAAGGGTTTTCTAATCATCCAATAGTCTTCTAACGCGATTAGCAAACACAATGTACCATTACAACACTGGAAATGGGCCTCTATACACCTATGTACATATTCCATTAAAAACCAGGCATTTCTGATTCATTTAATGTTATATTTATAGGGAAAAAAAGTGTTTTTTCTTCAAAAAATAAGGACATTTCTAAGTGACCCCAAACCTTTGAATGGTAGTGTATATATAACATTAGTCTAATATAGTTATAAACTAGTATGTCTTTCTCATCAATGCCTCAAATTTAAGCCTGACTTTTCCTCACACAGACACCAACGTGCTGCGGTACATCCAGCTGACAGAGATGAAGATGAGCAAGAGTGGACACAGGGAAAGAGAGAGCAACAAGGAGACCCTGGGCTAACCCTCGACCTTCTCCGCCTCCTGACCCTTTCACCTTTGACCCTCCTCCCCCTCCTCCTCCTCCTCTCCTCCTCCTCTCCTCCTCCTCTCCTCCTCCTCTTCCATCGACTCCGGACAGCAGCACAGACACAAGTGACAGACCCAATCACCTGCCACCGTTGGACAAAAGCGGGAGACATATCAAGAGCTGTCTGCAACCCTTCTCCCTCATCCCTCTCTTCCTTCCTCTCCACTTCTCCCTCGTTCTCCCTCAGGTGCTGTGGTCCCTCTCCCTATAGATGCAGACAACAACAAAAAAAAAACAAAGAAAATGCTGTATTATACTCGTAGGAAACCGTCGTTGCTGAGGACTGAAGAAGGAGCTTCAAAACATGTGAAAAATTGCGTGATTTACTAAGCGTTTTAAAAACATGCTGTGTTTCTGCTGTTAGTCTCTTCTCTGAGAATCTCTGGGTTGGGAAGCTGGACCCACACTGGGAGGAGGGCGGTTCATGAGGAAAAGCAGGGGGGATAATGAGAGGTTTGATAGCCCAGTTTTGATTGTACATTCTACTCAAACAGGAGTTTGCACTGCAGCCCTTGACCCAGACAGACAGACTAGAAAAATCTTTCATGAAGTCGAGAAATAGCCTGCCTCTGTGCTTCATCTATTGCTCTTTTTTGTCCCCGTTGTCTTTCCTGGATGTTTTATTGTCTCAGTTTCTGGACTGTTTGAATCCAAGGGCTAATTCAAATGTTCATAATCTGTTAGTTTGTTGAATTTACGTCGTCGTCGTCCGTCGTACTCGGAAGTGAGCGGTCAGGTGTGTTATTGAAGGAACTGGTGTGTTGTTGAATCTGTTTGGATCATTCCTCCCTCCTATGTCCTATCTCCTTTTCCCCCTCTCTAGTTCTCCCCTCAATGATGTCACACAGTAGCCGATGGAATCGGAGTTCTATCGACCGCAGTTTGCTCGATGGAGATCCACTCTCAAGGTTCACAGCAGAAAAAAAAAACACAAAACAAAACCAATCTCCGACCTCTTAAGTCTAATGCTGAAGCTTCCCAGACATGGAACGACACAGGGCAGGGAAAACAATCACACACTCCTGCTCTCACAGTCTAACATGGAGCACTCAGCGATAGCGCACTTCAATAAGAGTGAGCCATTTGAGATTTCCTCCTCAAATTTTAATTTTACCGAATGTTGATTAAATACCTGTTTGAAAAATTGCTGTAAGGACACTATTATAAGAAAAAAAACAACAACAAAAACTGACAATGTGGTTTGATATCCACGGCGACCTTTGCCTCGTGACCGTGAAGCTAAAAATCATCGATAATGATAAAGATGTTGCTTTTGTAATGGCTCGACTAAAGGCTGCACGGAGGGTTGGACTGATGATTTGTGAAAGCATGACCAGAGGTTTTTCTTTCCCCCCGCTCGTCTCTGATGCCATGAAACCTCTTTTCTTTCCCACCTCCTGCATGTCGCGATCGTCTCCAGAGAGGTACACGTCTGACGATTACATCTGCTGTAGTGCTTTTCTTGACATGGCATGCTGCCACAGAAACTATTTGCTCATACCTCGATGAAAAAGAAACACTGTTTTCAAATGTATGTGGACGAAGAGGGAATCTTAAACAGATTAGGGTCGTCGCCCTCGGCCTCGACCAAGGAGAGAGATAAGAAGAAATCTATAAAAAGAAACTGGGAGAGAAAATCAAAGAAAGAACCCGCCCAGTGTATTGCAGTGACCTGCTAAGAGGTAAATAGGGACCTAAGTGTGTCAATGGGACTCTGGAGAGACGGCACCATGAGTCGAAGAGACCTGCTTGATACGGAGTTTGCTCCAGCAGAGGAAGAAGTAGGGCATCGTCAGCCACAGTGAGACAGCTGCAGCTCCCACTGTGGCAGCAGAGACTCATTGAAAAGTTTAGATTCACTGGAACCAAAAGGTTGAAAAATGGCTTCAGTTGGAAATGACTGGCTTACTTTCAACTTAGGTTAGTAACCTCGATGAAAACAACTAGTTTACTATTTAAGTGTCACTAAGTTTGTTTGTTTTATTTTTCCAGTGCACCCTGGCTGTGTAATATGTGTGTTACACACTAAACATTCCCCAAAACCATTCATCTAAAGCCGTAGCAGCTTCCGCTCCACGATCCATCGTGAACCGCTTACCTCGGGTCGCGGCTCACGATCGATGTCACGTGAAAAAGGCCTGGATTCCAGTCCAGTTCATCAGGTGAAGTTGATCCACACCAACCTTAATGAAACTGTGTATTTATGACGTAACACCACTGTCTAAAATCTGTGTGCTATACATTTTCACTCTATAGTGCAAGTGTGACGGTGAATGTCCGCATAGTTTTAAGCCATAGAACGGTGGTCTCAAACCCGTGGCCCGGGGACCACATGTGGTCCTTCCATCGATTTCATGTGGCCAGCCACTTAAATGTTTGTTATTGATATTTTTTATTTTGATATATCATAATAATATGTCTTTGCTTATCAAAAGAAACACCTTTTACTTTGAAATTATGTCAAATTAAATATTGTCGCAAATGTTGTTGTATCACGATGGAATAATGTGATAGCATTTTAAGCTAGCATCGCCCGCCCCCGGACTCAACAGTTGTTATTCCTCACAATTTTGGGCTTTTCTTCACTTGAGTTTGAGACCACTGCCATAGAATATATGATCACTATCACAAGATCTGTCTCGTTTCACAGCTATATATGTACTCGAAGGACAATTATGACATGAATGTACTTTACTGCCTGTGACTGAGCAGATGCAGCACAAAGAAATCGAAAAGTTAACGTGTGATAACTTTGATCTGTACAAAGAAACCAAGGCACAACAGAACAACACTTAAACATTCTACTCATTACACACCTCCCCTCTAAATTAGTCTTCCTAACTAGCTGAATTTGTTAATTCCCACTGTTAATAGCTTAGGTTGTGTAAAAGCCACTCGTACCCAAAACAACGTCCTGACTGAGCTGATGCAGAAGCCTGCTGTGCTCTCTGCTCTCTCTGGCTTTGTTTTCCCAGAGGAGAGAAATCACATCAACAAACAACAGCGAGGCATCGGCCACCACGGGTTGCCTGGGTTAAATCTGCTCACCCACACTGGCCCCTCGGCGACAGGTCTCCTCCCATGGTCCTCTCTCCATGGCACTTGTCCGCCATCTTGTTTTTTTTTTGTGCTCAGTCATGCTAGCTCAACGTGCGCTACAGTACAACCGTCGAGAGATATCTAGCAGATGTATTTCTGGCTGAACGTTTAATGTTTTTAACAGGCTGCGATCTCTACGTTGGTGTAGCTTTGAAAACAAACAGCAAAAAGCACAACAAAACAGAAAGGTAGAACTACTTTTTCATTTATTTATTCATTGTTGCTCTTTTTACTTTGGTGTCATTTGAGGTAAATGTTTGTCAAATGTCAAAAGTAGTTTTTTTTGTGAATATATGATACAAATGTACAAAAAAAAAATAATAATAAAAAAGGAAAGTTTTATGGTTGTGAAAAGCTTTACTGAATGACTTTATCGACAGAAAAGAAAGCAAGAAATAGAGGAAGAGAATTTTACTGTGTCTGTATTTGTCGCTCATTTCTGTTGACGATCCACAATCTACTCAGAGTCCGTGCAATGACCTTTGAACTTTCCCCAGCCTCCTTTTTCTTCATCGGAATGACCCCGTGCCTCTGTTTCTGCACAGTCAGGTGACCGGTGACACAGGAGCGGACCAGAACTCTGAGGAAACTGGTACCAGAGCGCAAAAGCTGCTCCTCACAACCACACAAACACACACATACACCTACATCCTGTTTGTGTGTGTGTTGATGGAGGACATTGAGGCTATGGCCGCTCTCTTGTCTTGCTTCGCTCCCAGGGGGACTTTTTTTTTCTTTCCATTCCAAATCCAAACAGCTGCCACCGCGCCTGCAAACGCTGGTCTTTAACTGAACTGCTAACCCGGGAATGCACTGCTGATTGGTTTAAATGAAGATCATGAATAAAGTTTCAAATGAACAGCAATGTTGATGTCACCGTTTGTGTCTCTAGGCCAAGTTCACACACATCTTAAAGATCTTAAGGAAAACTGCAAAGAAAAAAACGTTCATTTACTTTGTCACAACCTTCATACAACCTTTAGGGAACGTTCTCTAAAGGTTTCCGGAACTTTCCTAAAAACACAAGTTCAGCTAAAGTCCACTGATGTTTCAGCACTTCGTTCTGTTTTAAAGTCGTTAAAACGGTTTAAAGACTCAGGAACAAGAGATTTGAGGAATTTGAACATAAAACAGAGGAAAGAGCCGATTTTTTTGTTTTGTTATTGTTGTCGTTGCAATGAAAGCAGACAAGTTAAAGATTCAAACACAGAGTTTAACTCGCTGCTCGTGAAAGAACTCCAGTCTATTTGAGTTTACAGCACTCGGCTGTGGCTCCAGATGAAGGATAATATAGATTAACTGCAGTTCAGCTTCTCTCTTCTTCAGCTCAGTGATCTTCTGCTGAAGCTTCTCCTCAGCGTCTCTGACTCGACTCACTTCAGTTTCCTGCTTGGATCTGATCTGCTGCTTCACCTCAGAGCTTCTCCTCTGTATGAGAAGCATTATCTCGGTGGCGATCTCGTCTGTGTCCTCCACGGCTTTATCAGCAGAGAGAGTGAGATCCTCCACCTCCTGTTGAAGCACCTTCACGTCTCTGTCTATGTCCTGGACTATCTGCTGGGCTTCTTCTAGACTCAGATCCAGCTCTCTCTGCTTCTGCGTCCTCTCTGCTGCAGCTGAGACTGTGTCGTGGTCTTTATGTTGGTCCACAGAGCAGAGATAACAGATGCTCTGCTGATCGGTGCGGCAGAACATCTTCATCACCTCGTTGTGATGAGGGCAGATGTTCTCCTGGAGGTTCTCGGAGGGCTCTGCCAGCTTGTGTTTCTTAAATGCAGGAGCTTGATGGTGAGGATGGAGGTGTTCCTCACAGTAAGAGGCCAAACAAACCAAACGCGACTTGAGGTTTCAGTTTCCTGCCAGTGCAGACATCACAGGCCACATCTTCAGCTCCAGCATAGCAGTGATCAGCAGGAGCAGCTTGGAGTCTGGTCTTTTTCAGCTCCTCCACTAACTCTGCTAACATGACGTTTTTTTTAACATTTCAGGCCCCGACCTGAAGATCTTTCTACACTGAGGGCAGCTGTAGATCCTCTTCTCCTCCTCTGTGTCCCAGTGGTTTTTAATACAGTTCATACAGAAGCTGTGTCCACAGGAAAGAGTGTGTGTGTGTGTGTGTGTGTGTGTGTGTGTGTGTGTGTGTGTGTGTGTGTGTGTGTGTGTGTGTGTGTGTGTGTGTGTGTGTGTGTGTGTGTGTGTGTGTGTGTGTGTGTGTGTAAACCAGACGTGATGTTCAGTCCTCTAAATACAGTCTGCTGTCACTTTAACACCTCTCTTTCGCTCTCTCCCTGTCTCTCTTCCTCATTTTCATTTCCATCATCCCATTTTTTCCTCAGTTTCCTTTGTTGTAGCTTTTAATAGCATCACCATGGAAGTGAGGATGGGTTGCTGGGCAACAGGCTGGCGTCTTGACGGGTGTTTGATTGGCGGTCACAATGACAACAGAGCGTGTGTGTGGAGTGTGTGTGTGTAGATACACTGCATGTGTATGGATCAGTTTTTAGACTCAAATATTATCGTGTGTGTGTGTAAAATATCACTTTTAGTTTTTGTTGTTGAACTGATTCATTTCCTCACAAACACCTCACATTTAATACTAAAATCATGGCTTTCATGGCAGCTGCAGAGAGAGAAACAGGGCTGTAGGAGTGCATTACACAGAGAAAAACAGCAAGCTTGGAAATGACATCATAGGGCAGCAGTAGTGACACCTAGGGGGTTCAAAGTGTTACTGCGTCTGTCTTTGTCTCACTTGGATCAGGCAAAAACAGACCACATGTAGTGCTCATGCTCATGTAGTGAAAATCAGGTCAAATTCTGATGTATTTGTACTTTTCCTGGTGTTTTTATTTCATTCGTTCGTCTCGTGTCTCTTTGTGGTTGCTCAGTGTCTCTTTGTAGTCGTTTTGTCTCTCTCTGCCATGGTTGTGTGTGTCTTTGTAGTCCCGTTTATCTCTGTGGTTGCTTTGTGTCTTTGTGCTCATTTTAGTCTCTTTTTTGTGCCTCTCTTTTGGGCATAATTAAGTTTATAAAGAGAAATATTATATATACCGTCTCCTCACTCAGAGGCTCTACAGTCTCTCTGAGTGTGCAGAAGCATTCCAAACATATGTATAAAGTGTATTAAAGTATTCATACTTTTAATATCCTGCACATATTGTCTGCTGCATATTGTCTTAAAGTGAAAATATTTGATTGTGTGTAAGGATTACTAAATTCTAAAATTTTAAAAAGTACATTTTTATTCACTTTTTTTTATCTGCATTTGTAAACACAATATTTCATCAATCCTTAAAGCAATACTTTGGACTCAATGATGCACTTGTAGATTAATTTGGAGAAAAAAGGGTTCTAGTTTGATTATACTTATGTACTTTTACTTATTCTGACTATATAGAGGTTATATTGAACTACTTTTACGTAAAGAAAATGTAAAGAAAATTTTTCTCATCTGAGTACAATAAGAGTAGAGAGTCACATGATCTGGTAATAACATAAATAACACACCAAAAATAAACATGGCGCTGACACTGAAGCATCTTTTTCTTTTTTATTTCCTGCTTCTCATTCATCACAAATCCCACGTAATTCCTCGTCGAATCCCAGAAATGACACAGGTTAAGACTGGAGACGACATGGACTCTTCAGTGAGCACTTTCCTAGGTTTTCCTTGGTTTTATTTTGTTTCCCTGTTGTATTAACAAATATATACAGCTGTCCCAGGAAGAGCATTGTAATAATAATGATAATAATAATAATAATAATAATATAATTAATCCTTTTCCAATAATAACAATAAAGGTAATAAATACTCAAAAGTTCTTAACCACACAGGAAGAATGAGTTCACACTCTTCTGCTAACGGGATTGTCCTGATCCCGTACAAATAGTAAAACACACACTCACCGAGAGAAACGTCCACAGTTAAGTACGTAACTATACCAACCTGCGGCCACCATCAACCCCCCCGTACAAAAACAACTCCAGAGACACAGCGCGGCTCCTAAAGTTCCACTGATGTTGACTTACAGCAGGTCAGAGGAGAGAATGTGAAGCTTCCACTTGGTCCGACATAAATATGAGGTTGACGTTTAAAATCAGGTAGTTTGTTTCCCTTAACTGTTGGTGTCCATGTTTAAGTGGCGAGAGTAGGCGGAGCTACTGTGACAGTGAGCGAGCGGAATGTCTTATTGGAGAAGTGGCCGACATGATGTCAGCCGTGAGCTACATGCACTGAGAAAAAAGCACCTGCACACAAATATGGATCCATACGTACAGTCATTCACACAGAGAGAAACACACACCTGGGCTGCCAAACCAATAGAAAAGCATGTTTGCTAACAGGTTGCAGCAGGGATGGTGCAAGCACTGAGAAAATAAACTCTATTATTATTATTATTTTTTTTTAAGTCATGTACAAGGCTGAGGATATCGAGATCCATGCGGATGACGAGATGACGTGAACCCGTCAGAAGAACGGGACGTGCAAAATAACACCGAGGACGCTCTCTCTCTATATATGAAGATTTTAACAGTCGAGCTCCTTCTTGTCCTCCAGAGAAAACGACAGAATGACGATAAAGGTGTTTGTGTGGTCTTTGGAGTAAAAAGGCAGAGCGAGCGAAACGGACGAGCAAAAACAACGAGCAGATGAAGCTGAAACGATTAGTGAGCGACGTTTAAAAAAAGCACTGAAAGTCGCCCTTCTTTAAGCACTTAAATGGCTTTTTGAAGTTTGTGAGCCTTGAAGGAAATCTAATCAGAAAGGGGGTGCTAAGGAAGAAAGTAGAGATGGCTTCTGAGGAGGGAAAGAAGAAGAGGTGTCAGGTAAAGTAGGTGAGCACACTTCAAGGCCCCTCAGAGTCATGCAGGTTAAAGGCTCGCTGTCAAGAGTTTACACCTTATTAGGACACTAAGAGGGGATGGCTTCATAATTATGTCTAAAAAACATAACAAGTGCAAGAGTTTTTTTTTTTTGCAAATGTCTATGAGTGCACTTTGCTTGGCTCAGACGCCAGAAGGCATTCTTTATTCAGTGTCCTGGGACGAAACTGAAACTTCAGAGGTGGAAAATCACTGTCAGTACTGCTGTCCACACAGAGTGGCAGGCTGCCTCTTTCCACACAGAGGGACGGTAGGGTCCGAACTCTGGCCCTCCATGTCCATGTCCATCAGGTTGGGGCGCGTCGCACCGGCGCTGCCGTCTCCTGAGCCCAGAGGGCTTTCGCAGCTGCTGCCTGGAGACGAGCTGAGGGTCCGGGAGAGGGAGCCCAGCTTCCAGGGGTCGGCTCGCATCCTGGCCGGCGTGGGCCGCGGCCGGGGGGCAAACTCCAGAGTCTTGGGTCTCTCCATGGGGCTGATGAGAGAGTGAGGATCTGGGTCAGGGATCGGCGGAGCGGGGGCTTTGCGGCGATGAGGGACTGGGAAGATGGAGGAGGGGTCAGGGAGACGGGGGATGTCGAGGGCGATGTCCTGTGTGCCTGAATAATGAAGGAGAGAGAGGTAAAAAAAATATCAGTTGATTACATCAGAAAATGTTTGGGTTAAATAAAACCTAGCATGAGGAAAATATCCAACAAATATTGGATGAATAGTTAGTAGACAAAATTACATAATCCTTTCATATTGCTTGTACCTTTGTTAGTTTTGTTCTGCTGTGCCCCCGGTGGAGGAGGCATGGGCATGCTCCCGTCCGACGGCGTCCTACGGTGTCCCAGTGTTTGGGCTCTGGGTCGTATCGCCCCGTCTGAAGGAGTGCGTCTGTGTCCTCTGTTCACGGCCATGGCCGCAGACACATGAGTGGGTGTGAGCGACTGGTTGGGCTCCTTCTTAAAGCTCTCTGCCCGCAGGTCTAGAAGCGGGTTGAGGGCAGGAGTCGGTAGAGCCGCCGGTGTTTTGGCCCCCGTCATCGGAGTCAGGGGGTAATCGTCTGGGTCTGAGGGGAGCAGGGACTTTGTGGAGTTGCAGTCGGACAGAGAGGACAGAGACAGGAGTGTTACAGAGGGAGAAGGGTCCATGGTGGGGAGAGCGGAGTCATGATGTCTGGACAGAGACAGGGAGAGGTTTCGGCTGGGCGGAGAGGTGCTGCGACGGAAACGTCCCGTCCGCTGAAAGAGACCCTCCTTCTTCTTTCGCTGCTCCTCTCTGAGGTCCTGCTCGTCCTGAAGCACCTGACGGCAACAGAATGTGATATAATTAACATGCTGTGGTGCCACTAAAGGATTAGACTGACTGTGAGAACATCAGCAAAGAGCTTTGCTCTTTATGGGGAGAGCTTTGTTGGCACTGCAGCAAATAACAATGAGTAGTTTTGATCCATTAGTGAAAAATACACAAATACACTACCGTTCAGAAGTATGGGGTCACTTAGAAATCCGTATTTTTTAAGGAAAAGCACTTTTTTTTCGATGAATATAACATTAAATGAATCAGAAATACACTCTATACATTGTTAATGTGGTAAACGACTATTCTAGCTGCAAAAGTCTGGTATTTAATGAAATATGTACATAGGTGTATAGAGGCCCATTTCCAGTGTTCTAATGGTACATTGTGTTTGCTAATCGTGTTAGAAGGCTATTGGATGATTAGAAAACTGTTGAAAACAGTTTTGCTGGCTCTTTGACCAAAGCAAAATTATTATTTTGAATAAAAAACAATGTCAATGTCAATGTCAATGTCTTGACTATATTTTCTATTCATTTTGCAACTCTTTTGATGAATAAAAGTGTGACTTTTAATGGAAAACACAAAACAAATGGTATAGGTGACCCCAAACCTTTGAACGCTAGTGGAGTAAAGTGAAAAATCAAAAGACAACACACTGGTTAACGATCCATATGCTACAGCTTTATCCTCCACATGAGGGTCTCAGGTGAACCGTCAATTTAGGGTATCCAATTTGCCTAATTCCCATATTGCATGTTTTTTTCTCAGTTTATTTCACCTGCAGTTTCCCCAGCTGCAGCAGGTCTTGTCCGAGGGCGACGGTCGCGAGCAGAGACGCACAACCCAGCAACAGCACGTCGCTCTTCTTCCTCTGGTTGCAGCGACGCAGCGAGTCCTGGTAGCTCACCCCTGACCCCAGGCCTCCAGGGCCCTGACAGGAGCTGACGTTAGGAACCCCAATGGCAGACATGGTGTTGGGCCCGAGGCTGCCCCACGGAGACCCCGAGTCCTCGGCCGCTCCGTTACTGCTGGTCTCTGAGGGCTGCAAGGACCCGGGTGAGTCTTCAAACTCACAGCACTCCTCTGTTACAAAGAAGACCAGGGTTAGGTAGAAGTCATGCAGAGCTCATAATAATGATAATAATAATAATAATCAGCTCTCACCCATTTCATTGAGGCTGGAGAAGCCAGCGGTCATCGGAGCGTGTTTGGGAGATTTGCCCAGATTTGGAGCACTGGAGGACCAGACTTTGCTTCCCTCACCAAGTGATTTCAGCCTAAAAATCAGAGACATACTGCATCAACATGAACATGTTTTTCTTCAAATACAAGGCATTGAGAATATTAAGCAGTTTGCTGTCTGTTAACCTCACGTTCTTCACGTTCCACTCACACATTCCAACAGTACAATAATGAAATTTTTATGTAAACCATCGACGCACTTTTCCTCCCCGCCGACCCTCTCTCTCTGGTGGGTGGAGCTCGGTCCCCAGGTGCGTCCTTTCTTCTTGTTGGTCGTCAGGTCTTCCTTCTTGCACACGGCGCTGCGTCCCCACGTCTTACTGCCGTCGCTCGGCGTCACTGAGTCAAACAGCCAAAGCACATCGCATAACTTTAACCGTGACATACAAAGTTGGATCGTAATAACAATCACCTGAAGTCTACAGACGAGGACAAAACACATGTCCTAATGTTAAGAGAACGGTACAAGAATAAAACCAAAACTAAGGTTAATTCAGTTCAAAATGAGGTAATTTAGACATAGCTTGAAATAAATAATACTTCTTATGAGCATTTTTATTGTTAAAAAAAATCATCTTTTCTGATGAATTTGCAAGTGACAAAAGAGACGGCTTTGTTTCTGTGTGTCAGCACTCACATCTGATGGCTCTCAGTCGGGGGATGACCCCCGGGCTGGCAGGTGGAGTGGTGCTCTCGCTCCCCTGGGTCTTCCTCTTGTCCACACTGGGAGACGCCTGCACTGTGATCTTATGCTCAAAGCCTGCGGGACACAAAGAGAGAACACATCACTTTCCATTCCCACTTTACTTTATTATATATCTCTTTTTTTTACTCTACTTTATTCACCTCCTTTTAGTTTTATATCTATAAATAACTATTTATACTATCTATGCTGCTATCTTTGACCAGGACTCCCTGGAAGAAGAGATCTTATATCTCAATGGGACCTTTCTGGCTAAATAAATAAGTAAATAAATAAAAATCTGATATGTACTATCATGTTTTGTAGAGTACATTTGAAATATAATCCAATTACTAACCTTTAAATAGTCTCCCATTTATCAAATTTGGACAAGTAAATAAATAAATGATACATGTTAAATTCTCTCACTAAAAAGATTCCTATTTATTATTATTAATCTTTCATATCGTCTCATAACGCAATTACCCTGATTCATTCAACTAAATTCCCTTTATTTTACCTTTTCTTTATCTATGTATGTATTATAAAGAGACACTTCCTTGTAGATTCATCAGAAGTTGCAGTTCCCTCGTTCACTCACCAGAGGGCAGACTGATGCAGTTGCTGTCACGGCCCAGCTTCAGTAACCTGCTCTTCTTGAAGTGGCCCTTCCTCTTCTTCACGCTGGGTTTCTCCTGGTACATCTGGTGGATGATGATGTTCAGCTCTCGCTCCACGATGTCGATCTCCCTCTCTGCCAGCTCCTGCTCTCTCCTCCTGAGCTGCTCCTCCTGCTCCCGCTGCTCCTCTGCTGCTCGAGCCAACGCCTCCTCCCAGGACCTCAGCTCCTGAGGAGAGGAGAGAAGAGGAAAGGAAAGGAGAGGAGAGTCAGTGCTGGCGTTGGACCTGTAGTCGTTCCACTGCATCTGGATGTGGTCTGATCTCTCACCTTCTCTTTGGCCCGCAGCTCGTCAAACATCTGCTGGATTTCCAGCCTCCAGTCCTCTTGTAGGGAGTGGAACGACTCCAGTGGCATCTGGAACATGGCCGACTGCTCGATGGCCAGCAGTCGCCTCAGGATGCTGGTGAACGAGGGCCTGCTGCGGGGGTTCGGGCTCCAACACTCTGAGGGACAAACACATGAGGACGAGGAGGAAGAAGAAGAAGAAGAAGAAGAGGAACACACGTTAGAGCCAGAATCAATATTGTTTTAGATAGATAGATAGATAGATAGATAGATAGATAGATAGATAGATAGATAGATAGATAGATAGATAGATAGATAGATAGATAGATAGATAGATAGATAGATAGATAGATAGATAGATAGATAGATAGATAGATAGATAGATAGATAGATAGATAGATAGATAGATAGATAGATAGATAGATAGATAGATAGATAGATAGATAGATAGATAGATAGATAGATAGCTTTGTAAATGTTTCCTGTTTTCCTCTCCTCTGCTAGGAGACACAACAACAACAGAAGAAGAGACAGAGTGCAAGATGGGACAGCATATGGCGACCGTCACGAGCCAAAGTCTGACGGACAGTGTTGTGGAAACATGGTGCACATGGAGCATTTTTCAGGCAGGATAAATTAGCATAAAGAGTGTCCGGATAAAGTCGTAGGGACAGGAGATGAAAGATGACAACGACAAGAGTAAACAGAGTGCAGCGTGATCACGGTGAGATGAGCGCGGATTAGATGGATTGACGAGGAAGAAGTGGATGGAGGTGAGTGAAGTGCGACGTTGGCTTGACAGTTGGAGAGCAACAACTCCCTTTTCTTTTATTAATCACCTGCCTTGCAGCTTAATCACTCGCACGAAAAAGCAGCCAGGAATAAGTACATCCAAGCAAAGTGGATTTAAGACACCTGAACTGTGAAACAAGAGCCACTTAATTCTCCACCACTGGCAACAGAGCACTGCTGGGATTATGTGCAAGGTGAAAAGGAAAAATGCACCCTCAGGTGCACAGACTGCACAAGGATGTATTTTTAAAAAAAAGCATCTTAACGAATGTTCAACAAGGCCTTTCTAAAGGTCTTTTTGTACTTTCAGACTTTATTTATGAAAGTAAGACAAAACAATAACTAGCTCTCCAAATTAAAAGACATACATATGCGTGGTTGTCTTAGATTTAATCATCTCTTATAACGCTTTCACACTGGTAAACACTTGCATGGTCGGTGCTCTCAGCAAACCAGCTCACACCAGTTAAGCGGAACCAACGCTCCACCGCCCTATGGCACAACATGAGTAACAGTGGCAACATGGCAAATGGGGTTGAGCTTCTGTGAGTTTTCCTTCTGTTAAATCGGAAAATTGTGAGTTTATCCATCTATGATTCCTTCCTCTCCTTCAGCATTTTCACCAATATGTTGTACTTCCTTCTTCTTTCTATACAGCTGACACTGACACGCCCACTGATGACATAACGCTTCACTAGGTAAAAACCAATTTGGTTTGGCTGAAACCAGGACCGTGCCGGAGTCTTACTGGTGTGAACGCCCCCCATCTATGAGCGAGTCCAAGCGGTCACCTGCTTACCTCCCAGAAGCTGAGCAAAAGGTTCAGGGCAGGTTGACGGGATGGGAAGCGTGAGCTTGTTCATGGCGACGCCGTAGGCCACGGCGAGTGCATCGATCTCCCGGTAAGGAACCTCGCCGGTCAGCAGCTCCCACAGTAACACACCAAAACTAGAAGAGAAGAGAGATTTTATTCCACATCTGACAACAAAAACTAACGATACAGAACGATAATCACAGCCTCCTTCTCGGCAACCATGCTTCCAAATATACTGCAGGTCATTGCAGTAAGTCAACACTGATGAAGGAGACGAGAGTAAAATTAGTTTGAAATAAAAATGAAAGGATCGGCACAAGCTTTGTTGTTGTGACAGGAAAATAGTAATATTGTAGTATATTGTACAGTATATTATTGTAATGAATCGTATCAGTCAGTATCTGTATCGGACAGATAAAAAATGTAGAATCTAATACAATCCAAAAATCCTTGGAGTCGCATGCTTCAGTATGCGGTCTGTAAAAATTTAAAAAAGTCAGCAACAGCATTTTAGCTGAGTCATGTTTACGGCGTTTATTTCTTCTGTTTTTGGAGAACAATATTTGTTACACAGTTGGAGGTTTGTGTCTTTGAAATGACTCAGCACAAATGTGTTGATAAATGGTCTAAAATGACTGTATCGGACCAATATTGATAAAAAAGTGGTATCATCCCATCCTTAATGTCATTGCATTAACTAAGCTGATTAACCACACGTTAAATCATTTAGTCTGATCATATTGGATTTAACTGTACAACAATAAAAGCTCTCAAAGCAAATGCACATTCACTCAGTGTCACCTAAGTGTCCCCTGATAATCTGCCAGTAAGTTTGTATAAATGAGCAGAATAAGGACACAGACAGACACACAGAAGCGAGCGCTGTACCTCCACACATCGCTGCTCTTGGAGAAAAGCGAGAGCTTGATGACCTCCGGTGCCATCCATGCATAGGTTCCTGCTGCGCTCATCTTGGTGGTCTGGTGCCACTCTCTGGCCAGACCGAAGTCTGTGATCTTTAGGATTTCCATGCTCGGGTCGTCCCGCTCTACAGGCTCCAGGATGAGGACTGAGGAAAAGTAGACAGGACAGACAGTTAATACATACAACAAACAAAAGTGTTTCATGAATCTGACTAGATGCTGGTTTTCTTGGTTAATGGAAGACAGTGACTTGAAAGATTTGCAACGTTAATACCAAAAACGAAAAGGTCTCACATCAGGACAGAAAACGATGAAAACAGAGACAAAACATTAATGTGTCATGTGCATAAATATTATATCAACATATGTTGAACCACTACTATTGAAGACAATTATACTACAGTATATATTATTATATAATTATTCGCCAGCCTTATGTGTACGTTACACATACAACAAGATCTTGCTGATTTAAGATGTTTTTCTTATTGATATGAGTGTACAAATATATATATACATATATACAGTAGATGTGGTGTACATAATATGTGTATTACACACACTTATATTTTACATGTGCGTGTGTATGTGTGTGTATATATATATATGTGTGTGTGTATATATACATACACAGTAGATTTCAGATTTTGTGGTGTAATGTGGACATCAAGACCAGAAACAAATGCTGTATATAAACACAGGCCGTTTACAATAAGTGTAGAAAGGGTACGATGTGCAATAACGTGTTTACAATAGAGGTTGCATGTCTGAGAAGTAATGTCCACACAGACTTTCACCTTCATCCCTCAATCTTTCTCTGTTTTTCCCTTTCCCGCTCTCGTCCATGGACAAAGTGCAACTTCCTCCTTCACTTCCGTGTGAGTGCTGGCTATGGAAATATTTATAGTGTACACAGTTCAAAGGCTCTGGGAGCTCTCTCTCTCTCTCTCTCTCTCTTATCTACAGGCGTATGCAAAAGGTGGTGGGGACAGGCTGCACACACAGCAGCATCTCTGTTTACACACACACACACACACACACACGTGATGTAGGTGTGCCTCTGTGTGCTCTGCTCTGTGTCATACTCTCACAGTTTCACTGATACAGAACTGGTCTCAGGTCAGTCTGCTGATATTCCTGGAGTCAACAATAAGTGACGGTGAGAAAATACATTTATGAAAGTATAAGTACCAATGTATCCAAGTCTGACTTTTTAAGTCAAGACACTGCATTTATAATCAATTCTTACTTACAGAAGCTGCCTTTAGAGCGCTGTAGGGTCATTGTAAGTCAGGGGCCACATACGGAGCAGTCTGATCTCAAGCCTGGTCAGACTACACATATTATGAAAAACCTCAACATGTTATGCTTAAATTGACCATTTCCACACGTGTGTTGCAACGTACAGATCACAGTGGATCTACAAAGGTATGAAACATTTAGTCACAGGTATCTGGAACTAAAAATTCTCACATGATTAGAACATGTTAAGATCCAGATATTATTTGACATATACATCTATGTAGTATTCCTGAAACTAAAGTGGGTGCTAATAAAAATGATGTGACCCCAGAGGACAAATTAGCAATTACTGTCTGTATATAACGACATAATTGTAGTTGATTATCTTCACTGTCGTGTTAACTTTCCTGCTCTGTTTCTGGACAGTGGTTGGGGAACTTCTACAGATCTGGAAGAGTCTGAGCGTTTATTTCTCTCAACAGGCACATATTTACCTCACTTCATAGTGACGAATGCTACCTCTGCCCGTACGTCGGCTTCTCTCTCTTCACACACACATACACAGTGCTGCTCGCTCTCACTCCCTGCACGTACACTTACCCGGCTCTTACAGCACTCTTACAACAGTAGTTGACACAAATTCATATGGTGGGCCGGGTTCTGGCCCGTGGGCCATACATTTGACACCCCTGCTTTAGCGTTCAATTCAATTGGAATGAATGAATTTTACAATGCAGCCACACGTGAGCAGTATTTGACTGTATCAGGTCAAGTTTAACTCTAATTTGTTGATTAGCCATTTCATTATTAACAAGTAATTTGATGCGTGGCCGTTTGGGCACAAGCAGCTCCTTCTCGTTCTACAATAAAACATACAGGTGCATTATCCAATCAAGAAAAAGCCAATTCATCATAAACTATTGAGTTTTGAAAGCCTCATTGATCTCTGCTTTGTAAAATGACTTTTCAAATGTGTCAGTAATCTAGCACCAGAGCCACTCTGTGGTTTCATCCAAAGACTCTGTCAATAACAACGGTAAGATATCAACACCGCAGGACCACATTCAGAATTCAACGCCTAATAAAAGAAAACTGATAAAAGATTTGAAAACGTTCACTGTAAAGATCAAGAACTGGCTGAAAACCAAACAATATTTTTACTTAAAGATATGATAAAGTATAGAAGTTGTCAAGGCGATAAATTGAGATGAATTGTGTGAAAAATTATAATTCTGAATTTCCACCACTATATGACTACATAAGTGCGGGCTGATGCTGACAGTGAAAATAAGCCACTGTAATCCTCCGCTTCTGAAACTGTTGCCTCACTGAGGGACAACTGTCTCCTCAGGGTTCTCTCTCTGTATGTGTGTGTGTGTGTGTGTGTGTGTTTTGATGGAGCCGGACAGACTTGGTTTGCATAAACAGATAGGTGTGTCCCCCTCACACTCTACCTACCCACATTTGTTTGTGTTTCAGAGGCTGATGGCAAAGCAGGGAGGGAGACAGATACTGAATGGAAAAAACATTTACAGAAACTGAACGTGTGAGAGCGAAGCAGCACCTCCAGCTGCTCCCCACTCTGCCGCTCTCCTCCTGACGTCATCACACCGTGACACTTCCGCACCTTGAGAACATGTCGACGCTGCCTCTTAACACCTGCCTGCGCGTGTTCGCGTTTCCCCACTACCGTTCAATTTCATGTGTCAAACGCAAAGTAAAGCGACACGTTTGAGAAACGTGCGGTGCATCAAAAACACCTGACAAGGGTGTGTGTGAAGCATCGCGGCGCATTTCGTCACATAATGAAGTCCTGAAGTATAGTGTTGGCTTTTTTTTACACCACCAGCGCTGTTCAAAATGTTGTCTCAAAATAGACGACATTATCCCTGCAAAACTCCTTGGTTACGACAGAGTCGCCCATAGCAACAGGCTTCACAATAAACATCGCTCGGAGGCTTGGATGTGTCCTTCATTCACGTTCTCTCACACAAACATGACAACGCGAGACTCCGATACAATGGCAGCGTTTGATTGGTGGCAGTGATCAGTAGTAAAAACAGCTGCTGCAGATCCAGTGAAGCTGATATCAGTAACTCTGTGTTTACACGCATGTTAAAAGTCCCATTTTAGTCGGACTAAGGAAATCCTTTTCTTAATGTCATGTAAACACATTAGTCCGACTACAATCAAGCTAGTCTTAGTCGGACTAACATACCTGGATAATGCAATTCATAGTCCAGTTACTGCATGTATACGCTTAGTCCACATATGTCAAACTCAAGGCCCGGGGGCCAGATGTGGCCCACCACGTCATTTTATGTGGCCCGCAAGTGATTAATTGATCTGTGTTAAAATAGGTCTATGCTGCTTTATGCGTGTGTTTACCATAAACTACATTTCCCACAATGCATGACGATTGTGTTACCCGCAAAGTGACGACGAAATTGAATAAGTAATAAATACAGAAAGTTATTTAGCAATATGTCACGTAGTTATTACCTTTATTTTACATTATATTTGGTTACATTTAGTTACATTTGTTCTGTATGACAGTCTGGCCCTTTGAGGGTAACCATTATGCTGATGTGGCCCTCAGTGAAAATGAGTTTGACACCCCTGGCTCAGTGAGACTGGAGTCGGACTTGCAGTTCAATGCTTGCACCAAAATGACCTCCCTGATCTTTGACCAAAACATAGAAGGAGTTGTCAAATTGCCTGTCTTAGTTGGACTATGGCCTTCGATTATACTGTACCTCATCAATTATATTTTTACAGCTAAACATGAACCTCCGTAAGGCTGTAACGCTCATTTTAAATGAAGTAATACACTGATAATCACTAAACCCAGCACAGACCCAACAGAAAAGATGATTACTGCCAAAATGTTATGATTTATGATCAAAATCCATCAAATAGTCGTTGCAAATATGTCAGTCTGAATTCAAGCGCTATATCACATTTCCATCCGTCCATCTCTGCTGCTCTGCTGCGGTCACTATCAAATTATCACATTACAAGTTGAACAGGACTTGGCTCACTGTGGTGTAAAGTGACCCAGGCCCTGGTGAATTTAAGAAAGCGCTGATGAAACCAGGTCAAATGGTGCAAATATAAGATATGGTTTCTGTTGCGATGCCTCGTGAAAGTGTAAGAATAATCATTCAAGCTCCAGTTTGTTGGAATGTGTAAAATAAGCTCAGAGGGAGACGGTGGATTTGTGATGCTATTTAGGACAGGGAACTGCGTGAAGGTTTTATAGCATGTTGTAGGTTTGGAAACTATTATCAGAGCTGAGTGATGAGCTGCCAGACACACCTGCTGACTGAGGTGTGGTCTTTAGCAAAAAGAGATTCAGTCAGTTTTCTGTGACGAGGTTGATTTATTAACCTCCTGCTGTTGATTCCTCCAGCTCTGGACCCTGACCCCAGTGAGTGCTGAGTCACTATTTAAACACTTTACAAAGAAGTGATTGAGCAAGCAAGGCGGCTTTCAGTGCACTTAGGACAGGTGACATATTAACCTGTGCACAGACATTTCACAGCAGAGGAATGTGCTCAGATGTGTGTGACGGCATCGGTGTCAGACTAACATGAGACCAGAAACGGAGCCAAGTTGACACCTTTAACTTACAGTGTGTGTTATTTAAGAGGGTTTGTTGGCAGAAAATGAACATACTACACTTACGGATGTTTGTGTAAGTCTAGAATCACTTTGAAATAAAATAGGTTTGGTTTTTGCAGCCTTAGAATAAGCATTTTATATGTCGTCTAGGCAAGGGTCTTATTTTATGGAGGAGACCAATTGATTTTTCTACTGCAGCCTGAATGGAGCTTACTATGCAAAACATCCTTGCTGGTATGCAAAGGCCACCTTGGTTCGCTTGCAATTGAAGGGTTTGAACGAGTCTTCCTGATTATTACGATCTGCAGTCTCATCTTTAGATGTCACGGATTCTCACACACTTTAGAGATCCAACATGACAATATAAAGTCTGAGGTTGAGCTCGGTGATAACATACACCAGAATCACCATTTTTTTTAAATAAAGTGTTAAAGAAATGTGGAACACAATTTCAATATCGTAGGATAATCCCGGTGCTACTGTATGAAGCTTTATTCACGCTGTGTGCTTCTGCCTCGCCTGTTCAGTTGTGTCATGACCTGGTGTTCTTGCTGTGTATTTGGGATAAACTCTCTGTTCTCTATGTATTTATGTGTATTTGCACGTTTTCTCTGTTTGCTATTGTAGTATAGGCATTTTTGACGCTGGTTTTGTTTGGGTGGTTGGCTGAGATGGCTCCACAGCAGACACTAGAGGGAGCTCTGAAGAGGAAAGTGGCGAATCACTGACAAGACTTGCAAAGTTCTGCTGTCGTCAGCATTAGCCCCTTTTCCATTAACATTTCCAGGAACTCTTATAACCAGGAACTTATTTACTTAATAAGATATTCTTTTCCACTGCACTCTCAAATTATCATCTTTTATAATGATCTAATACATTTGGTTGTTCATCGTTGTCTATTTAGAAAAAACTACAATAAATATGGTGGGAGGAGGTCGTCCGAGTCTGTTGTTTTCATAAAACTTGTCAAATTAGATTGACAAAATGTGAAAAACAAACTCTGGATGATTGTGTCAATAAGGCGTGTCTATGACCAGCCAGCTTAGCTAGCTGCTGTGTCACTGCGCTGCATTTCCTTAAGTAAACCACAGTGTGTAATGACAGAGCACGCAATCAGCTGCTGGAGCTTTGTGCTCGATCATCTGCAGCCGGTCTATCAGGTTTGATCAGCTGATCGCAGGTCTGTCCGTGGTTCCACCTCTCAGGGCTTTCATTTTTCCCTTTCAGGATGTCTGTCATGTGGCTGCTGCTCGAGTGAGAGACGGGTGGTGAACTGATGTGGGTCAATGCCAGACTGTAGCCTATGTGAAGTGTTTGTGTGCGTCTCAGGGTCTAATCTGAATTAAGATTTTATTTGCAGACAAAACAGGCTTACTCAGTGACCTATGAGCACTAGAAAAATAATCGAATTCTCAAGTCGTCAGTATAGAATGTCAAGTACTCTTGACTTTTGTTTCTTTTATCATTTTAATGACACAATATCTGTGACAGTACGATTTCTCCATACATTTTACAAACATGAACACACACACACTACAAAGGATCAGCACAAACTTGACCTTGTACAGTACAACTCTATCAACCATGGACAGAGAGGGACGCACTGAATCTATAAAGCCTGACCAGTTCCCTTCCACTGTGTGTGTTATCTGAGCAAAGACCAGTTCGCTCTGCTGTGTCATTAACTTGTTGTTATGATAACAAGGGCAGAGGTCGTAGACTGGGACTACAATGCAGGAAAAAGAGGAGATGACTCTGACGAGAACAAGCCTTCATGCCCCTATGAGGATCTGCTTTCCACGGTCTTTATTTTACAGTGCTTCTCATACTGTCTCCACGCAGTGTTGTAATGTAACTGAGTACAAATACTTTGTTACTGTACTTAAGTACAAAATTCCCATATCTGTACTTTAATATATTTGTATTTCTAGCAACTTTTACATTTACTCCACTATCTTTGTTACTTGTTACTACCAAATCAAATCAGAAGAGTTGGTAATGGTCTGTGTTTATATAGACCTTATCTAGTCTTTATGAGCTGCTTTGCACTATAGTTTTCACCCACTCACCCATTGAGTTGACTGTCTTGCTCAAGGACACATATATACTAGCAGAGCCAGGAACTGAACCCACAACCTTCCAGTTGAAAGACAACCCTACCACTGAGCTACCATGGCTCAATCCTTAATCCTCACTTTTTTAATACTTTTACTTCTAAAACTTAAAGACATTTTATACCAGAAAATGACTTTTGATACTGAAGTACAGAACATGTCGTCTAATTTAAGATGTTTACTGAAGTAATATTATAAAAAAGTGACATGTATTTTTACTCAAGTATCCCCTTTAAGGTGCTTTATACAAAACTGTTTCCACACATGGATTCAGTAGGGCCAGATTATTGTTTGTCAGAACTGCAGTAGTTTATGAGATCATTGACTACATGTTTACACCTGATCCCAGTGAAAAGCTGAATTATAAAGAAATAGAGAGTTCAAGGCCTCGCTAAAATGTGTGTAAATGTGAGTGAGATCATATACTTTTTTTTTAAGTTACAGAAAACACAAACAAAGACTTCAAACAAACTACATCAAATTGTATCATATAGTATTGTTAACCTGCATCGAATCATCCTCTAAGGGAGCGATGCACACTCCGACTTCTCCATGTTCACTTACTGCTATCCACCCTGAGTGCAACTTCAATAACACATATGAACCATGGTCCAAGGTGATGTTGGCAACCTTATGTTCCATAATTAGATTAAAGCATTATATTACACTTTTAAAAATAAGTGGAAGAAAGTTTAGTTCATTTAAAATCTTAATATAATGTCAGGGCGTTAAAAGTTCATGAGAAATTTGATTCCAGGACAAAAAACAGAGCCATCATGAAGTAAGGACGATTAATTCTCTGCATTTATGAAGCTTGTACTTGTTGAATCTTCTTCTCCTCTTATCAGAATCTTTTTGCTCCTCCTCCTCCTGCCCTTCATCCAAAAACAGGTGTAGCCTGCAGGGGTGGAACAGCTGTTGCCACGGCGCCAAGTCAGCAACTCAGGACCAGTGTTCCAACAAATCTTAGTCACACTCCGCTGTCACACTCAGCCTGCTTTATACCCTCTGCTGCTTGTTTAGGTACAACAGCATCACCTTTAGAGCAGGCTCCTGCTGTCTGTCTCTGCCTGTGGTGAACTTTACTGGTGTGACAGCGAGCTGATGGTGCACCAACACAGATAAGAACATACTCATCTGCTAAGATTGAGACTGTGCCGACAAAAAAAATTCTAGAACAACCGTACTGCCTCATCATCCTTGAAGCCCCTGCTTTTCTCCGTGGTCATCCCCTCCACTCACTGCCTGTCTGTCTGTCTGCTGTCGTCAGTCTGGCTGTGATCACAACACACCGGGGACAAGAGATAGAAGAAGAAGAAGAAACTCAGAGTGAAGCATGAGGGTGGAGGGAAGTCAGAAAGAAGATAGAAAAAAAGAACAGAGAGTAACTGAGAGTATGTGGTGTAGTGGGCTGCAAGTCTGAGGATGAGCAACGGGTGGAGGGGAGAGATAAGAAGAAGAGGAAAAAGGCAAGAGGGGGGAAAGATGAGAGCTGCTGAAATGAGGAGGAGAACGAAAAAGAAGGGAAAACAGGGCAGTAAGAAGGGGGAGAGGTGGTGCAGGAAGAGAGGAAAAGGCAACAACACAGAGCAAGATGGAGGAGAAAAGGCGGAAGCACTAGAAAGAGGTTAATAACAAGTGGATGAAAAGATTCAGGCTGCGAGAAGTGAAGAGAAATACAGTGAAAAAGAAAGCTTTGCTCTTTCTTTCCAACCTATAACTTAACAATAAGACCAGCTTAGCAAAGATATCTTGTTTATTGCTTCACCACAACGCTGCAAATAAGACTTAATGTGCTGCATTTAAGGTCCCTCAGTTCAGTTCATAAACAACACTCAATTAAAGGCAAAAACCAAATCCCAACGCAATCACTGGGCTTTCTTCCCACTCCCCCGCATTTTGATACAGAGGTTGTAGTGACTGTGCTCCCATGTTATCGATACCCCAGCTTGGCTCTTCTTGTACAACCACAGGCCATCGGGGCTCTAATCCCAAGCCTCACAGTGGCACAGTTTCACCCCGCAGCCATTCACTTTGTCTCCGCAGAAACGCAGCTGCCAGATTCGTGTGACCGGGCTGCGTCTCTCTCAGAAGAGACACTGGTGTTAGATGAAGCCGCTTTTATGTCAGGAGTGTGTGTGTCTGTGTGGTATTACAGTGTGGGAATTTCACAACTCCTGTCGTTTGGCCAGAGTTGTTTTGTGTATTCATTGTGTATTCATCCTTTTGCTAAATTTAAAAAACTGAGTTTTGTAGTTTTTTTTTAAGAAAAACAATGGGATGAAAAATGTAACTTTCCATAATACATTTTTTTGTGTAGGTTTTGAGGCAAGTGGAATCTCACCAACTCAAAATTCGTTGTTTTTTTATATCCCTCTTATTAAATATAGTAATTCTCCAATTTCTTAGCGTTTAATCCAACTTTTATGTCTCTTGAGAGCATTTTCCAAACAACTCAACACCCGCTTGACAGACACATTCTTCTTAAAATAGTTACGTATAGCCTCTTTCACACTAAAGTTACACTTTGTGATCCTGATTGAACCCGCTAAAAATATATATAATAAATACATTATATCTTTTTCATCCAGCGTTCATGGTTTTGTGGTTTCTTAGCGGGTGCGGAGATGGTGAAACAACTGAAGTGTCCCAAATAACAACATGTTTATATGTCAAATTTCTACCACAGTGGTTAAAACATGTGCTGTCAGTTATCTGACTGAAGTGTCCTCACCTCGATTCCACTATAAAGGGGGTGAATGACCTCTGACACCTCTGACAACTGCTAAACAGCAGCCCAGGAAGTGTCAATGTGCCTAAGAGTGAGTTTAAGGTTGAATTCCAATTCCTTGCTTAACCCTCAATCTCAAAAATGCGTTGAGGGGCAAGTTTAAGGACTGTATCGCCCTCAATGTTGAGATTTTCCGAGACCACCCTTGGGAGCAAGGGCTACCCAGAATGCATTGCGTGTTTTGACATAACAAAGATGGCGCCGAAAGCAACGAAACGAGTACACTACAAATTAAGTATTTTCTTTGTTAATAGAGATATAAAAATTATGAAAACCATTGTATTATCTTAGTTTAGGCCCATACTATGGATTACTGACGTCATTGTTGGGTAACATTTATTTTCGGCTATGGTTTACTTTTCAATAAGCCGTGGTGTGTGGTAACTGTCAGCTGAATATGTCCATGGTTGTGGTATTTGTATGAGTATCATCTTATAACTAAACTGACAACCTAATAACTTGACTGACAAACGGATCGTAATAAATAATCGTGACGTAAATGTGTCTTTTTTGGAGTTGACAGACTGGACGCAGCTTTCGCGTTATTCTGCCCCCCACAGTCTGAAGATGTATCTGCATTTAAGGGGTGTCCCATTTCTAAGTGACAAAATAACCCTCAACACTTGGTTTTGAGGGCCGGTTAAGATTAAGGGTTAAGATTAAGGGTTGAGCTTGAGGGTTAAGATTGAGGGTTAAGATAGGAATTGGAATTGGCCCTAACTGTCACCTTTCGCTGTTCTCACCATTAACACATCTACAAATATCATTACATTCAGCAAAAAAACAGAAACCCTGAAGCCATGCGTTGACCAACAGCCAATAGTTTTAACATTTAATGACTTTCACTTTCAGATAACCCCACTAAAGCTTCTTCAGACAGAACCGCAGTCAAACACGGGACAGTTATGTAACTAGAGTACAATATGGGTTTGTGAATAACCGTGTACTTGGAGTACACAGTTATTGTGTACTGTGGAGTGTATGCACGGTGGTAAAGGCAGTACTCTGAACCTTTATTTCGCCTAATTAAACATAGTAACAACACATACAAAAGTATTATACTTGGAAATATACATCGTTATGTAGAATCAACCATTTTATTATTAGATTATAATTAGCGAATACAGAAAAACCTTTATTTTCTCTGTCTCTTCCTAGTTCCTATAAGTTGTTTTCTTAAGTTACTGAAAGAGTTATTTGTATTACATTTTAATTCATTTCAGAATCAGTTTTACTGCATATAAGAAGAACTCTGCTTCAATAAAATGGAAAGCATACAAATCCTTCAGACTGGTGAGTAGTTTCAGAGTGTGCCAGCAGATACACGTCATAATGTGTTGTGTTTATAACTTAAAGTGTTAGTCAGCTGTATGATTTAATTCATAGCGTACAACAACATACAGCGGGAGGAAGTGTAAATGTGTGTCATTGGGCTTGGCAGCCAGGAGTCATTATTCTGTTTACTGGCTTCAAATCAACATTTATTAAACAGTGGAGACGACAATTGTGTGTGTGTGTGTGTGTGTGTGTGTGTGTGTGTGTGTGTATTGATTATTAATCGCGCAGCCTTCGTCTGGTATCACTGCGTGGCTTTGTTGTGTCACTGTCGCTCTCGCTCCTTCTCTCACGAACACTGAAACTCGGCAGTGTTTTCCTCTGACAGTGAGGTGATTCAAACGTCCACACAGAAACACAACTAACCCTATATACCATATTATCACAGAGTGAAGAAAGCCAGGGAGCCTCACTCTCCGGAGAGAGTGTAAAAGTCATCGTAAAGCGAGCGGAGCAAAACGATCTCCAAACACCTTATTCTACTAAGAGGCAGCGTCTATGAAGGGCACACAGGTTAATCTATAGACAAATGAGTCGATTGTTTGGTTCATAAAACGTGAGAAAATGCTGAAAAACTGTTGATCTGCGTTTCTCAAATAATTTCTTTGTTATGAAACCAGACCAAAAACTCATATTTAAGAGGCTTGTTTTAATTTTTATTTATTTATTTAATAGTATCAATTAATAATCAATGACCTCTGAGTAAAAGGTGATGGCAATCATCGGAAGAAACGAGAAGTTAATAAATATATATACTATAGTATGACTGATGGCAGCACTGTATTCTCATCTGTAATCCTAATCTGTCATATTTTGTCTGCTCTCAGAATAAAGTGCTTAATTGTTCAAGGATATGATTTGTTGCACCATGTCCTCCTCCATCTTTTGGTGACTTTTCAAACTAGGCCTGCAGGGTCTTTCTCTCTCCACAGTCTACAGCTACTGCATTACCCATCATGCCTTGCCCTCTATCCGTCGCTCTGTCATTCACAGCCTACAGTCATCCCCCCGCTGCATTTATCCACGACCCCCCACCCACATCCCCCCTGCAGTGACTCCTGCCATTGTGAGTCGTGCTCTTGCTCTGTCTTGGGCTGCTGTGTGAGAATGGGGTCATTGTTGCTCTGCTGCAGCATTTACATGACTTTGTGTTTGTGTGTGCGCATGTGTGTGTGATAGTGTGTGTGATAGTGTGCGTGTGTGTGTGTGTGTCTCTGCATGTTCTGCTGTCTAACCTCGATACACACACACAGGCCTATACTGTACTCACTGCACATTTACTTGTAACACCTCCAATACAACTAAAAAATACATTGTCTTACAAATGTCTGTATCTTCTACAGGAGAGGACATGATGGAGCAGTTATTAAAGAAGATGTGGTGACACAAGCAGACCATAATGACACCATCTAAACATCCTCAACTTACCTAAGGTAGGTTTGTGTGTTAATGTCTTCCTATAAATTCCAAGTAACCCTCTGTTTACTCAATAAGCTTGGAAACATGGGTGTTGTCAGACATCAGCGTCTGAAGCTGCAGCTACCATCGTTCAATGAAAACTACTGTGCTATGATTTATTTTGCTCATACTGTTTTCAAATTATTGGTTTATGTATAAGACAAACTATTTAAAGTGTTTGTTATCAGATAATTACATTCAAATGTGACATTTAGTGAGACTTAACACCTGACTCCTTTGATAGAGCACAGTGTGTTTTATATCTATTCTTATCTCTCTAGATTTAAGCATATGTTTATTTGTATGTTAATAACACTGTTCAACCTTTATTAGTATTTCTATGATTATTATTTGATATTTGATCATGATGCCCCCCTGTTTACTCATTAATGCAACTAACAACTAATGATTTTTAATAAGTTAGGGGCCTATATCTGTCATCTCGACAATTTTGGTTTAATCTCTACTTAATCTAACAGTATTTGGTCAGTTAGAAGGACAACAAATGTGTTTACTTTATCTATCTAACAGGCAGGTGGCAGGAGTAAACAGTTACTAAAAACACCAACTTTAAATCAGTATACATGGGTTGTATTGATCATTGCCTTAAGCCAATGCCTGACTATCACTTTTTTTTCATATATTAAAATTTGATTATTGCAGTAATAATATGATCATTTCCATAGAAATTACATTTTCTGTCATTTTCTGTATGGTTAAAAACAAATCATCCCAAATGTATTATGTTTAATTATGTGTCTTAAAACGTGTGCTTGTGCATAAACAGTATATCAATACATATTTAACCCTGGTTATATATATTGGATAATGGGGAAAAAAAGAAACCTCAGTTTTAATTAAATGTCTCTTCCTGTCTAATTCATATACTCATATAGAAGCATATAGGATACTTGGCGAGCCTACTTAAACACACACACACACACAGCTCCCACTGTTCAGGTGATTGTTGACAGTGTAAACATGACTTCCATTTGAAGCTGCAGCGATCAAAACAGCACATAATGTCAACCCTCTGTCTTTATTGGGTGAATCTTTGAGTCTCTTTAACTTCACAGAAACCTTGTTTTTTTTCCCATATTCGCTGAAATAAATAAGGAGACTTGTTATGTAACGCCTGTTCAGTGGGGAAAAACAAATATTGGACAAATGCTGTGTGTGTGTGTGTGTGTGTACATTGTAAATATATATATACAGTGTGTTTGTACAGTAAGAAGTGGCTGCAGGTACAGAAACTGTTGTTGTCGCTGTTGTTAGCAACGAGTGCTCAGCTCAGGCTGTATTGTCTTACCTGCAGCTGATACACTGCTCTGCACCAGGTGTCGGTTACTATCAGTGACTTTAAAAGAAACCATGACTCAGTCTTGGTATCCTGGCAGTGGATATTAAACAAACGTGTTGACATGAAACATCTCCGCACTTAAGATCCACTCACTGATTCTGAAAATGCAACACGCGGAGGATCTGGTGTGCAGAGTAGACGGTGTTTTTCAGAGATGCCGTGAAGCTGTGCGCCTTCAAAATGACGTACAAGACTGCAAACATCTCGTTTATGTAAATTTAAAAAAGATAAATATGGAACAATTCTGCGTTAACCCTTAGTGCTCACGTTTCAGGAACTTCAGGCTTTACAAAATGCATTTTTTTCATCTTCTTATGTGTAAAATTATGATTAATGTTATATAACATATTTTTTAGTAGTGATAATTGTACGGAAGTCCCAAAATCTATTTTTTTTAATAAAAACGAGCCTAATTCAATTCAATTTTAAAAAAAATGTGTACCCCGCCTATCGCCCAATGTCTGCTGAGATAGGCACAGCACCCCCCGCGACCCCCTGGTGGAGGATAAAGCGGTAGATAATGGATGGATGGATGTGAGTATTTTTTCCTCAGGTGTGTTTATATACAGCACATATAGAAAGTGTTGTTATTCCAACATCGTTCAGCTGATTTGGATGTAAATACCCTCAAATTAAAGCTGAACGTGTGCAGTTAAAGCACATCTGTTTCATTTCAAATCCATTGTAGTGGTGTATAGAGCCAAAAAGAAGAGACTTGTGTCGATGTCTCAATATTTATGGACCTGACTGTAGTTGGGTAACAAAAACCATGTCATCAGATTGGCTGTAGGTTGTGCTGAAAAAAAGGATAGAAGACGCTCCATATTGCCCATTCTTATAGCCTCTGTATATACTGTACCTTTTAACATAGTAAAAAGCAGCCTAAATGCTCTGTGTAAAAAAAACAAAGAGCGTAAGGTTATATCTTTTGTTGCGTCATGTATCTACAATAATATTATAATAATATGGTAGATACATGACCCACACAATATTATCCAAACACTTTTAAAACCCTTTAAATCTGTATTTTTATTCAAGGTAACCGTTTCATTTTGTCTGGGGACAGACCGATAATCGCTGCCGATATTTGGCATTTTGATGCATATCGGCATCAGCCTTTTTTAAAAATCCGATGACCGAAAAGAGATTGATTTATTTTATTTAAATTTCCGTTAACTTTATAAGAGATGCTGCTGGGTCTGGGAGTTTTCGTCAAAGATTTAGCACGTTGCACATCTGAAAAGCTGTTTAATAAACATATGCTTAAAGGCATTTAAATGTTAAATTTGTATTTGTATTATTCAAAATTTTGACGCCAATATTTTCACTTTTATTGCAAATGAATATCGGCTCCAAATATCAGTTATCGGCCTCCTTGACTACTAATAGTCGGTATCGGCCCTGGAAAAAACCACATCGGTCTATCTCTAATTGTGTCTTCCACTTTAAACCCCCCATGACAGGACTTCTCCATCCTGGTCCCTGCATGTTTTAGAGCAGGTTTCCCTGCTTCAACGCTCCTGACTCAAGCTCCGCAAAAGCCTGAGAATGACTCATTCATTTGAATCAGGTGTGTTGAAGCAGGGGAAACAGGATCGAGAATGCCTGTCCTATGAAACAGCAGACTGAGGAATGGCAATGTTCTCTAAAACTAATGAGCCAGTGTGGCTGTTGTTGAATTGTTGTTTATTCATTTTTGAGAGAAGAAATGACGTTACTGTGTGTTTAAATGTAAATATGCAGATCAAAAAGTGGATTGTTATATAGTTGAAAGATCCAGAATAAAGAAGTGTGGGTGCCTACCTACTTATGATAAGTAGGTAGAAGCACTTAATCACCAACACATTGATTTATTGATCAGATTAAAGCCTGTTTCGGCTTGAACTTGTTATTATGATGTTAGAACAACAGCGTGTACCAACAACACCATCTGTGTTGATGCTGGTACCCTGCTTTCATAGAGAAATTATAACTGGATTTTCAGCACAAAGGAGGCTGCATTATTCCATGATCAAGAACAATGCAGACTCCAGCCTGGTATTTGTTGTGTTTTTTTGATGCTGGGGTGATGTACCAGCTCTGAGGAAGGAAAATCCTTAGCACTACTGCTGCATCTTACAACTAAGACCAAATAACAATGCACCAGGAGTGCGGGACAAAAGTTGTCCCTCCTGGGGTCCCTCAATTGTGAAAATGTCATCCTCACATCAGTGTACCGTATCCTGCGCCTGCAGTGATCAAGCACATTCTTATTCTCACCATCAGTTTGACTGGCTTCAGTCCCACATATCAAATGAGCCACTGGTGAGGACTGACGCCCCATGCTTTGGTAAACTAGAGAATGATCCAGATGTGAGACCAAAATGTGTGTCAGAATATAATTTTCGACGAATTATAACACATCTTATTCTACAGACTGAGGAGAACATCTTCGTTTCTCACACATTAATCCTTTTAAATATGTTTTTTTGAATGAAAATGAGAATAATGACGCAAAAAATGACCATTCCCTCTTATCGTAATCGCATTTCCAGCCCAAAAATAATCGCAATTAGCAATTAGCAATTATTTATTCAAAATCGTTCAGCCCTAATCCGGGTTCAGAGTGAGAGGTAAGGCGTGTCCTCCAGGGCAACGACCTGCCAACCCACGAACGTATTGTGACATCACTCTAAGGAGGTCATGGTAATCAGATTATTCCCCGGCATAAACTCACTCAGTCACTCACTGACAGCAACACTCAGCAGGTTAAAACACAGTAACGCTTTGACGAACGTCAGCTTATAGGGATGAGATCATTTTAGGAGAAAGTAGCTGAGCAATGAAAAAATGACAGTGTGGTAACAATGCACACAAAGCTTCGAGCACACATCCTCTCTGCGAGCATCAGTGTCATGTTTTGCCGTGAAATAAGAAATGAAATTTCACACTGAAATTAGCAGCTATCCCCAGGACATTTGAACTGCCCGTGGCTCCTCTTTGCTCTGTGATGGTTTTTTTTTTTTTTTTCACCGCGGCTGCGTATGAAACGTGACGTCACGAGCGCACTGGAAACAACCTGACAATGTTACAGTCGTTCAAATTTTGCTAAAAACATTCAAGGCTAACGATACACTAGAACATAAATACACATCTTAGTGATGCAAGGGAAATGACGCCAGAATATGCTTTGCTGCCAAATGATGAAGCAGGTCTTTCCCACTAATGCTGTTTTTGAGCCACATATGATAAAAGGTCATGAACATTCTAGTCATTTGACCCAGGAGTGAATGCTTATTGAGCACATGCCCACTGGTCAGGCCTTCACTCAGACATCTCAACTACAGTGTATACACGGGAATCCTGAAGTTAATTTCAATACATGCAATCTCATTCATTCATTCATTCATTCATTCATCTCGGGCTCAGCGAGATTTCTGAAAAAACCCGGTCCGGTTACGTAAACAGCATTTCTCCTGAGCAGCGGATCCTCCTGCTTCGGGCACAAGTCCTTATCCGGTTGTGTACATTGTACTGCAGAAGAAGAAGAACGTCCGTTGTGGAGGTGTTTCACTTGCGACAGTGTCTTCTGACTCTGGGTCTGACTCTGTGTCAAAGTCATAAAAGGGACTGCGGCAGAGAGTCGTGACGAAGCTATTTTTAAACATTGTTAAAACAATGTTTTGATAATGAGTAGCAGTGCATTAACCGTTCCAGAGGGGAAAGCTGCGCTTCTGAGAGCTGGTGTACTGATTACGTCACTTCCAGGTATTGGCCAATCACAAGACAGTTGGGAAAGCTGTCGTTGGCTGGCCAATCACAACACAGCCTGTCTTCTGGGGGTGAGATTTCAGTCTGAAACAGCGCCACTGACGAGAGCTTCAGTGAGGAGAGATTTCTATCGGCTCATTTACAGCAACTAGGTTTTTGACCATAAAAACAAGTTAATGTATGTAAGTAGACCTCCATAACTCACATATATGTGCAACAGGACCACTCTATGGGAGCTTTAAGACCTTATCGCTACTTCAAGCTTTAATCTGCAACACATATTTAACTTACAAAAGTTAAATATGTGTTTTTAGTTTTAGTTTGTAATAAACTTACATTTTCCCATGTCTGACGATTTTGGAGTGTATTTAGTACGATTTCGGATATTATTTCGCACCAGGAGGAGCGCGTTCGCTGTCGCAAGATGCCTAACGTCGCATGTACGTGTGCAGCCCCGAGCCGATCTTGCAGGGCGGGCCTGCCTGCGCATCGTTGTTTTTAACAAACGCAATCCTACAAATACAAATACAACCATATATACTTTTTGCAGTCAAACTCTCTGGACAAAACGTAATACCTCATGAAATTGTGATTAAGACTTTTTAAGGGCCGTCATTTTCCCAAAATCAACTTTGACAGAATGAACTAAAACATGAATCCATCATCATACATGGAAACTGTTTTTCGTTGACCAGCGGGAATGAAGTGGGAGAATGAAGATAGTTGACTGAGGAGGAGCTGGCTGATGGAAGACAGAGCAGAGCAGAAGCTCCGGGGCCTGAGCTCCTCTGTAACCACAGTGATGCCAAGTGGTCGGCAGTTTGAAGAGGACACCCGAGACCAGTGCACCTGGACAATGAGCCGAGGTGTAATCCAAAACTGAGATGAACTGCTGTTTATCCCCCACGCTCCCCTTCTCTTGTTCTTTCCCATCAGTCTCTTCCCTCTCTCTTGCTTCTTACATCCCCACACACTCTCTCTCTCTTCCCCGAGCTCATTTGCTCTCCACAGCCAGATCTGTTCCACCCTGTTATTCTCCCAATCTTTTGACTCACAACCTCTCTACTCTGTCTTTGTCTCACTTCCTGCCGATGCTTTCTCCTTCTGGGCACTGTGGAGCGAAATCGTCCCTCACTATGAGTCACATAATCACACACTTAATGATTAGCAAGCACGCATTTTCAAAAGGATTCATCCTTGGGGGGGGGGGAGACACTGGGTCTAAGCCCTTCCTGAGACATCCCTGCATGTCTTCAGTTGCTATTCTCACACAGACAATACTCTAAATTGGGGGACTGACATTTTGCACGTATGACTCAGTGACACAGAAGCAGTGCCCATGTCACCATGGAAAGGCAGCGTTATGGTGTTGTTGCCAAGGCTCTGCCGTCCAATACTCGTCTGAATCCTCATTGTTAGTGTCTGACACGCAGAGAGAGGGAGGGAGAGTAAAGAGAGGTGGAAACAGGCGACGCATGTGTGAGGGGTTGGACATGACGGAAAAGTGGGAGAGTCAAGAAGAGCAAGAGGACATTTCAGCAGATCATCTGCGAGTGTCTCCTTCATTAGAATGTCTTTAGGCAGCATCCTGCACACACATGCACTTAAGATGCTTGCTGTGTATTATTTCTTTGATGCACCAACAACTGCAAACTGCGTCTTTAAACAGCAAGTAGCACAAAGGACCAAAAATAGCACAGTGAGATGCAGAGCAGAACTGCTCTCCTCGAGGAGGACAAGCAGGAGGAGGTGCAAAGAGAGAGGGATGACAGGGGGGAGAAGATGGTAGAGGGGAGACCAGTTCCTCAACCTCAATTTCACATCTGGTGTCTGGTTTCCACAAAAACCTCACATTTGTACGTTCAATGATGTTAGACTATAATTTCATTTCATAATCATTTGTCCCAGTGGATTTGTGCGTGTGCACGTGCGACAATAGACAGAAATTAATGGTCGTTACCACAAATCAAGCAAGGAGACCACAAACAGGTCAACACTTAATCAACACAGCAGCATATTTCGACTGTTTATCAAAACCGTTGCTACTAATGTGAGCGTTTACTCTCATCTGCAAATTATGTTGTGTTCTTATATGCTTACAAGTTACTTTGTGCTATTTGTGTGTGACATTTTGTGAAATAATTATTTTCGATTACCTCTTGACTGACTTCTACAAACAACCCCAAAACTTGTAAAGGTGTTAGGACTCAAATTCAAACAAACAGTGCATGAAACCTTAATTTATGAGCTTTATGTGTACTGAAAATAATGAGGTTAAATCTTCATTATTTGCCATGCATGCAAGAAGTGAAAGTAGTATTAACCATATTATGTTATATGTTTAATTATATATATATATATATATATATATATATATATATATATATATATATATATATATATATATGTTGTCTTCTCCAGCTGAACAGCTGCTGTGATGATAAGTAGATGACTGACTTAATTATATAATACAGCTGATAAACATATTACTATTACATTGGTTTACTATGTCCATCATGTGTCACTGACTTTGTAAAACGTTTGTTGTTCACAGAGGAGATGACTTACTATTGCTGGACTTCAGGTCTCTGTGGATGATGGGTACAAAGGCCTGGTTGTGCAGGTAGTCCATCCCTGTGGCGATCTGGACAGCCCAGTTCACCAGAACCCTCGGCGGGACCTTCTTTCCTGCCAGGGCCCGGTTCAGAGCCCCTCCTCTGGCGTACTCCATCACCAGACACAAGTTAGGCTCCCGCAGACAAACTCCCCGAAGTGAAATAATGTTGGGGTGCCGGAGCATCCAGAAGAGCCTGGCCTCCTGCCGCACGCTCTCTGCTGTGGCACTGATGTCCTCATCGGGGTCTTGTCTGGCGGCCTTTACTGCTACTTCCTCTCCCCGCCACACTCCTTTGTATACTTTCCCAAATCCACCAGCTCCTATCACCTCCTCCAGGAGCAGTTCTGAGAAGTCTATTTCCAAGGGGCATTCGCCCACCCCGCCTGGCACCAGCCCCCCTGCAGTGAATTGCTGATAGTTGGCAGCATCTCCCTTGGTGACGTAGTTGCTTGGAAAGATACCCACCTTGTCCTGGATCTTACCTGTCCACCAACCCTCATCCCCAGACACTTTGGAGTCTTTGGAGAGAACCTCGAGAAGGTCACCACGCCGCAGGGTTAACTCCTCATCTGCTGTGGCCTCGTAGTCGAAGACTGCTGTCCAGTACGCGTTGCTGGTGCCACAGTGATGACCGGGGTGGGAGTCTGGCGAGCCGAAAGACGAGAGGGTGGAGGAGTTCCAGCTGCTGCCGTTCTCGACCTGCACAACTGGAGCTGGAAGCATCGGTGGCGGCGGGGTCATGTTCAGCCGCATGGAGGAGGTGTTAGAAGAGGGAGGCCCAGGCGGGATTAGGCAAGGGGGAGGCGGGGAGCAGCAGCCCCCACAGCTGGTGCAGGACAGGGGGGCTGCTGTGCCGCTCGCTTTGCCGTATGGGTTCATGGCAGCCTGACTGCTGTTTGACACTGTCGCCGTGTCCTCTGTCAACTCAGGCACAAAATCCATACGGGGCCCATTGACTGAGACGAGGTGTCCTCGACCACCAGTGGGTGAGAGAGGGGATCAGAGGATCAGAGAGCTGCGACTGCTCTCCCCCATCACCACATCTCGCTGTTGAAACTGTGCCAAATCCTGTCACTGGTTGCTTCTGTGCTGTTGCTATGCAGTGGATAAGTAACATGTATTCCCAATGGCTCAAGTTCACTCGGGGACAACGCTCACCAGGTCAAACAATGGCAGATCTACGAGTGAAACCCGGCTGCAAACATAGTTGATTGTATCCACAAGGGTGTGTTTTTAAAAAAGGACTGCTATACTGACTCCTGACAGAAGATGTCTGTGTTTATCTGAGAAAGCAGCAGGTGTGATGATATCCACGGAAAAAAGTCCTGTCAGTCTGACAACAGCCTGCTCAGAGGGAGAGGTGTGAAGTGAAATCCTGACATATCTCTCTCTCTGGTCGAAGGAATGCTTCATATGAATGCCCTAAAATCTATAAATTAGGCAAAATGACACAAAATCTGGCCCCTACTTAAGTCTATTAAATACATATCACATCTCATGTAGTTAATATCATCCCATTAACAACTAGCACATTGACTCTGGGAGCTACAGACTAACAATAAACCCGCAATTGATTGTCTGATTAATTTTAGTGTGGGATATAAACCGTTAATGGTGCCAATGCAAGCAGCTGTCTCTGTGTGAGCTGAGTGCAGTCCTCTGAGCAGAGGTCCTCGTTATTTCTCATCCAGCACAGTGTAGACGCACCTCCCCCGTCTGCCATCTCCATGAATACGGACTGCTCTCTCTTCTGCTTCCCTACATCCGGACAAGACAAGGTCCCAGCTAAATACTCCAGAGCGTCCTGTCCCGAATAGTCTTTTACCCCCCACAAAAAAAACGGCCCAGAGAAATTAGGTATTACTGCATATATTCAATGCATGTGAAGTGGCATCACCATGTTCAGCATCGGTGTGTGTGCAGCGGCCTGGACCAGTCGCCTCTGCTGGGCTACATTTGTGATGGAGACGGGTCCACAGTGCGAGCGCACCCGCAGAAGAAGAGGAAGAAGAGCGTGAAGTGGTGTCAGCATTGACCATTATTGTCCTGTTGCTCTCCCGGTGGTCAGACGCGTCGTATAGCTTCACATCACCAATCAATAGTCTTGAAGCAGAGGTGTGAATGTTCCTCTATGGAAGACACAAATTATCGCACGGTGGCAATAAGATGGAAAACAGTGTCAGCGAAGGTTTGCATGGAGACATTCCTGTGACACTGTGAGATCCACTCCGGTTCCTTGACACCTTACATCCTTCATACTTCTATAAATATAAACGAATATAATAACACTCATCATTATTATTATTATTATTATTTATAATAAAACGTTCGTGTGTTCTATATTTATGGGTACAATGTTGTAGTTAGCGCTCGCGTCGTCCGCTCCAAAACAACCGCAAATAGCGTTATTTTCAATACGTAAACACGTAACGTTTACTTTGACCGAACCTGGACGATGAAGGCAGCGGTATCCACCGACATCGTCGCATTGGGCGTGTGGTTACATCCGAGTGAAGAACCAGCAAAACAGCCGCACCGAGCGTCAACCCCGATTTGACGAGCGAATTGGGAGAAGAAGAAGAAGAAGAAAACAACACCAACAACAAGCCGCTCCGCGTTGTCTCCGTTCAGCCAGCTGTGAGGACGTCCATCAGTGTACAGACACACTTTACCCTCCTGAAAGGCGTGACACCTCTAACACCGGGGCTGTCAAGTCTGTGTGGGCTGAGGCTGACTTTGCATCCGAATGCGCCGGTGTTTAGTTCACGTACGAGAGAGCAAGTGCTTCCATTTTCGCTAATGGATAAATCATAGGGATGGTCGGTCGCGCGCAGGCTCCTACCGCGACCTCACTTCCGGCAAGTGGATGGAGATCAGTGAGCAGCTGCGCGAACAGGGCGGAGACAGGAGGGCGCTGGTGCACTCTGGGTAATGTAGTGTCCAATGTTTTCTTCTGCTGACCTACATCATTCTGGCAGCTGATGTAACTACACAATTATAGAAGACTCACGTAATTATTTTTGATTGATTTGACCTCTAAATACCCCCAATGTATGAATACGTCATATTTTACCCTTTCATTTGTATTATCCTTACTCTATTGTTATTTAATGTTTATTTATTTAGATTTGAGTTACTTCTTTACTTATGTATGTATGTATGTATTGTATTGTATTATCTTTTTCATAATTTTTTTTCAATAATTGTGATCAATTGTATTCTGCTGATCGTCCGTGCTGCAATATTTTGACCCACTGAATTAATTGTCAATAAATAAATAAAAAGATTAAATCATTTGAGAAGATTCAAGGTTTTACTTTCCACTTGTTGTGTACAATTACTGTACAATAAAGAGCCATGGAGTTTTTGGGAGATCTCATAGAATGTGTAATTTAAAAATAGAGGTCATTGAAATTATGAAAGGTGTACACTATGTACACTCAATAAAATGCTATTAAATAAAATAAAACACAATATAGTACAGATTGTAAGTACTGCTGGAGCTTAGTGTTGCTGGTCAACACAACTTCCAATTTACTACACCTCTTTAACAAAATCACACACATTTATTAATCGCTTTTTGATAAATACTGTAATATTACTTCTTTTTTTTTTTACTTTCCTAGATTCCCAGTTTGGCGCCCCTGACTTTGAAAATCTCTGTATTAAAATAAACAAATGTATTATTATATATTATGATAGCACTGTACTGATTCACAGGAGGAAACAAATCATCTTAAGTATTTAGCGCCACCTATACTAGCTGCAAAATTAAATTCAATACAATTTGATTTGTACAGCGACAAATCACAAAATACATTATCTCAACGCACTGCACATAGTAAGGTAGAAACTTTTATTCTATATTATAGAGAGAAGAGAAGCCCAACGATAAATTGAATCATCAATAATCATGTTTCATGTTCATTTCAGGCTTCAAACCTTTATTTTACCTATGTCATGCTTTATATTCTTTGGCTTGACTCCATAATGTAGTGTATTATTCACATCCATCAATTTTTAAGCTGTGCTGACCCCTGGTGTCTAATTAGGGAAATGCTGGTTCATTGTCCTTTCAATTGTCCTTTCAAAAAATAAGTGGATTTTCCAATGCCTACAAGTACGTCTCTAGCAAATTGTTTCAAATATTTGTTTTCTCCTTTGGACCAATTTGCTTAATTTGTTTTTGTTTATATTTGTTTGGAGGCATCACTTTCTTTCTACCACACTCCTTGTGGTGATTTTACAATTCTTTGTGGCGATTTGGTCTCTTTTTTATAAGATTTTAGGTTTTGAACTGGTGCTGGAGCTGATCAGGTGCTGTTGTTTTAGATGGCAGGTCCAAAGGAAAAACCCTCAGAATTATGCAACAAAATGAAACGTGATACAATAATGTATAGACACACATAACTGCAGGCAGGTTCCTATGGGCTTCAGTAGGTACTGTTTCAATTCCTCAATCACCAAGGCAAGGAAGAGTCATGCAGGGTTTGCACATTTATTTCCACTTGCCTTTCAACATCCATGTTACATTTCCTTTTTACACCAAACCTAGCACAGCTTCTAACGGACACGCCCACTAACAGGAAATGCTAGATATTTTTTACAGTACATATCTACCTATCTGCCTATCTATTAAAGCGACCAAAGGTATCAAAGAGTCCACCCCCCACAATCTCTTTATTGATAATACCATAGACACAAAAAACAAAAACCCAAGAAACAGATCAACAACATAGAAATACACAGATACAAAAACAACAACAATACTGTGACTACTAATCTCACTAAAAACATACAAAAAATGAGTCCCACATCATTTCAAGTCCAACAACATTGAGGACTTCTCTTATCCATAATGGATGTGAGGGAGGATTTGGGGATTTCCCCTTACGTAAAATCAAACGTAATAAAGTGACAAAGGCTATAAAAGCAGCATACTGTCACTGCAGTAGGTTCTGTTGATTTATGAGTCACCTTAGATAAGGATCCAACGGTTAACTGCTTTAACTGTTCACAAATAACACTGTAACCAGTAATCCTGCATTAATCATTTAATACTGCCTCCTACACTGGGGACTTGTCCAGGGTGTGAGCCCGCCTTTACACCCTGTGTCAGCTGGGATTGTCTCCAGTGACCTGTGACCCCTAATGTGGAGGATAAAGCAGTAGACAATGGATGGATGGATTAGTTTGTTAGAAGTTGCTGCTGGTGTTTTATTTGTGTGATACCAGATGGCAGTAGAGGACTGGTTATCTTTACTGACCACAAGGTTGTGCTGTTGGCATATATGTAAGAATCATCCATCTCTCTTAATAGCAACAGTGGAAGTGTATATCTTATATCTTACAGTGCTTAACAAATGTATTAGACCACCTGTCATAAAATATTTCAGAAATCTTTCAAGACCAACATTCAACCACTAAAACATTTGTTTCTGTTTAGGAATCCAAATAATAATGTGCTTTAAAATTAATGGATAACAATAATTATTATTATATGTTAGCATTAAAATGCCAGTTTGGTTAAAGAGCTTCTTCATACTGGAGTGTTAACCATGACAGAAACATAACAAATTTGCACCACTTCAGTGGTAGTATTAGTGGTAGTAGTGCTGCAGTAATGTTTGATGTAACTTCCACTTGAGTGCATACTGTACCGTGTACTGTATACCCAGTTCATAGTAGTAGTAGTAGTGCTGGTGCTGCCCCCTGTGTGTTACTATTAGCATGTTGCAGCATCAAAGCGGAGCCGCGCATGCGCAGTGAGCGCGGGCGCAGCTCCGCTGTGGTGTCGGTTGACTGGTTGAGCATTCCTGGCAGCGTCTCGCTCGGTGAACAACCAGTCGACCGTCGTTGAACGAGTGTGTGTGTTTCCACCGTGTCTGGGGAACTGTTTTAACGGATTAGGAGTCGAATGAAACACCGGAGCGGCGTCGAGCGAGGCAAGTGCTCTTTTTTTTTTGTAATGCTTTCTGTGAACACTTTTACTTTAAACAGTGCGGGCGATTCAAAAGCGCTGAGGGAAAAGTGACTAGTGAACTAAACGTTAGCGAGGAAACTGTGAGAGACACCGAGTCCTCCAACTTCACGAAATGCAGGAAGCAGCAGCCTCGTAACCGCGGCTCAACACCGGTAAGTCTCTCCTTCACCTGGAGCCTCTCACACCCGGCTCCGTGCCCCGCTTCCTCCTCCGTCCATACAGCGAAGTACAGTCGCTCGCTGCCTCGGGTACAGCGTTGCTGCCCGCAAACGTATATTAGCTATTCTCCAACCTTCCTCGTCGTCGCGGCGTCTGTGCGCGTGCCTTTTATCTCCTGCAGACTTCGCATTTGTAGTCTTTCGTACCCGAGTTAATCACACTTGCGGAGGGGCCGAGAGAAAAGCGTAAAACTACAAGTTCCAGACAATAGGAGCTTTGTTGAGGGGGGGAGCGCAGCTAGCCAGCTAGTTAGCCCTGTGGACGAGCTCTGAATGTCGAGTAGTTGTGCTGCTGCAGTCGGAAGTTGGCTGAGGGTTCGTTTCACAATGGGCTGCACGGGGCTAACATTTGTTTACGCACCCATTTTATTTCGTGAGGAGTTTGTTGTAGTTATTTGCGTTGTTTGGCGTGAATGGTTGTGCAACATGTTTTAGTTGTGGCGATTGCAGAGGAGGCGGAGGATCGATCAGTGCTTCTGCCTGTTTGGACGTGCACACGATGATCAGCTGTCAAAAGACGTAGGCGTAGACTGTGTGTGTAGGATTTGCAAGTACTATGAAGGTGTGTTGAATTGGGTGGGTGGGTGGGTGATGATAATGCCTGCTGCTGTATTCCCCAGCCCTCAGGAAATGACACGTCGAGGATCAGGATGATGGCTCTGCCATTCTCTCCTGCAAGAGCAACAGAGCATGGCAGCACTGCACACCATTTACTCTGGTTGTTTCCCCCCCTGGAACTAATGGGATGGTTATGAACAGGGGAAATGTGAGAATGGTCAAGCCTCTTAACCTGATTACCCTACTTCTTTCACACCTGCAACCATGGATAGACTAGGAGACATTTGGGCTTTGGGCACTGACGTGTGAAAGAGCATGTGGACATCCATACAGCAAATAACAATGACACTCGCAACATGAAATGTACCTGTTGGGTACAGAAGTCACAACATTGACATCACGCTCTATTGGAGAAGACCTGAAACTAGTGATTGAAATCATTAACACCTCAGAAACCTTACTAACCTTATAAATCGATTGAGAAGTAAACATATTTTCCTTTACTGAATTTACCTGTAGGTAAATAAGCAGGTAAATATGGAAGGGTTAGGGTTAAAGAAGGTGGATAAATATTCCTTGTGCGAATCCGTGTCTCGTCTTGTCCTTGGACAGACACCAACTTCGATTGAACATGCTGAATTGGCGTTAAAGCCATCAGCAGGTCTTCTCCTGACGATGCTGACATAGCCAGTTCTGGGCTATGGATGGTCATCAACTGTGATGTGTCTCTTTGTGGCCATTTTGCTCTGTTTAGTGTCTCCTTGTGGTTGTTTTGTGTGTCTTTCTGGCGTTTTTCCATTTATATAGTTGTTTAGTATCTCCTCTCAATGGCTGTGGTCTCCATTTTTTTTTTCTGTTTGTTTTTTGTTGTCATTTTAGTATACATTTTCCGCATGTTGTTTTTTTCCTCATTTTGCATCTGTTTTTTTTCTTTTTCTCTGCTGCCTCTGGTCTTTCTTAGCTTAATTTGCATCTCTGTGTTGTGGTGTGGCATTACTTTGTGGTTGATTTGCATCTCTTTAAAATCCTTCTGAATCTCCCCATCGTGACTTGATCGACTACAAACAAGAAATATTAAGTGACTCCTTACTGAGGCTCTGGTCCATCACCACACTGGGCCTGTGTCCAGTCTGGCGATGGACCAATCAGTAATCTGTCAGTGCCTCGAACAGCATGTGCTGAGGATGGCACTGTCCACTGTTTACTGTGGGGGAAATCCTGCACTTGATCTTCTGTTTTGACAGCAAAATGGATAGAAAACAGTTAATGCATCTCTTAAAAGTACCATTTATGCTGAATAGTAAGGACATGGTTCTCCATATTCATAATAATATATCCAGTTGTAATCTTTCATTTAATCAAAGGCTGGGAAGCAGGTTGAGAGACCATGGTGTCCATTTCCAATGTGAATTTACTTTTAACAAGTTTCAGTGATGTACCGCGACACTAATACTCCATTTTATACTCCTTTTGCTTTGCACATCTTTACCTGTCCGCTAAAGAAAAGATACCATGCTGTTGAAAAATAAAAGAATATACTGTATAGTATATTCATACACAATTTATCAAGCCAATCATCAACTGCTTTGTTTCAACTGATTTCAGTTTCTTAAATGTGGATATTTTCTGGTTTCTTTGCTTCATGTAACAAAGAAATCGTTGAAACGGAATCATTTTGAGGACATCTGAGGACATTTGACATCTGAGGTTTTCAGATTTGAAAAACACTGATCAACATTTTCAGCATTTGAGAACATTACTCGATTAAAGGATTATGAAAATAATCATTAGTTGCAGCCCTAATACTGTATTGTTCACAGTGACCTATTACATCACTCAATGCAGCAGTGTGTCCCTGCAAAGGGATTTATTTTCAAGTGGCTTCAAACAAAGAAATGAAGCTAATTTACATTTGGCAGAAATATCACTGACGTGGTGCAATTATAATCAGAAATTGCATTGATTGCGATTGCATTTTTTAACACTAACCTCTAAATTCACTATGGTGTGGTACTTTATCCTGTGAGGTGTAACACTGCTCTGTTTTATTGAAGGTGTCTGAATTTTTTCATGCATCTACGTGTTGTGCTAGGCAAAGGGTCAACAGTAACTTAAGAATTAATCAGTTGGTGGTGTTTCCATGGTTTATGGGTGGACAGTAAGACTGTTCCGTTCTAGTATGTTTTTGTTGTACTGAGACACTTAAAGGTTCATATTACTATTGTACTTCAGGTTGTACTGTTTGGGTCACAACTCATTTTCAATTTGAAATATTCTGCCTTTCGCACTTGGCTAGCACTATTGCCTCACAGCAAGAAGATTGCTGGTTTGTGTCCAGTTTCTGGGCCTTTCTGTGTGGGTTTTTCCCAGGTTCTCCCTGTGTGTGCGTGGGTTTTCTCCAGGTTCTCCAGCTTCCTCCCACATGTCCAAAAACATGCAGAAGTTGGAAACTAAATTGTCCATTGGTGTGAATGTCAGAGTGAATGGTTGTTTGTCTCTTTATGTTTGTCCTGCGATTGACTGGTCTAGGGTGTAGTCCGCCTTTTGTCCCATGTCACCAGTGGAGGATAAAGCGGTAGACCGTGGATATTCTGTGATTTTAGAGTTGTTTCAAATGTTTCTAATTCCATTTTTTGAATACTGATATTTTTTGGCTCTGCCTCACCACAGATTTTGTCTCAAATACTGCCAACATTACACAGTTTTGCACAGTACTACCATGTCCATGTCATCTGGATTTAATGACCATGTCTCTATTGGTATTTTCACACACTTATAAATAATATTATCACATTATCCATGCTTATCCACTCCAATTTCATAGCTTTGGTGCCATGTCACATGTGAAACCCCTCCAGCAGTTGGCTTGTAGTTTGGCTCGACTAGGTACCAGACAACAATTGTGTATAGTTTATGATGTTGAGGGACAGCTCACATTTTCTACTGCTTATTTTGTAGTTCAGTGCAGACATCTGTGAGGACAAAAGATCCTGTCTTGAAAGAGAGCTAAATATGAGCCACCTGAGTAATTTCACCTGTAAACATACAGCATTGTTGAATCAGTGTGTCATATCTTGTTGGAGGTGACTCATGAGCCGTTCCTGTTCTTTTATCCCTGGAAAAAGTTCAAGGGACTGCCACACATACAGTGTGCAGTCATGTTCTTAGATTTGGTTTCTAAGAAGTTCTCTTACAGTGTTTTTTCGGCAGCAGTGCAGTGATGGTGCCTTTGGCTCTAGCTCTGGTTAGTTCTTCTCTCCCAACCGCGACACCCTGGCAGCCCTCCTGCTGTTTGTAATTTTAGAACCAAAAGTATCATGCCAAGTTTCTCTTTAACCCTAGGAGACATCATGGTTCAATAAATCTTAATAGAAATTAGCAATTGCATGTCCTCACTTAGTGTGCGCACACACTCTCCAATGCTTCATACAACATGCATCACAATTATTAGGTGTATCTTCATAGGCCACAGAGATGAAGGGTGATACCTTAGGCCAAGGATGCCATCTGGTCTGTGTCAGGGTACAAAGTGACCACTTTGCCTGTGTGTGTTTTTTGGGAGCTGAACATCTTGTATTGTACTTGAAGTTTAAGTTCAGCTGTTGTGGGCTGGCTGTCCAGCTACAGGCTACAGACATTCATTTCTTACTGAACTAGATTTCAAGCTGCTGTCTCTGTTTATCCCGGGGCCATATTGTAGCTTTATATTGCCTGTAAATCAACACTGGACATAAAAATTTAACCCACATCAGTGGTAAATCTCAATGGGTCACAATGCGTCAGCACACCTGGCATCGCAGCCTCCTCCAGACTAGTGTTGATAAAAGAAGTTTAGACATTAACAATAGTTAATGTGGCATATTATATTTGCCAGACAGAGTTTGTCTACTTTTACTTCTGCTAAAGATAAAACGGTTATAGTCATATTGTTGCAGTGGTATAGTTTTTGAACTGAGCTACAGTCGATACCGAGAATGATCTCACTGCAAACAAATAGGCAAAGCAAGATGAGGTGTGTTTGTTTGTATAGCACCTTCACAGATTGACAGGGTTTTACATGCAGCAAAGAAATTAGAATGAATAAGATTTCAAATAAGATACCGTGAAAGTGCCATGATATATTCAGTCTCCAGACACCATATTCAGATTATAATAATATATAGAAATCCAAGTGGTTGGTCAGACTTGTCTAACATAACGGACAGAAGAGGGAACTCAGACAACAGGGCTGTACTGTGTGGGTGGCAACTGCATGCACACAGAGATAACTGCAAATAAAATTTAATTAGACAATTATGTAATATAGTTTTATGTAAGTCGGTTATATGACAACGCAGTCATGCAGACCTAATCACAAGTATCGCCCGTAACAGAGGTTGTGTAATAACACGCTGGACTTGAAGGGATTTGCCAGTGACAGAGATTTACCTGTGACAATGTTCTTATGTAAATGGGTCAAACACTGGCTGAATGTGCATGGGAAGACCTGCCTCATTGATGGGCATTAGTCAGAGTGCAGGTGCACAGCTTAACATGGAACTATGCTAGACCACCAATAGTATTGCAGCTTCCTGTCCCCACTCTCTGTGATGTATTTGCCTCCCTTGAGGGTCGTATCCATTCGTCACCAAGCGCGACAGTGTCAAGAGGTCAAAGATTTACAGAATGAGGAGCACACTGTTTCCTGAAATGACTCTCTGCTTCATGGCCCCTGTTCTGTAGCTATAAAACATGTTTCTATGTAGGCAGTATCAAACTTGTCTTATTTTTCTGCTCACCCCCTCAGAGGTCAGATTCCATCAATGTGTTGTTTACCAGTCTTATCAGAAAGAGAGTGAGTCGGAGAATGTTGAAAATGTGCTTACATTCATCCAATGGCTCTACACCTTTTTTTATTCTCAGTTGACTGGATCTTCACAGTTTGGACATGAGACAGAGTGGGACTCTCTGGGAGTCCCATTCTGTCTGCAGAGGCTACGTCCTGGGCTACATCTTTTTTTCTCTCCTTTCTATGCCGGGTATGTTTGACTGGGGTAAATATAGCCTGTTGGTTTTAAGCTGGAGGATAAACACAGATGTTGAGGAGGTCTTTCTTGCCACAGGTTTTGCCTGCATCCTCCCCCTGGTCAGTGTTGAGAGCAGAGGGAGAGAGTAAAGAGCCTCAATAGCCATCCACCAAACGCATAAACAGGGTTATTGGATTTAACACTAAGCTCTTCAGAGTTATGGGAGATGTATACATTGTGGGCAAGGCACTTAAGGTGGCTTGTCAAAGTGCTTGACGTAAAGAATGATTTACACCAACCTGTATGTGGCAATCCATTTTGTGATTTAAACTGTGGCCACTCCACAGATTTACAAATGGATGCTATTAGCCCCATTAGCTTGTGAGTTAAAACCTAAAATTGAGGGTCACTTTTGATAGCCACAGACAAGTGTGTGGTTCATTTTTTGAATTCTCACATTGAATACAAAGCCATGATTGGTAGGAATTATTGTGGTTAATCCCTGAACTGTACCGAAGGCGCTCATCCGTGTAACATCTCTTATCTTAACTTATAATGTCTATTTCCTGCCTGCATTTGTCTCACAAAAGGAACTCTTGATGATAAGCTCAACTCATGCACTCAATCTCCTGGGGGAAGACGCTTTGTTCCAGAGACTTCCAAAGCATTCAAATACCCTTCCATTAACATGAATTGTCATGGAGCCAACAGAGGTCAGCCTCCACCTCTCTCTGTATTGTCTTTATTCGTCCTCGTCCATGTTTCTCGCGTCATGGGAGTTTGAGGACGTCTGCTGCTTGAAGTGGACGGAGTGTGTTGTTGTTACACCTGCTTCATCTGTCTCTGAGGCTTTGCACATGAGGTTAACAGGTGGTGTGTGTGTTCGTGTCTGCGCCTCTGTGTGTGTTAATGTCTGTGTGTGTCCGTGTCCACAAAGGGCCCCGTCATGCCAGAAATGTTGTGGAAAGAGGAAATCCTGCATGACGAGATTAAGAAACAGCTGATTCCGTGTCCATCTGTTTTTATGAAGTGAGGAGTAAATTAATGTCATGCGCCAACGCACATGGTCATGACTGACACACACCTGTCGAGTCATGATCTCACTTGCTATGCCTACTGATCTGAGCTTCAGTATATTATTTAAAGCTGTGCTGCAATTACAGCTGACCTCCCCCCTCCCTTTTCAAACTGAACCACCAAAATCCTAATTGGTTCCAGTTTTTCTAAGGGACATGATTTGCTCTTTATTTCTATACACTGAATTCTTTGAGTTTAGATTGTTGGTCAGACAAGATTTTACTATGCCACCATGGTCTCTGAGAAATCACCATGTTTTTGATATTTTACAGACTAAATGGAATGGTCTAAAAGGAAATTTGCATAAAGAAAATGTAATGATTTATTGTTCTAATTTACTTGGCTCTCATTTAAAGCTCCTGACTAAATGGCTCATGACATTGAATCATCAAATTATTGTATAAAAAGAAAATAATATTTTTTTTGTTTGTTTGGAAGACAATAATTGACTTGCAGACACAAAGATATTCTATTCAGACTCAAACAAAACACAATATTGCAGGAACAGTTTTGACAATTTACCTTCTTAAGTGACTTAACCGATACATTTCAAAATAGCTGAACAATTTAACAGTTTTAGAATTGGCACTGATTTTTCCCGAGAATGTGTTTAAAATAAAAAATATTTAATGGGAATGAGGAAGTTAAAGTTCCCTTTATCCTAGTCCGTACCCTCAAATCATTGGATCTACAAAATAGCCCACAACATCTGAACAGTGAGTCACTTCATAAACATCATGAAAGATGTCTGCACTACATTTTTGTTTCTTAATTCAGAGCAGTAAAAACGCCTTTGTGGCCCCTTAACACGAACGTGAAATTCCATCTGTGTTTTATTTGAGGGGATTGTCGGGATTGTGTGCTGCCTGTCGGAGGTCAAGCTTGGACAGGAAGTGAGTGAGCGCTGTGTAGGACGCGGGTGTGTGGTTGGAGATGAGTGTTGCTATGAATCAGCCATGTGAGGCATCGGGGAGAGAAGTGGCCTTACGCATTGCAGAGATCGGTCACGAAGATGAATATCCAGTTCACAGGAGGACAGAAGTAAAAACATTCTTTCCCAGCTCTAGAATGCAGCTGATATCACTTTCCTTCTCTTGCTCATTTTTGGGATAGTTTCAGATTAGATCAGCTTAGTTTCTGGAGAGGAACTCAACTGCCCTCAACTGCACCATCAGGAAAATTGTTGGTAGATTTGCATTTTTTCCCCTCTTCCAGTGTCTCCCATGATCCTTTGCTATGACTGACCTACATGTGCTTTGTGAAACACTGACGGCATTAAAACAGCGGGTGTGGGTGGGAACTTAGGGGTGAGTTTGAAAGATGTTTTCTGTTATATTTTCTTCTTTTGCCTCGATGTGAGACGTTTGATGAAAATGCCTCAAAAGTCAGCATCTGTCTTTCCCTTCCATCACTCTGTGGTGTTGTGTGCAGAGAGGCATGCGTGCATATTGTCCTCTGTCTCTTCACAGCTCAGATCTCTGACTGGCTGCTCACTATGGAGCCATTGTTTAAATGCTAATTGAGTAATGCATGTGGTCATTCCACGGATGCCTCTTGGCTGATTTTTAAAAATATATAATAATAATGTATCCAGACATGCAGTTTGTTCCCGCCTCATTTCCAAATCCGATTTGATGCTGAGATGGAGGCGATTTTAATGGGTCATTTCCACATGAGTGCATGTGGTCTTAATGCACTTGTGTTAATTCAGTTGCTGAGGATCTATGAAACCCTGTTCAACCTGGCATCAATGAAAGTCTTTATATATCGGTGCTAGTGATCAAGCAAGGAACAACTGAGTGAATCTACACTAAAGAAAGTCCCACACTACCCATTATAGTCTAAGCAATTGGCTCTCAAATGTGTTCTGAATAGGTCTTTGGTGCATTTACACCCGTTAAATTGTGATCAGATCATCCAAGACTGACGTTAATACCAGGTCTTAACAAAACCTGAGAGGCACATAAGGGCATTTCTTATAGAAACCATCAGTATACAGTTCTCACTGAGTTTGAACAATTACTCAGTTGTTGAAACAATGCAATAGGAATTGCAAAAGCTCAATTTAAATTGACTGTTCTGTCTTCTATGCGCATTAGAAAAAGTTGCTTGGACATGTTGGAAACTGTTCATGATCACTAAGTTCACGTCCTTGCAACAAGTAGTTAATATTGAACTGAACCTTGACTCCAAAAGTTGTATCCGGTCAAATCACAGTTGCATTATCAGTCAGGAAAATTACAGTTAGACTATGGCTATACAAATATAAATGTGTCAACTTTTGGAATTATGAATAGATTGTATCCTGTTGTGAGACTGTTATCAGATATTCAAGCTCACTGTGCCTCCCTTATGTTGAGCAGTGTGTTGTTTCAGGTACTGGGTGTGAAAGCTAATATTGGCCAGAGTACAGTACCTTTAATACTGTGAGTAGGAGTTTTACAACTGTAGGATCAGGAATTTCAACCCAACACACCTGAAAACATCACATGCCCAAATTAAAGGTAAAATGTTGTCAGCAATTTTCCTTCACAACAGATTGTGACATTGTGGCTGATAAGAGCCTGTTGGAAAACAAAGATCCAAAGGTCTGCAGCCCTGCCAGTACAGACTAAAATGCTAAAAAAAAACAGCCGTTTTCTTAACTAACTTCTGTGTGTCTTGGCATATGTGTGTGTGTGTTCAAGGCTACAGTGTGTTTAACAGTGACTGTATTGTTAACCATCCCATAGGACCGGGCCAGCGAGCAGTTGAGGGTAGAAGGAAGTGACAAGAGTTTGGGTGTTGCTTTACACAACAGCAGAGGCTGTTATCATCGTGGGAGAGGAGGAGACGGATGGGCTGATAACTCGGAGGGAGAGAAACGCTCTGTCGGGGGAGGAGGGAGAGGAGGAGAGGCTAAAAGGGAGGTCTGTTGTAAGATGAAAGCCTGCCGGTGTGCTCCTCCTTTGTCACCTCCCTGGTTTGTCCTCCCCTTTCTCTCTATCTTTTCCCCATGACCTCTGCAGCTGAGCTCTGATTAGATAACTCCCTGGTTCAATGTGTCAGACGTGGACTTGACCCCAGAAATAATAACGATAATCAGAAGAAGCAAAGAAGGGAAACCAAACACAGTGGAATTAAGTGCTAATAAAAATAATAATAAAAAAGTGTTGATGTGATACAACCTACCCGGGAGAGAGGTGAGAGCCGGAGAGATGGAGGGTGGTGTGCTGTGTGGGAATTTGTGAATTTGTCTCTGTTGTGTGGTTATCTCTAGAGAGCCCGTGCATGAGCAACAAGAAAAACTTTAGAGCAAGAGAGGCAGAACATGGTGGACTTTTTGTGCCTGTGCAGCAGCTGCAGGTGACTGTGTTATGTTTGCACTGAAGGTCACTTGCTATCATCCCACCGCTGTTTGAAACTTCCTTGACCCACTTTGTTGCCAGAAGGCACTCAAACACCTCTAGCAGTGTCTCTCCCTCTCTCCTCCTCTGTCTCCAGAATTGCACTTAGGCAACCTCCCTGCTCCCTTCTCTCTCTGACACATTAACTCTGTCAATGCTCTCAGCACACACATTGCTGCATCCATTAAGCACATTTCTGCCATGTAACTACTGTTTTTTTTTTTGGTTGATGTGCATGTAAACACTCACTTCCACAGTTGTCTACAGAGGGTGGTTTTTCCAGTGGTTCTCACGTCTGTCTTTGACAGGAATGTTGGCAGCCCTACAGGGAGCCCTTAGGCTGTTTTTTTCTTCTTTTCCGTCAAATATGTAATGGCTCAACATAAATGGGAATACACTAAAATGCACTACAAATTCAGAATTTACTCATTTGTAAGTGTTGCATTAACCTGGATCCAACTCAACTTAATAGTGTAAACAAGTCAAGGGAAAGAACTAAATGCCTCTGTCCAAAGGCAACAAAGACCCAGTTCATTAACATCTGTCCACAATGATCCAATCTCTGAACAGGGCCAAAATCCACCTACCAGTACATGTAAGGCTCAGTGTATCTCATCTCACAAACACATTCACTTCCTTGAGTGATCTTCTTCCCTTTTCAGACTTCAAGTTAGTCTTATATTCTCTCTGCTCCAGCTGTAATAGTTAATTGCCAGATGCAGAGAGTTATCGATCTCCTCAGCAGAACTGAACACGCATATTTCTGCTCATGATAAATGATTCCTTTATACTCTTTCCCACTCTCTTTGCACCTCCTTTTCTTATCGCAAATTCTCCTCTCCTTTTGTCATTAGTCAAACGTTTTCACTCCACACATTTTTTTTGCACCTGGAGAACAAGTAAGCCAGTGTGTTTGCTTTTGTGAGCACATGTGCAGCTCAGTGTGGGTGCACATGCATATGTGAGAGTGCATCTATGACGAGAGGAACCGCACCCTAGACTCACGCCATGCTTTAAATGAAACACAGAGAAAAAAAATAAGACCGGGTCAATGGAGCTTGTTGTGAAAGCGTAGCCTACTGCACTACTTCAGGCCCAGTCATAACGATAAGACTTCCTCTGCATGAACGTGCGTCTTAAGATGAGTCTGGATAGTGATGGTTCTGCATTGTAGGATGATTGTCAGACAAGTTTGGGGTGCCAAGTGATGATGGTGGTGACATAGGTGGCACAGTTTGTTGTAGTTTCATTCGAGACAGTGTGAAACAGACACACCTTTTACTCGGCTGTCATTTCTGGCCCCGTGCCACTTCAGAGAGGCTGCTGTTGATCCAGATGCCTGAGATAGTTTGGAGAGGCTGAGGTCTCTATGAGCTTCTGAAATTCTCAGTAAAGCAATGAGCAGACGAGTGTTATCATGAAATGTGTTATCTTGTTTTTAGGGAACCTGGTGTCAGTACACTGTAAGTTCTTGTCAAAAGGGAAGTTGTTTGCAGGAATTTAGATACAGCGTGGGCATGCTGTGAATTTAAAAGAAGCACACCTGGCTTCCTTAATCCTCTTCAGTTTATAATAACTTTTGAATAGCGTTTACCACCTGCCGCTTATTTTGCAGAAATGTGTTTGTGTAGGATTTCATGTGCATTCAGTTTTCCCTCAACGTTTTACTGCACATAATCATCTCAAAATAAATATTATTGACAATAAGTAATAGTGGCATTAACAGTGATCAGACAAAGAAGCTGTGAATGCATTATTATAACAAATATAGTGAGGTGCAAAACCCAAGTAAATGATTTAATTCATTTTAAAGCATTATTATTGTGGAATGTTACGACAAACCTTTATCTTGTTTGTTACTGGTAAAGTCTTATAATAAGTCCACGTCCAGTGCTGGAATTACCTGGGAAAAGGGTAATAGATCCGCATTCAATGAGAAAAGTTCATGTTGCGTCATTCTCTGTATTTAGATGGATCATGTTTCTGGTAATTGGAGACATCAAGGCAAAAGCATTAAACGTGTTTGGAGGATTAAATTCCTCCGAAACTACTCCAACATTGTGATGAGTGGGATTGAAAGGAAAATCCCAAGCAACCTTTTGAGATGGTTTTGAAAATGTTGGTCCCGGTTAATGGTACATATGCATGCATTTTAACGTACAGCACACTTTAATCTTTTGAGGGTTTCTTCCCCGCGCTGTTTGCTCTCTTTTAACTCTCATGCCTGCTGGCTCCATTCTCTCTTTCTCTTTTCTCACAGCATCAGTTTGCACTGTGCTTTATGTCTCAACTCGGTCTCAGTGGATCCCCAGTACAGTGTTTGCTCTCACTTGTTTAACTCCTGCAGACAAATAGAGTCCTGCCTGGTCGCTCTGGGTGGAGATGTGATACAGCACCACGGATTTACCATATACTCATGGTACCACAGCGTCTAGCAGCTGACGCTGTGTGAGAAATAGGGGATGTATGTGCATGGGTCATAGTTCCTACCCCTGGCCAATACCTGAAAATAATACAAGAACAACAGCAACAGCAACAAGAAAATGGTAAAATTACACCTGGAACATTATTTTGACTGACAAAAAATATATGATTTAATGCCCTGTCAGCTTAAAGAATTTGATCTGTTTAAGTTAATGGGTGGAGTAGAAGTAGAGAAGGGCAGTAATCCAACTGAGAGGGCTACAACCATAGCTCAACTTAAGTGTGCATGGAAACACGCTGTGTGCTGACTCCAGATGTATTCTCGGGTTGTCGAGCTCACACAGATGTGTAGTTTTTGCTTGTAGAGGTGTCGGATGGAGGCACGCGGGGGTGGGAAATACACATTACAGTCGGTGTGAGAGGAAGAGTCGCAGACCCTCGTAAAAAAGCGAGAAGACCACTCTCACCAGGACAAGAAAGACTTGACCTAAATATTAGTCTAATCCGCTGTTGAGTTCAGACGAAGTTGCATGTTCACATTTGGTGCACGTCTTTTCCATTCCGACTAACCCCCCCTCCAAATCAGCATCTCCCAAGTATTCTGTGGGATTCAAAATCTCCCCTCGGCTGGTTTTGGCAGACAGAGGGCGAAGGAGGGAGGAGGAGGCTGGGCGATTATGAGACTTGGGGTGTGCTTTAACCCACTTAGCACACCATCTCAGGGTCTCCTGCCAAAATGGTGAGCTTAGTGCTTTTAATCCTCTTCCTAGAGTGAGCTGATAGTTTGTAGCAGCTGCTCTCTTGTCTTAGTGCTTAGAAATGTTATTTGAATCAGTTTTGCAATTTTGGGATTTTTCATATTAGCGTTGATGCTTTTATTTGTCTTAACAGGGAGGACAAGGAATATGAGTGTAAATCAGTCCAGCATGCAGGGAGTTTGTAATAGTGGTGTGTGTGTGAGCTGTTAGGCTGGATTCCTGGTCATAAACACATCAGTGGAGTAGCCCTGCTGTGGTTTGAAGTAAGCCTCTCTATTGGCCCTTCCAGTGCTTGCAGTCAGGCCTGTTTATTTGCCCCCCACCCCTGCAGACCGGTTTGTGCTGGGTTAGTCTCTGCCCCCAGGGGCACGACCATAGTTCAGTTTGATCTCCAGCAAGTCAATTTTCCCCTGCTTCACTGCCATGATCACATGCCTGGTTTCTCCACATAATGCAGGGCTACCCGTCTTAATAAACTGGGCTCACAATGTCACGTTCCTAACATTCTTTGTGTGTGCGTGTATGCGTGATGGGTTGCACTGTGAAATGCAAACAAGCTGTTAATGATGCCAAAATGTGCGGTTTTAGATCACAATGCACTGTATTCTTTTGTGCAATAGTGCAACCTGAGGTGGTGCAGGAGCAAGCAAACGCTGATTCATTGGGTAGGGTTTGCTTTGTTGGAGCAGCAACACTGTCACTGTAGGTTTATGTCAAGACTTCCCCCTTCTCTCCTCTGAGCTGAGACGAGTCATGACATTATTGTGGTCAGACATGCTTCCCCGATTTGTGCCTTGGTTCCTTATTTTATCCCTCTTACTTGAAAACACTCTCCTCTGTGTCCCTTCTCATCTTTGTTATACCACCATCTGACCTGGAGCAGGGTTCTTTACCTAGAGTTTTCTATTCCCCCTTGCGTTTTAGGGGAAAATAAGATTTATAATTAGCAAAAACTGATTCTTGCACCGAAAGTACTGTAGAGGGAATTATGATGGTAAACAAATTGGTATTTAGTCTGACTCATAGATGCTCTGATCAGTTTAGGCATTCATCATGATTTATTACCTTCTAATAAATGGTCATTGTCCCACTATGACTATAGTGCTATAACCGCTATTCATGTGTGTGCTTGTTATTTTAAATAAATTATTCAACACACCCACAAACAGAAAAAGTGATATGGAGGTTAAAGTTCACGATCGTGCCAGGTTACTCAAGGAAGGCAGCTTGAAAAAGGAGAGGCAGACGATATCTAAAACAAACCCTCCGCATCTCAAAAGAAGCAGGCCTGCTCTGTGGTTGTAGGGCAGGGTTTTGCCTGGCATGGCCTGGCCTGACACAGTCTGTGTGGTTAAACAGATGGCTCAGTAGAGGCCAGTGTAGTGGGAGGGAGGGAGAGCCAGAGCAGAAAGTCTTTTTAACCATCTGGTTTCTTAAGCCGCGAGTGGAATGGTTCGGTTCGTGACAGTACGGTCGTCGGTGGATATTTTTTGACGTTTCCATTAGGAATATTTACCAAAATAACTGGCCCCAACCGTTCCATTCTATCCTTTGGGCACAGCCCACACCCCGTCTACCAAGTAAAGGCACTGTCAGACTGACTTAACCATTCCAAACCACACCGTACTGTACATAACTGGTCAAGGAGCCATGTGGGGTTAAGTGTCTTGCCCAGGGACACATCAGCGTGTAGACCAGCAGAGCCAAGAATCAAACCCTCGACCTTCCAGTTGAAACACAACTCATTCAGCCAATCATTCACAGTCGCCCAGTGTTAGCTTCACATTCGCTGTTACATTGGTAATACTGATCAACGAAGCTGATCAGCTTCTCTACAATTATTATACCACCATTTTGTCTTGAAACAACATACAATTGCAGAATACAATGTCCAAATCTTTGAGTGGTGTTTGTCACATCATCGGTTTTGGTTTAGCTCGGTTGGTGAAGCATTCATCTGCCAACTAATCAAAGATCGCTGACTCTAAACCTGCATGAGTCAATACAGAGAGAAGTGGCAGTTCATCAGAAATGACGAGCTTGTTCAAACTAGTTACCGTCTGAGTCATTAGTTGATCTTCCCCATATGTCACAAAAAAATTATTAATTTCTAGAAAAGTGGAACTAACAGTTTCTCTTTTGTCTATGAGAAGGACCCACACCATTCTTTAGTCAATATTTGCCTCTGTTCCGCTACTAGAAGTGGAACAAATTAAAACGGTCTGCACCTGGACAGACCAACAACAATGTTAATAGTTTATTTATTGTTCATGTGATACACCTCCTACAACCATCAGCTGATGTATGATTGACACCTGTTCCCCATAAAACGCATTAGGGCAGAACCACAGCACTAAGTGGTTAGTGGGTGGCTCTGGCAGAAGCTTCATTAGATGCTCAAACACACACCATTTGTTTATGAGTGTGTGTGTGTGTGCATGCATTAGTGCAAAATGCACAGTGAGCTGCTGTTGAGATATGCCATCAACAAACCTCTTGAACACCGGCCACCCAGTGATAACTGGACAATCAGCTCTTCTTCACCCATTTCCTCTCCCTCTTTTTGCATTTTCTTTACCTCTCCCTGAGCTCTGTCCATCCGGCAGGGAGAAAGAGATTAACGAACAGTAGGGAGTGCAGCCAGGGCAACACAAAAGAAATGTGAGGAAAAGACAGCAGAAGAGGCAGTGGAAATACTGGAGAAAGACATGGCAGAAAAGGGAGATTCTGACATACTAATGAGCACAAAGGCGTGGATTGAGGGTAAAAGTGCACACTTGTACAAAACATGTGGCACATAAAGTAACTGGCAAGTCTCATTAACAAGACCTTTACATATAGACTTTGAAGGAAGCTGCACCACCCCAGTCGCTGAGCATGTCCCACCCTGTCCAACTCAAATTACAATGTGATTTTTTTTTCCCCTCAAGTTTTTAGTTTTCTTCTAAATATGCCGCTGCTTTCAGAAAATGGATCACCTGACAGTTTTAAAGATAAGCTCCGCCACAGTTTCTGTTTGTTTTAAGGCAGAAGGTCAATGTGTGTGTGTGTTTGTGCGTGCGTGCGCATATAGGCCAACATACTGTTGTTATGGCTGGCAAAAAAAACGAAATGCTACTCTTTGTTCATGGAGGTGTGCAGTGACTCATGCCATAGAAAACCCGATTGCCTGGTTTGTTCAAAGTCATCCTCGCTGTGTGGCGCACGCTACAGAGATGGAGTTGTATTTCCTGTTTTGTCAGGAGTCCAGCAGCCGGCAGCTTTGTCTGGGGGTTTGCCGGTTTGGTTTGGACTGTTTCAACGTGTTTACAAGAAATGCCACAACAGTGTCAGGCATGGAGGGACACGCCAAGAAAAAAAAACTACCCTGATTTCTCTTTGAATGGTAAACAATGCAGTGAGATCACTTTTGTGCAGTTACTCTCTCATGGCTCTGAAGAATGGAAACTGAAACCACAAAGATATAGTATCTATTGTCATTAAAAATTCAGTATGGCCTTATAAAAACGGTAAGGGGGAAGGGGATTGTGCGGATGACCCATGAGTGTTCAAACTTGAATCTGAAACACAATATTCTAATATAAAAATGAGTTATAGACCCTTGGATGAACCACTAACATTAATATTGTATCCTCCTTATCCCCAATATTTTCCGGTGATTATGTTATGGTCCTTTCTTTATTTGAAATAATAGATTTGATTACGTTATTTTGGAGAGTGTGATTACTCTTTTTATAAGCAGTAGAAATAGATCTGAAGTATTATTTGTCTATCAAATTGTGCGGCAAATGCGTCTGCTGTAACTCTCATCCCCAAACCTCACATTGTGCCTGTGTTAAAAAGTACTTTTTATCAGATATGTGCACAAGCAATACTGTATTTATAGTTTGTGTTTGTAACCAGTGGCGTGCACAGACATTTGGAAGGGCTGGGGCGAAAATTAAAGCAACTGTTTAAAGTGCGACCTGGAGACAAAGGCAGCCTGGACACCCCTGGGGACTGAATTTCAAGCAGAACCTCTATATGGACCTTCAAACATTATTGTAGCCATAAGAAACAAAGTTGCAAGGGCATCTTATTGGGCACTGCATCCCTTTTCTCCACTAGAACGGCAGCAAGTAGGGCACTTCCTCATGTTTTTACCGCTCTAGAGAATACTTTAAGCATGCGTCATGTGACTCAAGAGGGCACTTTAACGTACAACGATTAGGGAAAGTGGCCAGCAGTAAGTTGCATACACTATAACTTCAGTATGAGTTGTGTTTTAGTTTTAAGTTTCTCAACTCACTATATTTCAGCTGATGGGAAAGTTGAGTCAGACATTCAAAATTTGCTAGCGTGGCTGTGAACACAGAGGATCATATTTGTGGGGTTCCCCCCATGCATTCCTTCTTCATTTACTACTGCTCGCCTCTGTCTGCTGCTCCCCCACTGTTTCTGGGGAAAAAAAGAAAGAAAACTAACCAACCTGACCACACGAGCAGAGAGAAGAGACACGACTGGCTATTATAAGTATAGTTTTGTTCATTATTACTTTATTGGCAAGTCACTGTCCTGTGTGCAAGAGTTTTGAGTATAGCACTTTTCTATCAGCCAGACACTGCAAAGCCAAAATCACAGCTCTTTTCTCTCTCATGGTGTGGAACTCGGGGACTGTGGCAATAAACACTGTAAAAGATGTGTAACTTGGTACACACACTTTACTAGGCGGTACAAGCATTTGGCCTCTCCAAGAGAAAAGAGAGGAAAAGGGAGGAACAAGGGAGTGGTAGATGTGTTTTTAATTTCCCTCAGCAGCTCACGGCTTGCTGCTGCTACTGCTGCTCAGCTGTCTGTGTCAGGAGTCCCTGTGGTAGATTAGAGGAGTCTGGATGTGGATCACCTCAGGACATGGTAGACGGGGGGCGGGGGTTGGTACCATCAGCCTGGGGTGAGGACAGAAAAGTGATGTTTGAAAGACGTTCATGTTACTACAGATTTTTACAATCTTTTTCCCCCCCAGTCAGTCACTCAGTCTCCTCAGATTACAACTGTATCTGCTGTTTCTCTAAGACTCATGATGACGATTCTTTATGGTCATTATTTCCACCACGTGGTTGAATTCACCTATTTACATTTTATACGTTTGAACCCCCGTTATTCTGCAACATTTTCTGTTGCAGAATAATGGATTTTCAAGCAATGTTATATTGCTTCAGTGCAACACAGCTATTAAATAATTAGTCAACCAATAGAAATTAAATCTATTTCATTTGTACTAATAGCAAAGACTCCCTTTTCAAGCTTCTTGAATAAAAATGTAGGGCTGCAACTTATTATTATTTTCATAATTGTGTAATTGACGAGTTGTTTGGGACATAAAATGTCAAAAATATTAAGTGTTGTTTGGTGTCTGAGGTCTTGTTTCATCGATCATTAAAATAGTTAACAAATAATTTAGTTTTCTATTAATAATTGATTAATCATTGCAGACCCAAACAAATTTAGTATTTCCTACATTCTGTAAGCGGAATTGGTTTTTGAAGTAAATAGCTAAGGATGTAAATACTCTCCTCAAGACTAGTCAATGTTGTAATTTAGTAAGTCCCACTGGCCACATGTGCTTTTGCCTAGCTGTAAAATAAGTAGTTGATCACAAATCCTGTACAACTACCATGTCTTATTCTAGGTCAGGTCTAGATCTTCATCTGAGCATTTCTGAGGATTTAGTATTCAGCATCAGCCTCTAACCTGAAAAATTGTGCCTCAATTCCTTCTATAGAAACTGTACTTAATAATCTCCAATCTTTGCAAACGGTTTTTACTACTATTACTTGTTGTGAGATTATTTTGACCACAGAGTGCTACACCCTCAGTAGGCCATGCCTTTCCCACACTCTGTGTTGACCTTACCACTGACAATGGTACAAATCCATCTACAATACACATCATTTGTGCAGAAAACCCCAAAGGACACATCATTTCACTGGCGGTGACGGGAACTGATGGGCACTATTATCTCTATCTCTGACCACTATCTCTCTGCCTTGCCACACTCTCTCTCCACCAGCTGAGCTTATCTAGGCCCATACAGCTACACAAATGCTAGGTGGAGGCAGTTGCACTTGTATTTTCTAAAAAACCCAAGTCTTCATCTTAAGTCACACTGCTTTCATCTTGATTTTTAAGTATAGTGAGTATTTTACCATGTGCAAACTTCAACCCTCCCAGTCTAGGAGACACCTCTAATTCAAGAGAGACAATAGCCGAGGGAAAAATGATCAGCAGTTGGTCTTGTCTCAGAGTTCTCGTTTATTCCATTGGGAATTTAAAGAATAAGATCCAAACTGTGTCGTCTTTCACTGCGTTTCAATGGCGCCATTCAGGGGGGACACAATCAAAAACAGTGAGAAGTCTATTGAAAAGAAGAGGGAAAGACTGACTTGATTTGTGTCAGAGACCCTCTTTGTTTGACTACACAACAGCCACATAGACACACACGCATACACCAGGGAGAGGAGGTTTCTGCGGAGAAGAAGAGTTGTCATTGCTCAGCTGATGGTAATGTCACTCACGTTACTGTGTCAGCTCCTTCATGTTAAAAGAAGACGTAAGCCGAGAGCAAGATGACATAATACTCTTGTGAAGTTTCGTGGCATGTTTTCACTGATACCACATGAAAACTGTGGCAACAAGGGATGTTAATGATTAGTTGCTGTTATAATTATTATTTTATTTTGCTCATGACAGTGCCAGATTAGACCTGCAGTCAGATTAAGGGAATGGTTAGCTTTATGCTGAACATACTTCTTGTTCGTTTGAATTTGAACGATTTCCGGTTCGGATTCCTTGTTTTCGATTGCGGTTCCTAACGATTCTCGATTCTGATTCTTATAAGAGGAAGGGTCAAAAAAGTTTACATATTTTAAATGCGCTAGCTAACCAGAGGTCTTTCTGGATGAAATAGTCTGAATTTCTCCATGAATTTTAATTCTATGAACTCTATAACCTTTTATGAACTTTCCTATGAATTTTTCACAGGGCTGTTTTCAACTAGTATATAAATATCAAATCTATGAACACATTTACACATGGGATGAAATTATGCATAAAAAATTAAGATTAACTTCTGTCAAAATGACCTATCTAGTGGGTGAAGAAATCTCATAATCTCACTTCATTATTAAATAATTTTGTTTTCACAAAAATTTTTTATCAACATAATATCAGAAACTATTTAGCTGCTTTTATTTGATTACATATGTTTATGTTGATTAGGTCCTCAAAAAAGGTCCCTATCACAAAGTGGGCAATATAACTGATGTGGAAAGTTCCTGATATTTCTGACTCAGAATTTCTAGTGGGTGGTTAAAGCGAACAGTTTTCCCCCACTTTGTTTCCTCATATTAACAGATTAAACTATATATAAGGCTGATGACAAAAGCTTCTGTCTTGGCTCTACCAAGGGCCCTTGAGGTTTTTTAACAGTCAGTAAATCAACAGATTGTTTAGCTCAGTTAAAGTCAGCTCATGTGCTGAAGTATCACTCTAGCTGACCATGTTAGTGTGATACCTATAGAAGAAAACGGTGCTAGAGATCAATACAGCCCAATCAGTTCTCTCTGCTTTCCCTGAAGTAAAAAAAACTGTTTTTCTTCTTCAGTAAATCTTAAATGTTGCCAGATTCTGTTCTTAGCACTAAATACCCTCTGTTGGCTCATTTCTGTGCCTGCCTGCACTGATTAAATAATCTGTTTTTAGCGAGGTGCATGGAGAAATGCGCTCTAGGAATTTTTTGATTGAAGCTTGCCCCGTTCTTGACCCTCGCTGAATCTGGTAATTGGAGGTAGTGAGATGGACTCTTCAGACTGTTGCTTGGCTAGAAGTCTGATCGGGGGGTGGGTGTTGAATGAGCGTTTATGTCTGTTTATGGCAGACGTATGCAGCAGCACAGAAAAATGTTTATTTTCTTATCACGAGACCATGCCTTCAACCCTGTTCTCTGACCTCTCCTTGAAATGTCTCTTTGGGAATCAATAATCATCGCATGATCATCAGTTACATGACTTCCAGGCATTTAACACCACACATTAGCTTCAACTATGGCCCCCTCTGGATATTATAGATTATTAGAATCACTTTTTTTCCCCTCCAGGATATAGTGTTTCTATCAAAGCTAAGCTTCCGGAGGAAAGCTGCGACTCTCTCCTCCAGCTGTTTGACACATCTTGGAGATTTTTTTTTCTTCCTGAAGCCTCATCATCATTTAGCCTCATTAGTCTGTCACTGCTCTGATTTGGTTACAGGAAGAACCTTGAAATAACCAGCAGCTCACACGGCACACTTTACATGTGTGCAGTCCTGCCCATGCTTCCCTCTGTGTGATGGCAAACACCTGAGAGCAAGCTTGGCTGTATTGTCTTCTCCATACATACATGTACACGGTAGAGCTGAAACAATTACTCGATTATTAATCGATTACCAAACTAATCATCGACTATTTTGATAATCGGTTAATTGGTTTGAAGCTTTTTTCGTTATTAAAACAAGATTTCTAATTGTTTTAGCTTCTTAAATGTGAATATGTTCTTTGTTTCTTTGCTCCACATAACAAAGAAATCATTAAAACTAAAAATCATTTTGGTTTGTGGACAAAACAAGACATTCAAGAACATCATCTTTTCAAAGTTTTTTAACATTTTCTGACATTTTATAGACTCGCGAATCAAGAAAATAACCGACAGATTAATCGATTACGTAAATAATCGTTAGTCGCAGCTTTAGACTAAGTTGCAATGTTTATATGTAAAAATAATGCAAATGTTAAAAGCTGTCCATACATACATGCGTAGGGGTGTACAACATTGTTTTCCTGTGTACAATGTAGCCTGAATGAATTGAAATAGATCATGTCAGTCTGTAGCCATTTAACTTGGCATAAATACTTCAAACAGGACAACAGCAGGCATAAAAGTAAAACATGTTAAGAATCAAATTATATTCATGTATTTTACAATCTAAATCCACTTAATTTTACAATCCAAACCCACTTAATCTGAAGATGTATTATTATTATGATGATGATAATAGACCAAATGATTACTAACCCTTTATAAGCATCAGCTTGTTGATTTTTTGGAGCTGACCTTTAGAGTGCTAGTATTGTTGCTATTGTTTCTGCCACTTCAATCAGTTTCTCTGCTTGCTTGCCCGCCTGTCGCTGCACATGTCGAGTACAAAGAGGAAATGCCAGCTAATCACTATTGTGTTGGACAGATTGAATATGGTGGATCTATTGCAATAGTTACAAAGGCTTTTATAATATGCCGTTAGAACTGTCATCTTCTTGACAGGTGAGCAAACATGAATCCGGCGTTTATTGTCAAAGCTTGTGACGCTGATGTGGTACAACAGCACACATGTTTACCCAGCTGTCTCTGCGCAGCACATTGATATAATCTCTCTGTAATTGTTAATTATTGTATTGAAGTTGTGTTTTCCAGCCCACCTGGACAAACACTGTCCAGGTAGAGATGTCATGGGTGAAATCCTATAATGAACAGTATCTATTTTTCTTTTTATCCAATTAAACTCAATTATAAAGTAACATATAACAGGAATGCAAATCTGCTGCTAGCTGGTGATTTCCATCCTTCATCTGTACAGATTATCATTTGAGGGTTGCAGGAACCTCCAGACTCAAACAACTATTTACACTCCTATTCACACCTCCAGGCAATAGTTGGGCCTCCAATGTTAAAGACAAATTGTTTATTGGCTAGAATAATAACGTTTGTCGGGATTTGGATGGTTTCAATTTTTACTGATTAATGGTATAAAATCTTTTATTCCTCTGACATTTCCAAAAAGAATGGATTAAAATCAAGCACAAATCTACTCTTAATATTATGCTGAGACGATGCCATCATGATATCCTAGCTACTGCAGTAAACATGCAGCTGTGTGTGTGTGTGTGAGTGCGTGCGTGCGTGCATGTTTCCTCTGCACATCCTCGTGTTAATCAGTGTGAAGCAGCAGTAGCCCAGTGTTCCCCCGTGAGACGTCTCTGTGGTCGCTGTAACAGTTGTGATGGTGGAAGTCACCCCGATCATCTGCTTGTCTTGCTACATGCACACACATGCACATGTACACACACACACAGTGACAGAGGCAAAGACCAAGAGCAGGGCTGACGGCATGACTATTGGTTGACTTAATTCCTTTTTGCATTGTGTATCTTAATCTTTTTCTGTATATTTATTATTTATTATATATTATATATTATATATTATATATTGTACATTTCAGTGATGATGTTTTAGGGTTTTTTGTGCGTGTGTGAATCGCCTGCATTCTTCTGTCATTCATGTTGCCAGCGAGTCCCTCCTGGCTTCAGTCTGCCCCCCGAGTATTGGTGGCGCTGATGTGATGTGTTCCTTTCAGCCGGTCTCGTGTCTGACACGCATGTCACCGCACAGGAATGCGTTTCTCTTGACAAGTCAGACAAAAGTGCGGGTCCTGGCTTCGAGCAGCTGCAGCAGGTAGCAGCTAGTTGACAAAATCTAGATGGTAATCATAGATGCCTGCCGCCAGCTACCTGACGCCAGGTGATGTGACTTTCATGAGCCAGACAGATGGCTCTGTACGAGAATGTCTAGTTCAGCTTTTCAGAATGTGCTGTGTGTTAAAGAGATACGCGGCACACACTTTGTAAGAAGGCGTTCTCTAGCAGCCCAGGACTGTTTCCACAAACGTTTTGTATGAGAACCCCCTTTAAATCATCCCAAAGCATAATAGAAATCCTCTAATATTATTTTTGACAGGGTTAACCAGTCAGACCAGTCACACAACAGGTGTACTGGCATGTTTGACAGCTGAAACAATTAATTAATTAACTTAATTAATCGTCAACTATTTTTATAATCGATTAATCGTTTTGAATCTTTTTTCATTATAAAACAAGTTTTCTGATTGTTTTAGCTTCTTAAATATGATTATTTTCTTCGTTTCTTTGCTCCACATAACAAAAATCATAAAAAATTTATCATTTTGGTTTGTGGACAAAACAAGACATTCGGGAGCATCGTCATTTCCAGGTTTGACAAACGTTGATCGTCATTTATTATCGTCGTTTTCTTACATTTTATGGACCAATCGATTACTCGATTAATTGTGAAAACGAGCGACGGATTGATCGATCATGAAAATAATTGTTCATCCAAACGCGAAAATGTATTGAGAAAACAAACATACGGCTGAGACATAATGAGCAGAAATTAGGTCAGGATTTTCTAGACGCTTATAAAGTCATTATGATGATTTCCTCAGCAACGACATTCCTGCTGTACAGTTATGTTCACCCTTTACGCTCCCGCTAATCCTCCTGACTTGGTCTGTCACTAGGTTCAAACCTCAGCAGCATATAATTGAAAAGCCTGTCTCTCTTGAGCTCCTAGAGCTCAACATATGGCTGCTAAATTCACCACAGATAGTGTCCAAGATGACCGTCTATAGAAAATGCAAGGAATTTGCCCGACTGGAGTACGCTATGGAAACAAAAACAAGTAACAGATGCTGAAAGTCTGCTGATGAGTGCTCTTTTACAGCCTTAAGCTCTTTCGCGTCTTTAAGGAGTTTAGAGCCCATTCAGACTGGCTTTGATGCTCGTGTGGCACGTGGTTGAGAGAAGGCTGCAGAGATGGAGCAAACCACAGGGAGAGAGGGGCCAGATGCGAGGACAGTTGGGGGAACATTTAAGTAAGATTATAAAATGGAAAGATCCGTTGTGGCATCTTAAAGTTTGGAGTTGTTCACTCACTGCAGTGAAGCTCATGCGATGCTGCAGTCACGTCACACACACACACACACACACACACACACACACACACACACACACACACACACACACACACACACACACACCAGGCTCCAGAGAGACCAAACTGTTAGCCTTGTTGTGTGGATTACAGTGCTGTGTCTTATTATGTGCTGCACTGCTCTCAGGTTATGTGTCCTGATTGCCCGCAGCGCACCGCCTACATCGTACATCATCATGTTGGTGCACCTTCCCGTTCCTATGGCAACCGGTGCCAGCATAGCGATCAAACGGCTACAGCAGCGTTTCCAAGTGGTGAAAGCAGCTCCTGTGTATTGCACATGACTTCATCATTGTACTTTCCTCTTATGTTGCCCAGAACTAAAGCAAACAGGCAGTGGACTTTGTTCAGTTCTTTAAATACGGTCTGATTTTGAGTGTGAATCTTCACCAAAACTTAATTCTGAGGAAATAACGTATTTTTGCAGAACTTGCTGTTCTTACCTGACTAATTTCAGTTTCTGTAGCAGTCAACAGTTTATCACTTATATAAAAAATATCGATTAACCTATGCATTCGTTTATCAGCTTTTACTGCTTCTTTATGTCTGGATAATGTTTAATGGTATTGGTTATGTTTTTTTGCATGTTCTACACATCTATAAGTGTATGTTGCCAGACAGATAATGCACAAAATGCTTTTGCAAGTTTGTAATGATAATGGATCTCATTTTTAGAATAAATCATTGCTTATATTGATCAGCCGCCGGTCGATGAGTGAAACTCTCGGCTTGATTTATTCAGTGCATAGTAATATATTTGAGACAAGACACTGGTTTAATCTGGTTTAATTCCGCTGCTGCTCCTCTGTCAGTCAGTCCTGATGCAACACCCCCCCACATTATCTCCGATTTCATCTTAATGAAGATGTTCCCAGCAGGACGGAGACGCACGTCTCTCGCACCAGAGGAAGCCGGCGGCATCTCTTTTTTTGTGTCAGCAGCACACGCTCTGCTCCGTGTTCAGTTTGAATAAGATGAGTTGGCGAGTATTCTGTCGTAGACTGAGGGGCGTGTGCCAGAGGAGCTGAGATGTGAAAGGGATGAAAGTGTGGCAGTCCCCAACCCCACAGTGTCTGGTGTGAATGGGGCTGCCCACCCCTCTGCAGGGGGTGTTCCCCTCCTTCTCCCGCATTGTGTATAGTAATTTCACAGTGCAGCATATCATGTAAAAAGGTAAATGTGAACATTGTGTTGAGCAGCACTCTTACATTTATTGTGTTCATAGTGAAAGCTGCAGATTTGGACAAGATAACGCTCTCAGATTATTGGGATTATTCTGTGAATAACCTGCCATGTATTCAGTATTTTAGGAATGTATTTCAAACAGGCTGAACACATATGTAAGGTGTAATATGTAGGAAAAACTAATTATGGTCACATACAGTAAAAGAAACTGGTAAAATATTTAACAGTCATCGTTAATGCCTGTAATGTGTGAATGCACAGATATGCGTTAACGTTTCTTCCTTCTCGAAAAGAGCTTACTGTGAAAACTTCAGAAGGCTGAGTACTGACTCACTAAATGCTCTGAAATATTCATGCATCAGAGTTTTGACTGTAATCCCATTTTAATCACACTATAATACCAGTGATGTTGGAGGCACAGACATGCCTACAGCACGCACAGTTTTTTTTTTTTATCCCATCAATGGTGATGGCATGTCTGCTGTACAAAGAGCTGAACTTGTGTGTCCTGAAAAGACACTGCATGTACACACAAAGGGAAGTAAACACAACCAGAGCCCCTGTCTCGCAAGATGCTGACATATCTGCACTCCACTGATTCATGTAAAGGTCCACTGATGTTTAGATGTGGTGTTTGTGGAGCCACCAGAGGTCATTTGTCTTCATCCCGGTGTTCATGAATTCTCTGCAGTTGAGTTTTTGGGACCTTTACTCTGTGATGGACAGACCCATAGGAGACAGTTGCTGTAGACAGAAGAAGAAAATGGCTGAAAGCACCCAACTCGGATACATGTACTAAAGGAATAACAGCAGTGCCGCAGATTCTAGCATTTTAGACCCTTGCACAGAGGTGATAATTCATCTCTGGTGGCTGTTTTTTTGAGTTTGTATGTTTGTGGTGTGTGGTTTACCATCTATGAGTCCCTTCACTGCTGTAGAGGGCTTCTGAGTGACCACATCACTTCAGTCATTTGTGGCTGTGACTTGTAAGTGAGGTGTGGACTGATAACGGACTGATAATAAATGGCTATATGGTAAAACACGAGTAAAATACTACGGAATATGTCATCATAAATATTATTATCTGCTGAAAACATTATAGTGTGGCTTTAAAACAATGGAATATATAGTACTTTGCACAGGGCTTACATTGTACTAGTTTACAAAATGTATCCTGTGTAAAAATGTAATTTATTCAGATTCCACGAGGTGCGCGAGTACTGTAGCATGACCCAAATATTATTATTATTATTAGATGCATAAATCCGATCATTTTTCCATCAATACACTAACAGATGCTTCTGTGTAGCCGTCTGTGCCTTCTCGGAAATGTCATCTGTTTATTATAATGCGTGTCCTCCGATGTTAGTGAAAACAGTTGCTCACTGACGGGCTGAGGTCCTGGCTCTGTTGCACAAACTGTGGTCAGGAAGTTTTCAATTAAAGTTTAATTTCATTTTCAGACAAGTTATTTTCAGTTTGTTAAGAAGTAAGACGAACTGACGCCTTTTTGTACAAAAAACAGACACTTGCCACAGCCATTGACCCTTGTCCACCCCTGGCCTCCCTCCCTCTCTGCTAAACACAGTGTCATTATGCCTGCCAGGGCAGAGTAAGTGGACCCTGATTGATTGGTATTGATTGGAAATGTATTTTTCAGACAGTAATAGGCCTCCCCCTCAGGACATTATGTCTGCTGATTCCCACCATCCCCCTCCTCCTTTGGGCCCACTTCACCCACTGTCCTACTTGTATTTGAAGAGCCCTCCCCTCTTGTCCTCAGGCCCCTGAGCCTTTAATCACAGTGCACAGCCTCCTTCACTTGGCCTCCACTCTTGCTCTGTGTCCTCCATCCATCTTTGCTCAAGAAAGAGCTAAAAGATCGGACACAGATGTTGGTGGAGAAATAGGTGAGCAGAGAGAAACACTTACAGCAATAGAAGCTTGCGGTTGTTCAAAAAATATTTCGAAATAGTTGACGATTCAATTAGTAATTTAGATTAATTTTAATCGATTGTTAATCGTAATTAATTGTTTCAGCTCTAATATTAACCAGTTAACAGTACAGATGCAGTCGACCACCCCAGGCATCATTATTCAGACTGCTCTTAAACAATAGACTTGTCAGTGCGGATGATCTGATGAGCGTGGAACTGATTACAGCTGCTCTGCTCTAACACACACATGCTTGTTACTGCTACACACACACATATGTGTGCAGATTAACATATAGATATAATTAACCAGTGAGTCTGAATGTTGTGTGCACTTGTCATGCATCACATGATACAATACGCTTTACACACGCATAACGCAACAAAACAAATGACTTTTTTTCTCGAGTTTTAGCTGAAGAAGTTAAATTGAACATTGAACAGAAGTGAAGTTAACGTCCATGTCTTTTCTCTCTCTCTCTCTCTTTACAGAGTAAAATAGTGAGCTGTCTCTCCTCCTGCACTGACATCAAACCTCATTACACGTGTTTCACCCGCACAGCTCAAGGCATAACCAACAAGGTAACACTTTTATGATGTATATCTCTGTGTTTTTGAGTGCGTAAGTGAATCTCTAATCATAAATTATAAGATTTTTCAAAATAAAAGTAACAGATTGTTGTCTCTTCTGATGAGTCAGTCACTATATAACCCTAACTCTATATAAAATGTAAGAAAACAAGTCTCTCCGAGCCTGATGTGACCTCACCATATGTCCGTTTTTAGCCAAAAGCCAAATTAATACATTTGGAATATTTACATAAATTTGTTCGGCCATGTAACTGAACAGGGAAGCACAGCGAAGGACACCGTGTCTCTATTATTCACTACAGCTGCTTGTTAAACACACAGTTGCTTTTGGTTAGAAAGGGCATTGTTCAATTAGACATCTGGGGTTCATGACACCCCTGCTGGCAAGATTCTACCTCTTTATAATCTCCTTGAGCTGCGATCAGCTCCTGGCATCAAGTTGGCCTCTGACCTTAAAGTAAAAATAAAATGATTCTTTGGCAATAAAATTGATTTATCAAAAATGAATTAGTGTTTATACCTCAGCCTTCATTCTCCCGTACACATCCATCCATTTCTCATTGTGAGGCTTTTAATCCATCCTTCACAGATATACCAGTAAACAGCAGCAGTAATGTACTGTGGTGTTGGCTACAATTTGCACTAATCAGAGGACTTGTTTTGCAGATGTCTGACTATGTGCATTTTAAATGAGTCTTGATCTATTTACCCCCAACCCCTCGTCTGTCTCCTCGTCTTCCTCATCTTCTCAAGCTGTCTCAGTGTCATGGGACTGCAGCCTGACAGACAAACAGGCAGATGGAAGTGACACTAGTGACATCAGAAAGATTCAGCAAAAAACACTGTAGACGGAAATCAGACAATGACAGAGAGGTCAGAGACTCAAGGGAAAAACTGAGTGGAGAGGAGGAAACAGGGTGATGGGGTGAAAGATTCATCATGGTAGAGCTCCAGTCAGAGAGGGAGAGATGTCACCTTCAGATAAGACAAGCACACAAAGGCCGTGTTTAGTCTGCAGCCCAAAGCGGATTTCCCAGCAGAATCTGATCTTCCCGACTAAAGCCCAATTTATACTTCTGCGTAAAGTGCTCTGCGTAGGTTACGAATCGCAGCTCTTGCCGTCTCCGTTGTCGGAAATATTTCAAGCAGTCGGAGACGACGCAGAGGCTCTTCGACAGGCTCTGCGTCGTCTCCGACTGCTTGAAATATTTCCGTCACTCCGTCAAGGGACAACGGAGACGGCAAGAGCTGCGATTCGTCCTCAGGACAGGCCGAGCTAAGCTGCTCTGTGCCGGCTCACTGTGCGCACCGAGCGTCCACAGACGCGGAGCTGATCCCCGCCGACAACGCCGCTGCCAAACTATAAATACGTCATATCTTAACACACACAGCACATGTTTAGACTCTAAATGGCCAATTTCTCGCCTCAAATTATCTTAAAACTGCGTTCCGTCACACAGAAAAGTGAGAAACGGCTACTGTTTCAACAACAACAGTCTTTCTCTCTCTTTCTTTCTCGGACGCCATTGCTCACTGTAGCCTGAAGCACAAAAACCTTGCGCAACGACCCCTACTGATCGGGCGGGAAATTGCAGCGCGTGTCCGTCACCACGACGCAGAAGTATAAAGGCTCGAGGCGTCTCTGTGGTGACGCAGACGGATAACGCATACGCAGTCGGAGAAGTATAATGTGGCCTTAACCGTTCATATTGTATATAGCAAAGTGATCAGATGGGATCTGCATGTGTCCATATTGACATTGTCTTTTCTCGTCTTCCACATGGATTTCTATAGTCACAGGCCAATCAAACAAGTTGTCTAAACAAAATGGACAACACAAATCTGTGCCTGTTTGTGTGTTTTGAATCAGCTTTGGGAAAAATCGGATCTCATATCTGACTAGAGTGCATAGAAAATGAAACAAATAACAATAAATAAATAAAGTAACATCAGTGTGGGAAGTATATTTGAGGAAGAGGAGGAAGACGTGAGAGCAAATTATATTTTTGAGTATAAATCTGCCTCCTGTGAAAAGTCCATAGCTGACTTTGCTCGACCTATTTACACCACTGTAATTTAACTGATTTTCTCAGGTGGAATTTGGTATAAAAAGTTTGAGGACCACTGTCCTAGATGTCAAATGAAATGAATATGAGTGCATGGTAAAATAAAATGTATCCATGCCCCGTTACTGCTCATTCGGCGCATATGCAAGTTCGACTGATAATGAAGGATCTTTTTGGAAAACATTGTTATATTCAAAGTAGCACAGTGTGGCCCAGCTGTTAGCGCTGCAGTCCTCGTTTTTTTTGCCTTTCATCAGCATAGATTTTCTCTGGGTACATGGCTTTGTACCTTCATCCAAAGACATGCAGACTGGGGAGATATTTGGAGTCTCATAACTGCCCATAGATGTGAATATGAGTGTGAAAAGTTCTTGTTTGCTCAGTCCTGTGATAGGCATGTGTGACCTGCCTTTTACCTTATGTTTGCTCTGTCTGCAGTCTTATTTTTCAGAACACATGCCGGTTAAAGAATGGCTTAAATCTTAATTTATGTCATAATAGAGGTAGAATAAGGTTATGTAGAATAAGGTGTTAATATGTGCTTAATGATTACTAATAAAGGGATAGTTTGTAACTTATATAAGCACCTAGTTAATGGTGAATATGTATTCCCTAATCTAAAGTGTTACCATTTTATTACCTTTTCATTTCTCTGGGAACATTTCCTGCTGTAGGGAGTCAACAAACGTTCACATATCCTAGTTTGATAGTGAAGCCAGCCCAGAAATAAAAGCCTGTAGCTTTTTTTTGGCATAAGTGTGTTTTTAAGCTATTCTTGTAGAGGGGGAATAATGTTGCCTATACACTCACATCAGGAAAACCTAGACGGACACAGGCCGAGCACAATACAACATCAGGCCTTTCTCAACTTAAACTCATTTGCCTATCTACTGCTTCTCTTTGAAGACACTGACATTTGAGTAATTATCGATCATTTTATTTTAGTTGCACTCCATTAGTGACTGACTCAAGAGACATAAAGACTTTGTATTAAAATGATTTTTAATGGAAGCTAGATGTATTGACTTTTTCTTTTCAAAGGTTTTACATGTTTTCATATTCTTTCATCCTTGAATTCCTACTCCCAGTCACAAAGTATTTAATGTGTATCTAATTTGAATTGTTCAGGAATATTGTCAAATCTAAGCTCACAAACTTATAGCTTTACTGTTTTCTTAAGACTTTGAGTCCATGTCTGCATCTTTACATTTTGATTTTCTTTGGATGATGAAATGTGTGTTGCTAATAGTACATAGATTTTATATGACCTGAGGTTAATGTCTGTTTCGGGCTCGCTTCAGTGTTCGTCTCATCACCTGGCTCTAACCTCAGAAACTATGGTCACCTCTTAACTAAATGAGACTGCAGCAGTTGTCCTCTCCTTCAGGAGCCGTGGTCTCATGTGTGCCAGCTGTCAGTATTGTACTGTCCTGTTACAGTGTTCTCTCTGCTCATGTCTGCCAGTCAAATGCACCACCACCTGTTCTTCAAACCAGCTCATGATGGAGCTTGCACTCTGTCATTGTTTGCCTGATTTAAACGCTTACAGTAACTGATGTTTTATGCCTTTTGAGTTTGATTTCATCCTGGTACACCCGTTTCTGTTTACGGTGCATTTTAATTACCGTTTAGATGGTTATCATAGATTTTAAGTTTATGTGCAGTGTGTGCTTTTTATGTGAATTGCTGCCAATATCCCTGCTACAGATATACTGTAATTAGAGTTTGTTCTGTTTGGCTGTTGGGCACCCCTGCTTTTGATGAACACTTGGTAGCACTGCATACTGATCTCAGGTCTGTGTTCATTTCTGTGGCATAGCAGTAAGCAGCACCATTGGCACCTCCTCCATGTCGAGTACTCTCATTCCTCTGGAAAATGTGCTCCTGCGCTAACTCTGTCATTACAACCAGCTAGGCAGTGTAATTACCAGCCTCCATGTGTTTGCGGTGCATGGGCCAAGCCTGCATCGTGCAGGGCGAGTCGATGTGGGTGTTGAGGGAGAGGAAAAGAGCATGAATGGGTATATCCCGGAGCTAACTAATTACTATATGTGAGTAATTAAAAGGCATTAAAATGTCTGTGCTTTTATCCACTGCAGTCTGCACTGAACCTGGTTGTCTGCTCAGTTCTTATGTTTCTACACGTTTGTGTATAAATAGTTTGGTCAGATGATTTAGCTGAATGATGTCATTGTCCATCAAAATGGATGTACATCATTGAGTCACCAATGTGATGCCGCTCCCCCCTCTTCTTGCTATACACACACATTTAATTGCCTGCCAAACCATAATATTAATACAGCAGCAGTCATTGTGAGCCATAGGCTGTATATAAAAATGGACATCAAATAAGATAATCCTTTATTCGTCCCACAGTGGGGAAATTTACAATGGTCTTTGGTTTGTCAAGTGAAGCCCAGAAAGTGGGATGGAAGTAGCAGTTAGCCACAAGCAGACAACTCTGCTGTTTGCAAAGGACTCGATTTCATTTAAATGGAAATCAATGGGAAAATGAGCTTCTACTTCTCACTTCATTTACAACATCAATACACATTTTTCTGAGCAGTTAATAGTCTCAATAACCAATTTCAGGTGTTCTTCAGATGACCATGATGCCAATTGTGTTATGTTCCCATTTAGAGGAGATGATAAGTAACAGCATATATGAGTGGACTCCAGTTTTCCAATTGTCCAATAAGTGCCTGGTTGCAGATGACTTTCATGTTGCCGGTCAAATCACAAATCTTGAGCCTTAAGAACGGGAGTTGTCTTTGCAATGTGGTGACTATGTCCATTTGTATATGCAGTCAATGCACCACGGTAATAGTACACCATTTCAGTGTCTCCAGCATGACTGTTGATAGTCTTGTCGAATTGATTTAGTGAGAAACATCAACTGTCACACAGGGAAATCTAGCTTTTGAGTACACGATCGGTCTCCCTGTGGCTGTCTTATTAAACCTATGCAGCCTATGTTTTGCACTGAGGGGGCTATGTGCTGACAGAAGGCACTGATGAAAACAAAACCACACTCACTCCATTGCCTCCCTCATCAGGCACCTCAGACACATAATGAAGCCATTCTGCAGGCAGCTCTTGCAGCTGGGGCTGGATAATCTAAGATCAGGCCTGGTAGCGGATCACAGGACAGCTCTCTGGATGAGAAAAGACTCTGTCAGAAAGCATGATTAGAGCGGGAGCTTTTGGACAGGAAGTGCCTGTGGTTCTCCATAAACAAAGACATGATACATTTGTGCAGCCCTATGATTGTGGGGGGGGGGGGGGGGGGGGTTGTTAGCTGTGAATACGTTTTGTTGATTGGCATATATGAGTAAAAGTGTAATGCAGTCTTGAGGCCAAAATTGAATTCAGCAAAGACATTGTGTGTCATAAAGAAGACTTTGTGTATCATGGAACACACACAAACCACTATGAGCTGTTTCGAACCGATGAAAAGATCAATTTTATGCCGTTAGGACTTCACAGTGAGATTGTGGTTCAGAAGCCGACATTTGATGCTTCGCAAAAACTTAGGCAGCGAGAGAGACAAGCCCAGGTTTGTGTTCACGGTAAAGTCATTCCTACAGGGCACTTTCTGTAGGCTGATAAACTGGAATGAGTCAGATTCAACCTCGGTGTGCAACAGCAGTATCGATGAAAGTGTCTGTATTTTAATGTGGTTAGAGATGAGTCCAAATAATTATACAGTTAAATATTGTGTGCTTGCATGCATGTTCAGTGGTGGAGGAGGTTGCGTCATAATCCACCTCTGTGTGATTCATCATGGAAAATAGTTTTTTTTTTTTTTTTACGGTTGTGCTATTTTACAAGGTTAATGTGTATCTGAATAAGAGCTGATGAAGAAATTATGAAGAATTATGAGTAGTTTTAATTGAAATGTTCAGATTATCTATAAAAGAATTTCATGAGCGATGTGTATATTAGACTATTGACTTAAATCCAAGAAAGAAATGAGACAGAAATTGATAAAGGAGTAGCATTAGCATTAAAACCCAATACATATGCTGATATAAAAACATACTTTTTCTTGCTTTTATTTAGTAATAGTTGAGTTGTGCCAATTGGTTGATCTCAAACAGAAAACATTCTCCTCTGACTCAATTATTAAAGCTCAGCGTCTGCATGACAACAAAATCTCTTATATCATCAGCACAGCCGTAATGTCCTGTAGGCGTATGAGTGTTTGCATTTGCATGTACAGTGTGATAATGTCCCTTGTCAGCTTCCTGCAGATTAACTTCAATGGACAAAAACCCTTCCATCTTATCTCCTCAACCCTCGCTCTCTTTGTCACACTGGTTTGAAGTGGAGTGACTTGCTCTTTTTTTCTGAATTCAAAGCTTAGTTTCTGTTTGGCTGATGTGGAGAAAAATGTGGTTCTCACATTCTCTGTTATTCAAAAGTGTTCCAGTATTTCAAATCTAATTTGTTTTTGGATTTTTTTTTTATGCCAGTTGTCTTGATTTGATTATTTATTTCCACCCTTGTTTATGTCTTTTCTCAGACTGAAGAATAATCTCAGAAGAAGAAGAGAACTGGTCCTGATTCGGTCTGGTCCATTATGGACCAGTGAAGTCTTTCTCGTCCTGCCAGGAAAAAGCAATGTTTTTGGGGACTGAAGCCCGTAGTACTGTCAGCAGAGTGTGTGTGGGGCCCCTCCTCTCCCTCTTCCCTAGCACCCCACCTGAGATGGGATGCTCTGCCCCTCAGCCCTGAGCTCTTCTTGGGAGCCATGAACAACTACAGAGACAGAGGGGTCACTTGCACCTCCTCGGACCTTCTGGATGCAGGAGGAGGAGGTGGTTTGCCACAGCACACTCCCTTTCGTCACACCCCAAATGGCCACCCAGCCCCCGCTCCCACAGACTCAGCCATCCAGCCTCGTATGTCTGTGCCTAAAATGGGCGTTCGAGCACGAATCGCAGAGTGGCCTCCCCGCCGCGCGCAGTCCCGAGAATCACTGCTTGAAAACGGACAAATGGGCAGTAATCACTATGGCGACGACTGCTCCACTTCACTTTCATCGTCGGTTTTGTCATCCGACATCGGGCTGGTGCGGGGAGGAGTTGCCAGGTTGCCACGAAGGCGGTCGAGGGAAGTAGAGTTCAGAGTCGGAGGGTTTGGAGGTGAAAGAGGTTCACCTTTGAGCCTAAGAGTGTTCCCACCTTTAAGACAGCGCTCCAACAGTGAAGTGACACTGAGTGAACAGGATGAGAATGAGGTGAGTACCAAATAAAAGTCGGTCTATTTTGGTTTGTGTTCAAACTATGAACAGATCAAGCAGAATAAGCAGTGGCCTACAGACCCACAGGGAACATGATTGTTCCTCTTTTCTTCATACATCTACAGATAAAACTCAAAAGCAGCACTTTACTATGTTGTATGAATATTAATGTCAGTTGTTAATAGAGTATTGTTGTTGTAAATACTGCAATAATACAATAATATCACAGTACAAGTCCACAGTATCAATGTTATTGTGATACATTGGAAAATCCACCCATCCAAGATGAGTGGAATGCACTCCGATTCCTTTTCTGAACTTTCAGTTTTTGTCTCTTTGTAAATAGCCTGCTATGGGGTACAGTGGTAATTATAGCGAGCAGAGCAAGCAAATACAATTGGCGACCAACTCTCCTGGAGCTAAAGCTAACCCATTAACAACACTGTGATCAATCAGCTTGAAATATGTGACACACAAAAAACTTACCAGGTAATCCATCTTTCTCACTAACTCTGCTTTGCCCCCTCGCCCCGGATTGAGCACAAAGAGTAACAGTCCATACAGCACTGCTCACCAAAATACACTTGAGTTTGTTTTGAAATGGTATTCTCTTTTACCATTAATTAATATGACTTTTCTGACTGAAGATTCTCTTCGTTTTTGCTCCAAGGTGGAGGTTCGTGGTGGTGGAATGGGGAACCTGTTCAGAGAGTACGGCAGCACCTCCTCCATTGACATCCAGGGAATTCCTGAACAGAGCTTCTTCGACATGCTCAATCAGTTCCATCACGAAAGGCCTGACCAGCGCAGCTCAGCGCCTGAACGCCTTAGGGAGCTGCTGCGTACTCCAGACTCTCCACCAAACATACCTGTTCCTGCTGCTCCCTCACCTGGTCCTACAGGCGGAGACAACAGAGGGACAGGGAAGAAGGACGGACCAGAGAGAGTGCGGAAGAAGAGTGGAGGCACAGAGTCGTCGCTGGGCACCTCTTCATTGTTCAGGAAACTTCGGAGCTCCAGCAGAGGGGAGCTGGATGGAGGAAAAGGGGAAAGTAATGAAGATGGTGGGCGAGGTTCAACAGATGCCTCCTACAAACCATGGGTGTGTCCCAAGAGCTTTGTCCACTTTGATGCTCAGAGTATCTTGTTTGACCTCCATGAGGCAGCGGCTCAGCGTGGCTATGCCACACAGAGGAGGAACACTGCCACTGGGGCATCGGCCGCTTCAGTGTCCTCGTCCGGCTCCAGGTCCTCTGCTATTCTTATGAATGAGCCAGTTTACTCCAGCATTGAAGACCTGACCATGAGCATGGACCCTGCCTCCACAACACCTTCCCTGAATCTTGACCCTCTGGACAGCCCTGCTGGAGCTCACAGCCCAGGCTCACTGCTCCTCTGCTGCCCACACTTTCTCAATGAGACCGGGGGCCACGGGGAGCGCAACATCAGCTTCCTCAGCTCGTCTGCAGAGAGAGGGGGAGAGGGGGGAGGAGAGGGAGGAAGGGGGTGGCTGAGGAAGAGTAATGCCAGTGTCTCAGTGGTGGAGGTGCCCATTGAACAGCAGGTGACAAGACTGGACAGACTGAAATTGTTCAGCATTGAACACGTAGACATGGGGGCCAGGTACTACAGAGACTACTTCCATGGGAAAGGTAAGAGTCTCAAACACACCACACTCACACGTACATTCCCGATTAATCACTTAAAACACTAATGAATGAGATCTTGAAGTTAATATTTGCTTGCAGGTAAATGTTACCTTAGTTTTTGTGCTTTTAATGTACTGAAATTAATGAGGTGGGTTCATGGTGACATCCCCCTTTAGTTCTTTAACTTCAATATCCCTAAACGATAACACTAAATCAAACAATTATATTCATTTTCTTACTGGCGATTATAGCAGTTTTCCATTGGAAAAAAGTGTATCTGGTCATAGTTTAGTGTAAAGTATTACACTAGTTGATAGTGATAAAAATGGGAGTATCTACTGCTTCTCTCTGGTCAAACACCAGCTACTGCATTCAAATTTTGCTATTACTTTTTTTGCTCTGTCAGCTTTCTCTCTCCAACATATGAAGCACGTGTGTGAGCAGCACCTTGTTAGAAAGCAGTAACCTTGTTCCAGATTTCACGACCTGAACACATCGCCTCCTCATTCACTCACTCCGTTCTCAGCCCGTTTCTTTGGCATTTTTCAAAATTTTAGTTTGATGTTTTTAGAGGGACAAAGCAAGCACTCTGAACATACTGTTTCTGGCTTTGAGGAAATTGTGATGGTTGAAATATTTAATCGATTAAATAACTTCATCTGTGAATTGGAAATTTAACCCCAAGGACAATTGACACTTTGTTGAGAATACTGATCCAGTTTCTTCTAATTCTTGACCATTATTATTTGTGTGTGAATCAGAGAGTGTAGATGTCATTTGTTTGGCCAGTCTTTCTCAAGTTTAGTTCCTCTCCTGTTATCCCGAGTCTGTTGATATCCAGCTGGGCCAGAGCAGACCGTGCCCAAACTGGCAACTCTCCCAGAGGTTTTATTGCACATGTACCTGCAGCTGTTGGCAAACTCTGAGCTGATTATATCCCCTGCCGTTCTACACGATGACAAGCACCACTGAACATATTCAGTCAGTGCAGCTTTGTTTTCCATCTGCGATTTTAGTGTCAGAACTTACTGTGGAAGAAACACCGTAATGTTTAAACGTGTGCTTGTCAACATCACCTTCTCAAAATGAGTGGATGAAACGTCCCGTTGGCAAAGTCTCATCTGGCTTCATCATAATTAGTGATGATGATGAAGTTAGGAGCACAAGCTCGTGTGTGAGTATGTGTTAGAGAGAGAGAGATGCCTGCAGTCTAACAGATAAAGGTTAACATTCCAAAAATATGTACATCCGCTGGCTGACTTTACGCTGAACAATACTGTGTGCGTGTGTCGTCATTTGCCCTGTGTGCATGTCGGGAAAGCTTCATCAAATCAGTGACATTTTCACCACAGGACGTGACACACGGGAGAAGCAGGTCTTTTCCTGGTTCACTCACTCCAGTCAGTGTGGTGACAAAGGGATACATATCAAGCTAGTTTCCTCTTCAAAGTGTCTGGAGAGAGAGTTTGTGTATCAGCTTCCACACTGCCATTGGGGTTGGCATTAGCTCAGCTTAGCTTCAGCACTTCAAAGGAGGACATGCAAGATGCTTGTCAAGTACGTTGATAATGTCCCAGCCTCTTAATGGATGACTATGTTGTGTTCTGTCAACACGTCTGTTACTCCACTACATTTTAACACCTGGTTATGCAATACTCAAGGCATCTTTCTATAGTTTCATCCACTTTATACTCTAATTTAAACTGAGTGTTGTGTTTAAATCCTAACTTTTTAAAAGATGCTCCTACACAACAGGAGAAAGAATTTCAACATCTCGTGTTGTGTCATTCTCTGCTTTCTAGCAGTCTTCTAGCAGTCCCTTCACTGTCAGTGATACTGTTTGTACAAATATATTTTTGTATGTGCTTTATATTTTGATGCTTGTTTTGGTTGTGAATAGAGACCTCAGTTTGTTACTGACACTGATTGTCTGTTGTGTAATGTTGTACAGGTGAAACATGTTTGTACAGGTGTTAATGTTTCCAAACAATTTTAACACATTTCTTCTGTTAAATTAAAATAATGATGGTTTTTTCAGCCATCAATTATTTCCAGGATAGATGTCTTGTCCAACAGGACTTGTTGGCTTTGCACAATGAATGAAACAAATCCAAAGCACTGACTCTAACCTTGTTGTTGACCTGTCCTTGTCCTTCACCAGAGCACTCAAACTACTTTGGGACGGAAGAAAAACTGGGTCCTGTGGCCGTGAGCATCCGCAGGGAGAAACTGGAAGACACCAAAGACCTGAAAGACCAGTACCAGTACCGCCTTGTGGTCCGAACCAGCGAGGTACACACACACAATCAGCCATTTGCATGTTTGTCCTCTCGACAAAAAGAGATTTTCAGAGCGATGACAGAGTGATGAGTCAGAGTGTGAGCACTCAACTTAATACCTTACCTACTTTCATCTTGCCCAGCCTCCCCACCTGCGACTCACCCTCTTTGCTCTGATTATAACCTCACCCCCTCTTTCTTTCTCTCTCTCTTTGCTCCACAGTGGAAAATTCCATCTGTTCAAACTTGGTACGTTAAAGCCAAAACCAAACACTGCTCTCTGCCCAAAGTAGTGGAAGAGCACCTAGTCTGTCATCTTTCTGCTTTGATGGATCAAAAACTAATTATGAACGATTCATTAAGTTTCTTCACCTGAATCTCCCTGCTTCCAGAACTCCAGATTTTATTTATTTAGTAGTTTAGTTGACATGGGCAGTTTGCAGCTTTGTGGCTGGACCAAAAATCTGCATTGGTACTGTGTGGTACGTATTTTTGCGTTTCTATTTGGAATGGTGCCAAAGTAACCGGATTTAAACAATCTATTCTCTGGTACTCTTCCCTTTGGGTACCAGAGTGAAATGGTACGCTATAGTACTCATACAACAGCTGGATGTCTTCCATAGTTGTCTGTTGTGTCGCTGTCCGTTGCCGTCTCACCAGTACGACGCCACATGGCCGTCGGGCAGAGCCCATACCCAGCCTACCAAGTTAATGTACCGATCTTAGTCTAAATGCAAGCCTGAGCCAGGGCTTTAACATTCCAAACCATACCATATCATACGCTACCAAACGGAACCGTACCATGGTTGAAACACAGCAAAAGTGGGCTTTAAGCTAGTTTTCCTCTGTTGCCCCAGAGAACATCATCTCTGCTGGAGAGGTTAACAGACAAATTTAAACAAAACATGGGTTTTTTTGCTTTGGGGCAAGGTATAATTTTAGTCAGCTCATCACTTGATCAGTCTCAATATTCTTATTTATATTAATTATGAATTTCTATTGACAAATATGCAATATGCCTTTTCAGGTTTTGTTCATTATGGAAAATTAAAAATAAAGAGTTTGTTTTTTTTTTAAAACGAATAGGTGAACTTTCTGTCACTCAACTGATTGTCTCAGCACTTCTTTTGTTGGACACGTGAAGAATCGTGATCATAAGCTGGGTCACAGAGGGTCTTGTTTCTCTCTTGAGTTTAATCTACTCCGTATTAAATATATAAACACCTGTCTGGCATTGTCAAGGTCACTCAAACAAACCAAATAGTTTGCCTGTGTTCTTTGTGCTCACGTAGTCTTTGTTTGAGTGTACGCCTCTTTGTCTCTGTTGAGGTGTTGTTTTAAACGGGATTACATGGCTGCCTGACCTCATCACCTTAGCTTTGCTACAATAAAGGAGCCCCCTCCGCCATCTAAGTATACAGAGCTGAGTTAACAGACACCACCATTTCACCCAGGCCTACTGTTCCCACACACAAAAAAAGAGATTGATTGCAGTCTATTCATCCCCACTCGAGCCTCAGCCTCTCTCAAATGTCCACCCCCTTGAGTCTGTCATTTAATTCTGTTGGATAGTGCTGATACAGCGAGGTGGATCGGCTTCCTTCGCTTTCTCCATCACACATTCATTTACTCACGCACTAGCATGTCGCACAGAAGCTGACGAGTTGAAACGATAGCACCATAACTTCCGCTGCGTGTCAGTCAGGTTTTATTTCTCTGCGGCAGACCCAGGGCTCCTAAGGTTCAACCGTCTCTCTCCGGCCCCTGCCAGCACCAGAGTCTGCCATCCATTTTTAATGAACCCTATATGTGTGTGTGCATGTGCAAGCAGTCCATTTTTTTCCCCCAACTGTATCTGGGGTTATTATAGTCTCACTGTTTTGAAGCAGGTCAATTTCCCCTCACCAGGGAGCGGCACATTGTGGCAGCACAATGCTGAGCAGAATATTAATACTAGTGGGCTGAAAACCACAAAGAACACTTTCCCTGTGTTGCTCGGTGTGTGTGTGTGTGTGTGTGACATAGATGAAAAGCTTCAGGGCAACAGGTCGCTGTTAGTGAGACTTAATCTAATCATTCACCCTCATATTTCCAGAGGTGTTGCCCTGTAGCTGAGCCACACCCTTGACTATTCTATGAAGGAAGACCAGGATTAATACAAGTACCTGTAATGTCATTACTTACAGTATGTGTTGATATTAAGTTGTTGGTAACACTTAAGATCAGGGAACACATTCACCATTAACTCGGTGCTTACTAACATGCATATAAGTAGCATACTAGCCCTTTATTAGTTAATATTAAGCACGTATTAACACCTTATGTAGGAAAAATCTTAATTCATGTCGTAATAGAGGTAGAATAAGGTGATGTAGAATGAGGCGTTAAAGCTAATATGCTACTTATATGTTAATGGTGAATATCTGTTATGGTGATTATTTACAGTTATGTTAGTTTTGATATTCCTTCATCTTTTCTTCTTTCCTCAAATACAGTTGATTACGCTACGAGGCTCCATTTTAGAGGATACGGTGGCTACTACGGGCAGACATGGAACAGTGCGGGGTCTGCCGCTCAAAGAAGTCCTGGACCAGGTCGTCCCCGAGCTCAACGTGTCCTGTCTGAGACTGGCAGTCAGCACACCGAAAGTCACAGAGCAGCTCCTGAAACTGGATGAACAGGGGGTGAGATAAATGTCTGTGTGTGTACCTTTTATTCCTGAGTTGTGTGTTAAAACAAGAAGTGGAAAGGTCGATCCCAGCAGCAACGATACCTGCCTGCAAATAGCCCTTTCAGGCAAAATGCAGAAAGAGAATCTACTCCTCTGTCGGTCACGAGCAGTCTGAAACCTGTATAACTGATGAAATACAAAACTGAGCTGAGGGCAGTGAAAGCTGTGTTATAAGCAGGGTGTGGAGTGTTTGAGCATGTGTATAGCCATAAAAAACTTTAATGTTTAGCCACATTATGTCACCTTTTATTTAATAGAGGCTGTTTTGCAAGGTTGTTTTGTCAGCAGCAGGCTTTTGTTGTTGTATGTGCAGGTGGTTTACACCGCAATGAAACTGTTCTCCATGTGTGTGTGTGCAACTGTGCATGCATGAGAGCATGTTTGGGTTTCTGTCGCATCAATATTAATAAATAGAGGCAGGAAAAATTTGTTTCAATGTAGTATTTCAGCTTGTTTGGCTTGTGCTTACGTGTTATCTCTCCTCTGTGCCTTGTAGTTAAGTCAGAAGCACAAGGTGGGTGTTCTGCTGTGCCGTGCAGGCCAGAGCACAGAGGAAGAGATGTACAACAACGAGGAGGCGTCGCCGGCCTTCTCTGCCTTCCTCGAGCTGTTGGGGGAGCAGGTGGTTCTCAAAGGATTCAACAAATACGCTGCACAGCTCGACACAAAGAGTAAGAGGGGCTCTTTTTTTCACTCCACTTTGAGCTCAAACAATAAAAAAACACACTTCAATTATCTCCTGGAATTCAAGGTTAAAATTTAAGAAACTATAAACTGCTATCAATGAGCCATTGGACGTTGTCAATGAAATTGTTGTCACTAAATCACTATTTTGTCACAGTGCAAAGGGGAAGAAAACCAAGCAGTTACTACTGTGACAAAAATAGAAAAATTATCTACTAATACATTTCACTTGGGGGGACGGGGGACGGAGAACAGTAAATCACATTTTTATAAGCGGCCTGTGAGGAACAGTGAGACCTTAGACTCCTTATGTAATGATCCTGTCATACAAGACAAGAACGCCAAGTGTCATAACCCGAGGAGAAACTCCAAGCAACGGTTCCTGTGAATGTGGATTCACACATCAGAATGTACATGGAGTTCCTGTCCTCGAGCATGAATTTGAAATATCTTTCTCCTCCTCCTTCTTTTTCTCCCCCAGCGGACTCGACAGGCACCCACTCCCTTTACACAACCTACCAGGGCTATGAGGTCATGTTCCACGTGTCCACCATGCTCCCGTACATGCCCAGCAACCCACAGCAGGTAAGCCGTTCATGAAGCGCCACTCTCTTAGATACAGCACCACCGCCTGGGGCAGTGTGTGCTGTGTTGCAGGTCAAACACGGGTGTGTTACAGCTGCGTCCAGGACTATCCTTTGTCACCCAGGCCTTTCAATAAAGTCTGTATGTGGTTGTGTTAGTTGAAGGCTCTGCCGTTTGCTCTGGGTCATAAAACCACCACAAGAATTCATGAATTGGAACTGACTTCTTCATTTAGTCTTTTCCTCTTTTGTAGTCTTTGTTTTCTTCTCTTCTACTCAGCGACATGTTTTCTAAGCCTCTCATTCTTTAGCTGTAGCTGAGTGGGGTGGGGTTCAGTAGTGAGTAGTGTCTTTATTTTCTCTTTTTCTTTTTTCTTGTTTTACTTCCTACACATCCCCCTGGGTTCTGTGTGTTTGCAGCATGGGTCATACAGTATGTGAGTGACCTGTGTGTAAGACAACATTTTGCATGTAGGTTGCATACTTGTTGAGTGTGATACATGAACACATGTGCCAAGACAGGTCCTGCGGGTGTCTGCTCATCACTGTAGGAGAGAGCGCAGGCCCTGGAAAAGTCATTTATTTTCCATTTTGTAAACATGAAAACAGTAGTTGTATTTCCTTTTTGACAGCAGTGTATTAACTATTCGTGAAAACATAATCTTCTTAAAACATCTTGTACAAAAATAAGACGACATAATGGGATTTTCAGTTGGTTTTGAACATGTAATCAAAACGTGATAACATCCTAACATTTTATAAATTGTACAATCACTCCATCCAGAGGTTTAGAGACTGCAACAGCAACTGCTGTCACATAATCATATGGACCACTAGGTGGCGGCATCAGACTTTGTGTTGCATCAGCTGTAATATTAAAAACATTTTTTTTAATGGGCTTCAGAATACAATGATATGCAGGTGATTTATTTACAAGAGGGAAGTTCATTTTCTTGGTTTGTCTTTGAAAGTCTTGGTTTGTTTTAGTATCTGGTTGGAAAACATTTGGTTATTTAAAAAAAAAAAAAATTGAAAAGTGATGAAAAAAATGGAAGTGGGAAATAAATGATGTATTTACTGAAAAATGTTTGTTAGGAAGATAAACGATACCCAATAACACTTTGCATTAGGGAACACATATTCACCATTAACTCGGTGCTTACTATCATATAAGTAGAATACTAGCCCTTTATTAGTAATCATTAAGCACTTATTAACATCTTATTCTACATAACCTTCTACATTACTATTACGACATGAATTAAGATTTTTCCTACATAAGGTGTTAATATGTGCTTATACTACTTATATGCATGTTAGTAAGCACCTAGTTAATGGTGAATATGTGTTCCCTAATCTAAAGTGTTACCAACAATACATACAGCCATAAAATAGATTATGCTTATCGGTGTAGACAATAAGATGGTGTTGAGGAAAGGTGAGTAAAAAGTTTAGTTTTTTTTTTTACTTTGCTTTATGCACCTGAAGGCTTTTTGTGTTCAAAACCTGTAACCTCAAACTGCAGCTTCAGCGAAGGATGCTCCTGTGGCACTATGGTGGAGAATCTGTGTACCTGTGGGCTGGATTACATAACTGGTGCTTTCACACTTCCCTCTGCAGATGAAGTGATGATTGGCAAGCGCTGCTCCACAGACAGAGCCTGAACTGTGTGTGCCACATTTCCTACATGAAACGAGAGAGAGAGAGAGACACGGACAAACCGTCACGCACAGACACAAATAGCCCACACACGGAGTCCAAAAAACAAATTACATAAAGATCTGTTGTTCGGTGTCTTGTAATGTCTCAACCGCTTATTTCGCTTGTCAGCCATTCTCTTGCTTGTTCTATTGTTAGTAAAAAAAAAAATGCAAATGATGTAAGCTCATGTTATTTATTTGTCTCTACAGCTCTTGAGGAAGAGGCACATAGGGAACGACATCGTCACCATAATCTTCCAGGAGCCCGGAGCGTTGCCTTTCACCCCTCAGAATATCCGTTCACACTTCCAGCACGTCTTCGTTATTGTGCGCGTACACAACCCCTGCTCTGACCACACCTGTTACAGGTAAATGATTAGAACAAAAACAAAACACATGGTCCTACACTAATCGATACAAAACTCAGTTTCTCACACTGTAAATTCTCCCTGTATTCTCTTGTATTTTAGTGTTGCTGTGACGAGGATGAAGGACGTGCCCCCGTTTGGCCCGTCCATTCCCATCGGCGTAACCTTCCGTGACCCAGAAACCTTTCGTAATTTCCTCCTAGCCAAAGTTATTAATGCAGAAAATGCAGCGCACAAGTCGGAGAAGTTTCACACCATGGCGACGCGAACGCGGCAGGAGTACCTGCGCGACTTGGCCGAGAACTACGTCAGCAGCACGCCGCTCGACTCGTCCGGGAAGCTCAACAACCTGATCTCGCTCGCATCCAAAAAGCGCGAGCGTTCCAAAGCAAGAGAGGGGGCGGAGCTGGGAGCTGCTGGTGCCGTGGCCTGGAGGGTGCATGCTCAGGACTTTAGTGGAGGTGGGACGGAGCTCCTGTGTGCCTTAGGCTTGTCAGCTGAATACGTCCTCCTCACTGACTGTTCCACCAAAGAGGTGGTGTTTAACTGTTTCTGTGCGGACGTGATCGGCTGGACACCGGAGCGTCTCACACTAAAAATCTTTTACGGAAGAGGAGACCACATCGCTGTGCGGGTACCGGAGGGCTGTGCGCAGGACATCAGGGAAATGGTTCAGAGGTTGAAGGTGAGTGTTCAGAGTTTGTTCTAGCAGGAGATGTGTGATCTCACAGTGCTTTCACATTAGCAAACACGGCCACTGTTCAGTTTCCTTCAGAACCTTGGTGCTGTCAACGAATATAATAAAAATAATGACAGTGGACATTTCTCTAAACGGCACAATAAAAATGTACTCCACAGTTTTTACTTACTCGTTAGTCTTTTAGCGATATCCGATGCTGTGATTTTGACCACTTTTTAAGAAGCAAACAACACTTTATGAATTGAGCAAACAAAAATTAACCACAAAAATCAAAATACACAAATTGTAAATAAAATATCGATTTAATCGTTTAAAAATATTGTATTTTATTTGTTTGAAAATACACCTTTTGTTTGCAATGATAAGAATTTCTTTGGGATTCTGACAAAGAACAAATCGGGAAGTGTAAACGCAAAAGAGTCGGAGCAAACAAAATTCTGTTTGTTGCAAATTTGTATTTACAAACAAATAAAATACAATATTTTTGAACGATTAAATCGATATCTTATTTACAATTTGTGTATTTTGATTTTGTTTTTTGAGTATTTATTTACAATCTTGCTTTTCTTGTTCACTGTCTTTGTTTTGCTGCCACCTGTCAGTGGATTAATGACCATACTCGTGTAGTTTCAGTTTTGTCTTGGAAAAAAAAAAGAAATCAATTGTCAGAGCTATTAATCTTCATAAGTCATATGACTTTTATGTCTTTAATGCATGCACTGGCTGATGAACAGCATTTGATATTGTGATAATCCCTGACAAATGTGATTAACTAAATGCTGGGAAAAGGACATTTCCTCGTCTCTGGTGGGCTTTGTGTTAATCCAGAAAACAAAATATTATTGATGTAATTAATCTCTCTGAACATAGCAAATGCATAGACTGGAGATTAAAGTTTGAAAGAATGCCGTTTGATTCTTATTGTAGACCGATCGTGTAACTCTATTTCCTTTTTTTTCCCCTTTCCCTGACCAGTCGTTGACAGTTGGATGTGAGACGGTGGATATGACTCTGAGAAGAAATGGACTGGGACAACTGGGCTTCCACGTTCGCCTGGATGGCACTGTTGCCGAGGTACGGTCAAGACGACCATCTGCCACATCACTGATCCACTGAAATACTAATTTCAGAAGAATCTTGGCTGCACATAAATGGTTTGTTTGAACAGTCTCTTTGTTTTGTTTTTTTCATACAGGTGGAGGAGTATGGCTTTGCCTGGCAGGCAGGACTGAGGCAAGGCAGTCGTTTGGTGGAGATCTGCAAGGTGGCCGCGGTGACGTTGACTCACGAGCAGATGATCGACCTGCTGAGGACTTCAGTCACAGTCAAAGTGGTCATCATCCCTCCGTACGAAGAGGGCGGGCCTCGCAGGTGCGCTAAAGTCTCCTGGTTACATTTCTTCAAAGCTTGAATCATGAAAGTGAGTCAGATGCAGATGTTGAGGCAGTGGCTGAGAGCAGCAGCAGGTGCTGAAGGTTTTTTAATGCAGTAGTGAAAAGACGAGAGCGAGCACAGGAGGCTCTTCTCTCACACATGCACAAATGTACGGCTGAGATCTCGGCCAGACTCCAATGTTCTGACAGGATTCTGTGTGGGAGTGTGTGAAAAGAGGAAGCGAGCAAATGGAGAGAAAGAATGGAGTGTGGCTTAAGAGGAAATCTGCAAAATGAGGCGTGGAGACAAAAAAGGCAGAGAGCGGCATTTGTTGAACATGAATTAATGGAATGCCCTCCTTTGTTTCTCTCCGTCTCTAGTCTTTTTGTTTCCTCTCCCCCCCCCCACACACACAGTCTATTTCTTTCCCCTGCTGTCGCCCCTTTTCCAACCTTTCATCTACACTGAAAGGCCTTGACTCAGGCAGGATAACAAGGCATTCTGAGTCTCTGATGTGGTGTTACATAGCAGTGACAGAGGTGAAGAAATACCCACTCTGTGTGTGAGTGTGTGTTTTGCTGACGGGGAACCAGGCTCCTAAATACAGTAATTGTGGCTAGCTGTGCAATCGCATAGTGGTTAGATTTCATAGGAGAAGGAGGCAGCTTAATTACACCAAGTTTAATCCCACTGACACACACACACACACACACACAGCAATGGCATTGGAGCAGCTGATAATTAGAGTCTTGGATTTCATCCCCCCCCCCCCTCTTTTCTCTCTCGCTCTCACTCTCCGCCTCCTTCCTTGTCTCTTGACTTGCTTGCCGTTGTGTGCCAGGCGAGCAGATTGCATGAGATTAAGGCCTAGAAATCTGCAGAAGAAGAAGAAGAAAAGGAGACCGTGATGAACATGAATAAATAAATGAGTGGAAGTGATTAATTAAAAATGCATCCCCTGTACAATTGAAAAGTGGGAGAGATAAAGCGCTACAGTAAGGGAGAGAGATAGAGCGAGAGCAAACAGCAGGGTTGAGAGTATTGACTCGAGCGCTGTGTGAACACGACGTGTCTCAGCACTGCCGAGAGTGAGAGAAGTGGGTGGGAGAGAGAGAGCGAGAGAGAGAGAGAGAGATGGGAGTTGTAAGCATTCTTCTTTGTCTTTCCCCACTCGGCTGTGCAGATGTAAGATGGATGGATACAGCAGAGAAGCGGTGTGATTGATGCCAGTGGCACGTTTGGCCATGTGAATGTGTGTAGAGTAAGTGTGTGTGTGTGTGGGGAGCTCCAGCTGTTTCACCTGATCCAGTGTGATGGAAGAAACACTGGATGTCAACAGATATAGGCTCTGCTCGTTCTAAGGTTTGTTTTCTCTGTGTGTGTGTGTGTGTGTGTGTGTGTGTGTGTGCAGTCAGAGCATGTACTACTATCATGTAACTGTAAGGACAGTGATTCATTATTTACCTATTCCCTGAATTGATTATAGATTATAAAAGGCGGTGTATTCCTGTTCATTCATTTGTCTTTGTGAACCGAGTGTGAATTTTGCATTCTCTTCAATGAGCTGCTGTTACTGACACCTGCTGGTTTCATAGTATTTTCAAAAACAACATGTGTGTGTGTGTGTGTTTGGTTTGCTTATTCCTCACAAACGCTCTAATGGGAATTAGTCACCATCAAGAACATTTCTTAAAAATAATGGGATTGTCTTAGTCATCATAGATTTTTCATTTTGTCTGTTTAGACCTACTATAAAATAGATGAAAAAAGAAATTGATTTGATTTTTGTCTGCTTTTGTCCAAACTCTTTTCACTCTGATATCGCTGCCACTGTCGCCTTCCCCCTAATCTCTCTCATACATCGTCTCTGCATATTTGATGCTTCCTGCTCTCCTGAGCTCGGCTTTGTGAATGAAATAATGATGATGATCTGGAGCAGATACGGTGCATGTGGCTACTATCAGAACAAGAGCATTTTTAGCTGATTGTTGCATTTGTTTCCTGAGCTGATTAAAAAGGACTAGCAGCTGCAAGCTTTCTCAGTCTTTTCATTATTAATGAGAGTAAATGGCAGCTTTTCTTCATTGGAGGGCTGTTTTCTACTCATGATGGTTTGATTTTATTGATCTTTCCAGGTAGCTAAAAATGTTTGTCTGATTTGTTTTTAAATTTAAAAACATTATTTGTTTCTTTCGATTTGTATTTAGCTTGAATATTAATTGCAATGCCTTTGACCTTGTGCAGGCATATACAGAACCTCTGTTTATACTGAGACCTTGAGAGAGAATCGCTTTGATGAGATGAGTGTTTTCACTTTACGCTCTCTTTCTCTTACACACACACACTTGACCTCAGTCTCACTCTCACAGTAGGCAAGATGGAGCCCTGACGTGCCGATAATTAGATTCCTTTCCCCCTCTCTCCCTCCGTCGTGTCAGGGGAGCTCATTAGTTACCTATCTGCTGTGTGTTTGAGCATCCACTTAGCGTGCTATTAGATAACATGGAGTCTTTATGACTCTTCATTGAGTTGTATTCACTTGCTGAACTCTGTCCAGAAGCAGTTGTGGGTCAGCTGCAGTTAAGCAGTTCAGAATCAGAGAAGAAGCTGACTGGCCTTACTGGCTTTTTGTTCACTTGTTGCATTGGTTGCTGTCTCCCCCAGGGGCTGCACAGAGGAGTATGAGATGAAGACCATCGAGCAGAAGTCGGAGCCGGAGCCTCTGGCAGCGGGATACCGACCCTCACCTCGTCCAACGTGGAGATGGGACAGCCCACCTATTCCTTCAGGGCTCCAGAGTGCACCAAACTCTCAGCGCTGGGCCCCCATGGGACCACCTCCACCTCCACTGCCCCGCTCGCACAAAACCCTAATGCCAGTTCCTTACAGAGAGCCACAGCACCTCAACTCTAAGAGGTGAGACTCGGATGCTTCAAAGTTGTATTTATTCTCTGCAAACTGTCATTTATTGTATTCTTTTTTTCCTCCACTTATTGTGATATAATAAGGCCTGACTGAACAGTTTATTTGGCCAAACTGCTAAACATCCAGGTTTTTTCAGCACTAGAATTCACATTGCATGGGACACAGTCACACTGTCAGCGGCCATCTTGCTCGACAAGCACAGTGTTGCTTTTGCCTTTGTCTGTCTTGACATAAAATGACTCACATCCTGTGTGCAGCGTGGGAATGCTGCCTGGTGACACGAGACGTGAACTCGTGTAAAAGTTGTGAACCTCAGTTTTTAATCCTACGATGGTGTTAAATCTGCTGTCTGTCCAAATTAAATTAAATGAAATAGCTACAAGGTTAAGAATCACCTCATGTGTGTTATACTTTTGTTTTGATAACTCAATTGTTCACCACTGGTGTCACACAATCCAAAGTTACTATCCAGACGCAGATCCTGACATGTTTTAACTGGATTATTGTTTTTTTTCTTCTGTAAATTAAGACTTGCTTCTGTTGTTTCAGTTGCAGTTACTCATACCCCACCCACACCCTCCTGTAGTGTTTGTTTTTATTCTGTAATCCCTTGGTTAACCACCACTCTCTCCATGTGTGTCCTCCAGGCCAGTGAGCTACCCCGAGAACCATTACACTCTGTCTCCTGTAGGGGGCGATAGAGGGCTGCCCTACAGAAACCCCTCAGCCAGCTTCTCCTCGCCCTCCTCGGGCCTCATCGGCCTCTCCGCGATGGGCGTGCCTGGAATCACACCAGGACCATTCGTACGCTACAAACACTCCCCGGACAGGTGTGTACGTGTGTGTGTGCGGGTCATTGTTCTCTAAACTCTCCTCCATCAGTCCTTTGACTGTTTTTCTGCGTGCTCAAGGCGGTGTACACGGGTTGAGAAGAGTGAAGGATGAATAATGATTTGATGTGTAAGAACACACTGTCTCCTAGAGGAAGGATCTGTTGTGTGGGTGGCTCTTCCTCACAGTGCGGAGGCTGATGAGATCTCGCCCAACTAGAGGAACCAGTTTTATTCAACTGCCATCAGGATACAACAACAGAAACTGAAAATTCCCTTTGTTCGAAAAATCCAAAATATGTGTGTTATTTTTATTTTTTTTAAATTTGACTTCATGGACGTCCTTGAACATTGTTTTTGGGATGTCCTATGGTGTGAATAGTTTTTTGGGATGTCCTATGGTGTGAATAAGCCATTGCCTACAGACATGGTCATGAATGTATGAAAGTAAACCATCAATCACTTTAACCTTCTGTGATCTGCCTCTGTAGATTTAGTACAGGACAGCGCCCTCTGCTGCCGTATGAGCCCCACCTCAGCGTGGACATCAACTCCAGTGGGGAGTCTTCTTCAGGCTTCACCAGCCAAGAGAGCACCATGGAGCGCTGCAAAACAGGTTAATTCTCCTTCAGCAATCTTTAAAACTACTGTAGAGCTACTGCATTACCTATTACCTCTATTTTTGGTCACACAATTCTTGATGGAAACACAATGAGAGCTTTAAGAATTAGTCACAACAGTTACGTTGGGTGTCCAGACATTCAAAAATCAGCTGAACTTACTTTAAATACTCTTTAAAGCTAAGTGGAACTATAATAATTTAGTGTAACAATGAGTTGCTACCATAAATGTGATGATATGTGGCCAAGCTGTTGCTGTTATTTGGTTTCTTTTAACAAGGCTAATCTGTCAATTTGTGTTCAAAGGTGATGTAAGTTCTTCCTTAACAGCTAGGTGGTTCAGTGTAACTTGATTTCATCCTGTGACTGTCTGTGTGTGTGTTTCCTGTCCAGAACCCCTCTGGCATGTCCCAGCATCGTCATCCCGGGGACCAGGTGTTGGAGTGGGACAGAGGAGAATACCCAGACAAGATGTCCCAGGGAAAGACTCTCCAAACAGACACTCAAAGGTCTGACTTCTCTTAAATCTGTCCTCTTTTCTGCCTCATTATTCTCTGGTCTGACTGTTGTCCTTGTGTCCTCTGCAGGGTGAGACTCAGTACTCCAGTCACTCCAGCAGTAACACTCTGTCCAGTAACGCCTCCAGCGGCCACAGCGATGAGCGATGGTTTGATGGAGGACCCGGAGGAGAGCGAGGAGGAGGTGGGGGTGACCCGTCTGACGCTGACCCCGACCTTCTCAACAAGGGAGGCTCCAACGACAGCGGCATCGACGCCTCCACCCACTACACCAACTCCCGCCATGGAAACATGTCCAACAACCAGGCTCTCAAGCCCTTGCACTGCTCTGCGACCTACAGTGGCGTGCAGGAGTTGTCTGTGGGACGGAGCAGCGGCGGGGGGGAAGCGAGGAGACGAGAGTCTTCACCCATCATAGCGGCCGAAGCCAATCAGAACAAAGGGTACAGGACAAGGACATTTCCACCTCCTGGGTCCAGTGCTGAAAAAATGGATGCTTTCAAACCCAGGTAAGAGACCAACTCACTGATGTATGCCTGCTTTTATTGGACGTAGAGTGTGCATTTTCCAGTTAAGTACGTTTTCCAGCCCCGTTTTTAGGGACTGAGCCACCAAGTGGCTGTTGTGTATCCACATCAGATCATAGACGACTACGATAAGAAGATGATAGATGGAAATCCATGAACATGTAGGATTATAGAAGCCTAATGCGAATGAAAAATACAGGTCATCATGAGATCTCACCGACCTGATGCTGCCAACCCACATCATAAATATGAAGTCATTAATCCCACACACACACACCAAATGCTTCCACCACTTTAAAGGTACGATTTGGACACATTTATTGTTGAAGTTGCCTCATAAAGACAATAAAGATATTCTAATCTATTCTCTATTCATTTATGTTAAATGTTTGCTCAATGGAAATCATTTTAAATAATCTTTATACGTCTATAAAGGTCTTAAATATTCTTTGGCTGGGATGACTCTAGTGCTGCTGCAGTCTGGGATGTGATGGACATGAGACGAGACACTGATGATTCATCACCAAGTTATATTTGAGGACATGATGTAATTATGTGTTCCTGTGCTCAGTTGCTTTTCTAGATTTCATCATGTTGGCTGTCTCTCTGCTTAGGTTTCAGCTAGATTATTTTTTCCAACGAGGTCGTACCAACTGCCAAGTGTAAGCAAATAAAGCTGTACTTTAGCCTCTTCATCAACAAGCCGCTATGATGGATAGTTAGCACTTCTGTGCTAACTGTTTAGTAATCACAATGAAAAATGGTTGTCACACTCACTATTGTTAATTAGCTTTACAGCATTGAAGGTTAGATTCAGTAAGTCACAGCCATTACTGAATGGTAGCTGAAATAGTAGCTCATATTAGCTGTAGTGCATAACTCTTATGCTGTTTGTCTTGGTTGTCAAAGCAGATGGAAATGTCAGCAGTAATATAGTATGTGTTGTTTATATAGTCTTACTGAATGGACACCTCTCCTGGACTTTAATTGCCGCATTCCGTCTTCCTCTGTCACTTTGTCAATGAAAGGGAGTAAAGGAAAATGTGTTCTGCAAGAATAAATAAATAAACCTGCTGCACAACGTCATATTTGGCAGAGGATCTTTCAACAACTGTGACTTACTGCATTCACAGTGTTTTTTTTCTTGGCGCTGCAAAAGGTCGTAACTCTGATTTCAAGAGGCTCACTTTGTAACTTCATCTATCAAAAATAAGAGTTACGATATGATAAACGATATAAAGAAGTTATTGTGCTCTGAAGTAAACAGTCCCTGCCCGTTTTACTCGCCAGCCATCGCTACTTGATGTCTCCTCATGGTGGCGCTGCTCAAATGAATGAGGGAAACTTTAGCAGAAGTTACCTGGCTGAAGAAGAGGGAGTTTACAGCACGATAATAGCGGAGAAAGCTACGTTAAGAGATGCTCCATCCACGTTCAATACATAGATTTAATGCACTTTGTTGTTTTGTTGTGAATAAATGGAGAAATCCTGCACTTTTAACTTTTCACAGACAGAGATCGTGATGTATCACTACATGATCATCTTGCAATATATTGATTATCGCAGAATTGTTTTATTGGGATATTATCAGTATCGTCCCTGTGATTCTCACCCCTGTCATAATGATGGACAAAATATGTGTTTGTTTTTTTTGATAAACATGTTCCCCTACACCTGTGTAGTGTGTATGTATCAGTGAATGTTAGCCAAACACAGCTCGCTTCCTGTGACTCTTTGATGATACCGTTGATGATGTTGATGCATTATTCACGTAATCTGTGTGTCCTGTTCAGGGCCTACACGCCGCAGGGTTACAAAACTCCAACGGCGGAAAAAGGGAGACACGTCCGAGCTGCGACAGCGACGCCCACTTCGGCTCAGTTAAGCTCCATTCCTCTGTCCAGCTCCGCCCCCAAGGCCTTATATGGGAAGGGCAGACAAAGTGCCTGGCAGGCTGAAGACAGCAGCCCGTCAAACACAACCACATCGTCTGCCTCTGACAGCAGCAACAGCAGCAAGAAGTAGGTGGAAACAAAGAGCTGAGAACACTTAGCTTTGGTTTAGCTCTGCACAAAAACATTATCTTAATTGTTGGTTTCCAGGTTATGAAATGGTTGAACCAAGCACACACTCACTCTCACTTTACATACTTTAGTGGGAGAAACAATATATGATAAATTAGTGGTAACCAGATCATTAAAATTCCTTTTACCACATTATGAAAATGATGAGCACTGAGTGTTTGTTGCAGCTGTGAACTACAGTCAGCCATCACTGATATGATGCTCCGGTAATTTCACTTTCAAATGGTATGGAAGATTGTTTTCAGTGTGTTTTAAATGAGTATGCCCTCTGAAAGGACTGGAGATGTGAAAGTTGTTATTATCCTCATCTGTGCACTCAATACTCATGTCTTTGTCTTGTGTCTCCAGGCAGGTGGATTCAAATTCAAAGAACGTGTTCGGACAACCTCGTCTCCGAGCCTCGCTGAGGGACCTGCGCTCTCCACGGCGGACGTATAAGAGCACCATCGAAGACGACCTGAAGAAGCTGATCATCATGGACAATCCAGGAGAGATGCCACAAAGAGATCCAGTGAGTATGACACCTGTGGATCAGTGGTGCTGTCATATGAACATGCGCACACACACACAGCTCTGACCTCGTTGTTTCTCCCCCCCCGAAGTCTCCCAGACGAGCTTTGCAGCGCACATTTTCAGACGAATCGCTGTGCAGTGGACGCAGGGACGCCAGCTTTGCCAACTCTGAGAACCAAATGACCACCACTGACGTACTGTTCACCTGCACTCTGCCCACGCGCAGACACGGCTCCAACTCATCCAACCACCTGCAGAGCAAGAAGGGTGTGTTTTACTGCTCCTGTACATTTTCAATTGTCAACGTACATGTGTTGCATTCATGACTTTCTAAGCATGTAGCTCTTCCTCTTTCATGAGGTTTGTTCACAGACTGCAACTCTTGTCCTCAACTGTCCCCAGCGCCTCTGTCTGCGTCTGAGCTGTCGCTCACTGAAGTCAGGGACAAGGTTCCCCCGTTGAGGAGGCTCGATCCTGGGCTGATGCCTCTACCTGACACTGCCTCTGGACTGGAGTGGTCCAGCCTGGTCAGTGCTGCTAAAGCCTATGAAGGTGAGGGTAGAGACACTTCAGGTTTGTTGTAGTCCTTGTGACGTGGCTCTCTGAGCTCTAATAGCTTTAGCATATTCTGCATATATGCCAAAAAGAAATAGTGTAGAAAAAAAAGTTGTACACAGTCATATAGGTGATACTTAAAGCAAATGTCACAGGGACACCAGAGTTATTTTTGTTGTGTATTAGTCACATAGTTTGAACTACAGATGTCTGATCTGAACCCAGTTAAGACACTGCATTTTTGGATGTAATTAACATCAGCTGCACATGCAAAACCACTTCTAATACCCGCCATTGATTCAGTTATGTATAATTTCATTCGTTTAGACACGAAACTGCACTCTGTTATGATAAAACTTATTGTCTGTTGGGGGTTCACTGGTTTCACAGTGTCACTCGACACTCCTGGGAAACAAAGAGGAATCTTTGTATTCACCTCGTACCCAAATGTGTGTCTCCACTGTCCCCCCGTGTCCTCTGCTGCCACACAGACTATCACAAATACACTCGATCCTTACCTGCCGCCTGCTCTGCCACCTGCTCGGCTGTAACTGTGTCACATCTCGAGGGACACTTGAGGAAAGAGTCTCATTCATGCAGCTTTTTGAATGTGCGATTGTGTCTCTCTCTCTCCGTTCCAGCACAAAGGGCTGTGTCCCTCTTCTCACTGACTGAGCCACAGGGTGGAGGACCTGACATGAGACCAGTTGTCAGTCCAGTTCAGTTCCAGACTCCACAGACACCGCGGACCACTCCCACCTTCAGCTGGTAGGTCAATCACACTGAAGGAAGTCAGTTCAGCTGCCTCATATATTCATGTATTTGTTGACATGTGTTTGCTTTGTCACTACTGCCACCTTGTGGTGAATCGCTAAGGCGTCAGAATGTGAAGTGATTCCTCCGGCGGTTTACTTCTGTGCATTTGTGTATAGTTATTTGACACACACACGTTTGTACAGCTCTTCTTCTTAGGGCGTCTTAACATGTGCTGCTGTGTGTGTTCACAGTGACGAGGTGCCCAATGATTTGTCTGGTCGGCTCTACCACCTGGAAGTCATGTTAAAACAGCTGAATACTGATCTGGAGAGGGTGACTATGTTTTCTCTTTCATTTCATTTATTCATGTAATTGTTTATTTTGTAATGTTTTGGGCCAGATTTAAAACCCAGAATATGAATGTAAAGTTCTTTCCGTAACCAAACCTGGAAATGACGATGTTCTCGATTGTCTTGTTTTGTCCACAAACCAAAACGATTCAGTTTTAAAAATGTCTTTTTTATGTGGAGCAAAGAAACGAAAATATTCACATTTAAGAAGCTAAAACAATCAAATCTTTTTTTAATAAAGAAAAAAGCTTCAAACCAATGAATCGATTATCAAAATAGTCGACCATTCTTTTTTTTTTTTTTTTTTTTAACATGATCCCAGCACGACTCGACTAGCCTTGGCTTATCACGGCGTGGTTTTTTTTGCTTTTCCATTAGTGAAAGTACCTGGTATCTGGTACTTTTTTTAGTACCTGCTCAGGCGAGGTTCCATTGAGCTGGGGTGGGGGGGGAGTGGTGTGGCGCGACCATATAGTGAAAAAGCATTTCGCCTGTTCCACCTCAGACCAGTGCTAAATAAGATAAGATAGAACGTTACTAATCCCGAAGGAAATTACAATAATAACAAAGTACAAAAATAACAATATAAGATAAGATCGCAAAAAGAAAATCAAAAGTGACATTAAAAAATAAGTGTTGCAAGAGAGAAGGTGTGAAGCTAATTCTTCCTTGCTTACACCTGACATGTTTTGCATGTTTTTAGAGCTGAAACGATTAATCGATGAATCGATTATTAATCGAACTATTTTGATAATCGATTAATCGGTTTGAATCTTTTTTCATGATTAAAACCAGATTTCTGATAGTTTTAGCTTCTTAAATGTGAATATTTTCTTAGTCTTTGCTCCACATAACAAAGAAATCATTAAAACTGAATCATTTGGGTTTGTGGACAAAACAAAACATTCAAGAACATCGTCATTTCCAGGTTTGACAAACACTGATCAATGTTTTTTTCACATTTTCTGACATTTTAGGGACCAACCGATTCATCGATTAATCGAGAAAATAATCGACAGATTAATCGATTACGAAAATAATCGTTAGTTGCAGCTCTACATGTTTTGCTTTAGTATAAATTGTTGAACAGTTTTCATTTTTCCTCCCTAACCATCAGGAGAAGAAGGATAAAGTGGTTCTGCTGGCAGAGATGGCCAACCTGAGACAGAACAACCAGCGGCTGCAGGAGGAGAGCATGACGGCCAGTCAGCAGCTGCGCAAGTTCAACACGTTTTTCAACAACCTCAGCAAGACGGGAAGTGACGACGAGGCTCACTCCTTAACTGATGACCCTGACGGAAAGAGGGATTGATCAACAGATGTAGGAGAAGAGAGTGTGATTCAGGCCAGAGAGCGATAACGTGAGAGGAGGTCACTCACAGTGGCTGATTGCCTTAAACCAGAGAGTAAGACGAAGACTATTTTTAAATCCAACACTCCCAGAACGTCTCAGCGAGCCTGCGACGCCCTTCTCTGTCTTCTCTCTGAGCCTGTTTATTTTTATAATTCAAGTTCAAACTCTTACATACAGTACTTATTCATATATGTGTGTATGAATATACTGTATATGCTACTATGCTGGAGTAGCGATGAGGAGAAGAGGACCTGACTGTTTTTGAGAATACTAAATCACCTGGAGAGGCCTAATACTGTTCCTGCAGCAAATCAGCCAAAAAAAAAGACAGACTGCATCTCCCAGAATGCACTAGGAGTAACGGAAGCTCTACAGACATGGTACTGTAGGTCGATGCCTGTGTGGTACAATTCTCATATATCAGTATAAAGATATGTGTGTGTGTGTGAGTGTGTGTAACTGAGGGTACAGTGAATAATCTGATGCATTTCTGCACAAACGCTGAACGTTTGATTTAGTGCTTTATGAACCGTGCGTTTGTGTGAAAGATCGATGACCGATTAATGAACAAATGAGTCAGTTGTCATATGAAACATTCGCGGGCCACAATATTCTTTCCTCTCCTTTTGTTTACGTGGACGATCCGCGGCGGCCCTTGTAGATGTGAAACGAGCCATCGGCTGTGCGCGCTGAGTTTGTGTTTTAACCTTTTAACAGTTCATCATCTCTTTAAAAAACTAAAATACACTTACTTGCTTTCCTGCCGTGTCTGATGAACAGATTGACGCTAACTATCACTTATTTTAAGGAGTCTGAGCTGGTTGCCTGGCAACTGCTTTGTGACGTGACATATCATGGTCTTAATTATCAGTATAATGAAAGATCGACGTCTTCCCCAATCTTTAGATACACGTTTTTCATCGGAAGTGCTAGCATTTGTCCTTAAAAACTTTCAAATGTGACCATTCTCAGGCAACTTCTGGGGTTAAAAGGAACTCGTTTTTGCTTTTTTAAAACATTGGGTACAATGGCATCCTTGGGAGGGGAAAGGATCAACTGCTCCTGTGACTACATCTCCTTTGTGTACTCCTGTGATGTTTGTAGAAAAAAAAAAAAAACATTTACTGTACATGAAATTCGCCAGACAACACTGAAGCTTCTTCATATCAGAACCTGTGTGTGTGTGTGTGTGTGTGTGTTCTGTGATGAAACCCAAAATGAACACAAGACAGAAACTACTGCTCGCTCGCTTATTAACAATAGTTGTCTACTATATCTATTTTTCATACAGAGACGTGTGTTGGTGTGTTTTTGATGCTGGTACTAAATGGACCTGGCGTCCCCTGCAGAGGACCAATCGTACGTTGTTTTTTTTTTCCCCGCTTCGCTTTAGCGATCATTCTAGAGAATCAAAAATTGTACTAAATTTGTGTCTCCTGCTCGTTGAAGCAGCTCCTTCTCGCTCATTTGGACGTTTTCCTCCTCGTCCTGAACTGGAACTGTCAGCTCACTCTCAGGTTTCTCAATATGCTGTTAGTAATATATATATATATATGTACACTATACCATCAACAAGGGGTGGCCCTGTTGCTGTCCATTTAATATTCCTGGGTGTTTTTGGTTTATTTGCCCCGGAAACAGATTTTCCATGAAATTAAGTATATTAAGTGAATAAAAATCCATCACTGACAGAAACACAGATACAAAAAACACTCCTGTATCTGTGTCACCACCTCTTTTGCCCCGGGTTCAGACGATACTCTACGTCTTATACAGTCTGTCGTTAATATTAATAATAATAACAGTAATAATAATAATAATTCAGGCTTTTACAGGGTTCAGAAAGCTTCCATGTTTGTTCCAGTTTTCAGGATTGGATGTTAAAGTGAAATCAGGCTCCACGTGACACACTCCTGTTATTCCTCCCGATGGAAATCTTTCTCTCACGCAGCTTTCGCTGGTGTAGCTGTGATTTTTATTTTATTTTTTTTGGTATCTGCAAGTCTTAATCTTTAGTTTGCTTATGTAAAAGAGGCAAGGTTTCTTTTTATACATATATATATAAAAGTTTTGTTCATGTTCTGTATAATTTTTAAGCTATTTATCGCGTACACAACAACACCCTGTTGAACAAAATCAATAATGCATTATTAAGGTTAATGGTAATGTTGTATAACAATGTTTTGTTTTTTAGATGTTTAAATATTTTGATAATTTATTTTTTAACACATTGGCCGCTGTGGCAGACAGTCGTGAAGATGAGAGAGGGTACTGTGTGTGTGTGTGTGTGTTTTCATTTGTGTCGTTCTACTTCTGATTTCTGTACAAAGTTAAATTTGTATGATTTCTCTTTTTTTCTCACATCATCTTTACTCTCTGTGCATTGACAATAACGTTTGGTTGAACTTTTTGTTTGTTTGTTTTTTTGGGTTATAATAACTTGTACATTTAAAAGTGTAAATTATGTTTTCATTATTTTATTAAAAAAAATATATATTAAAGATCATTTGCAGATTTTTATTGGTTCAATGTCAGGGTCGTTGTAAACTGGCTGAAAACGTTTTTACAAGCAACACAGTTTCAGTTAAAAGTCAAATATTTTTGATAAATATTGCAATTGGGACTTATCTTAATTTTCATTTTAATGATCGAAACGCACGTGACGTTATGTTTACGTGCCGCGGCACCGGAGTCCATGCAGTGTTTATGTTAGCTCCTTTAGCGCCGTTAGCGCGCTTACAGTCAAACTGGGCACCTGGTAGCCCTCAGGCAGCCAATACGGTGCCCAAAGGCTCACTTCACCTCACTTGCATGTATCCATATGATCACTCAGTAAAATATCATTGATATTGTTTATAAAAACTAATAATCGTTAAGAGTAGGCACTGGAATGAATGTGTATACAATGTAATGCATAATATTAATCATGTAAATGGTAAAAAAAAAAGTGCATAAATCCCAAATTTGGTAGCCCTCCATATTATTCTTTACCCTTCAGGTAGCTCTCGGTCTCAAAAAAAAGTTGGTGACCCCTGCTTAGAGACTCATTTAAACAATCCGGAGTCGCGTAAAAATGACATCATGCGCATCTTTATCCGGTCAGTCGTCATGGAAACGCTTTATGCTGTTGCTGTTAACGTGCCTAGCACTAATAAATGGTGGACTCTGGGCACCACTGTAGAACTTCATAATACTGTTTTTATTATCGCTACTGCAGAGACTTTTGATTTGGATATTTGACCTGGTCACATTGTGACTCTGAGATGAATCGTCCAGCCTCAGTTGGACTTGAACACATGATATTTGGAGCTAAAATGTTATGATTCAAATCAGTCTGATAATTATTGTAATGGGAGATAAAGATTTAGTTTTGCTTCCGACTCCATTTGTGTCTCCAACTGTGTTTGCACAATGAAGACGACGGTTGTATGTACTGAACCTTTTATAATAACTACACAATATTAAGCAGAGTAAAACGTAAGCAACAGTAAGTACCTGAATTAATCATGAATTTCAGTATCAACTGTTTGTAAAGCATGTATTACTAACACTTACTAACCAATAATACACATCTTCATAACTGGATGTATAAATACCTGCATAAATGTACATCTAAATATTTTGGTAACAGATTTTTACTGATCTTATGAACCATTAACATCTCCCGATTAACAGGTTGTTCCACTTCGTAATTTATAAATGTAGATTCATTTAAGTGTGAAAATACAATTATTTAACTAGTTATACTTGCCCTTTATTAGTAATCATTAAGCATGTATTAAAACCTTATTCTACCTCTATTACGACATGAATTAAGATTTTTCCTACATAAAGGTGTTAATACGTGGTTAATATTTAACTAATAAAGGGCTAGTATGCATGTTAGTAAGCACCTAGTTAATGGTGAATATGTGTTCCTTAAATTGTTCATAAATGACATCATGAGTGTGAATGTGAGAGGAAAGCTTGTTGAATTGAGAATTTATTCATACTTAAAAAGTGTTTACCTTGAATTATTGCACAGCCTGACTTGGAACCAGTTTGAAGCAGTGTTTGCTTATCATCTATACTGAAAAAAGCGGTTTCTCATCAACTCCTTTCAAAACAAAACAATGACGACAAAAACTTTGCATATAAAACTTTTATTTTCTATGACAAAGCCATATTATTTCACATAAAATACAGTTTGCGTTAAGTACTTTGCATCAGTCAGTAAACGATCAACTTGATAAAATGGATTCTATACACCGATGAACGGAAAAAATGTGTCGCACATTCATAAGTTAAGTCCCGTCGCCATCAAGTCAGAGCAGATTTAACCTCAAGCTTTAGCAGGTTTAGAGTGTGATGAGCGGAGAGAGAAAAAGTTTAGGATCCGCACATGAGGCACTCGTCTCTGTTCTCCAGAGAACAAACCATGTCTGCGGTGTTGCGTTCTTTGGCCTCCTGCTCTGAGGCTTTGGCAGGCAGAGCCTCCTTCAGCTTCTCCTTGTTGAGGGTGAACTGGATGGGTTTAGCAGCGGGCTTCGTCCTCAGGTAATACATCCCTGTCTTCAGGCCCTACAGTGATGAGGAGGAAAAAAAAAAAAAAAAGCAGTTAGCCTCCTATTCTTTTATCTTTCACATTCATTTTCTTTCCAATTCCTCCTGCAGGTGCGTCTTACCTGTTTCCAGCCGAAGAAGTGCATGCTGGTCAGTTTGCCGTAGTTTGGCTCAGCGATGTGGATGTTCAGAGACTGGCTCTGGTCGATGAAGGCGCCGCGGTCGGCGGCCATCTTCAGTATGGTCTTCTGGGAGATTTCCCACACGGTTTTATAGAGCTCCTTCAGGTCGCTGGGGATCTCATTAATGTCCTGTTCAAATTAAATAAACAAAATCAGTTTTTAGATTTAGATCGTCTGAAAAGCTCTTGATTGGAGCTTCTAAAAACATAAATTAACCAATTTATATATTCTGATTTACAGTTTAATGTTTAAAATGGACACTGACAAAGGTTTCATGTTGTTCAACTAATGATCAAAGAACATGAGAAGCAACCGATTATCAAAATAGTTGACGATTAATTTAGACAATCGTTGAATCGTTTCATCGCTAAACTCGATGCATTACCTGAATGGATCCATTGTGGGCGATGAGCTGGTTCTTCATCTCTTCGCTCCAAAGACCTCTCTCCGTCAGGTCTTTGAGCAGATGGGGGTTGACGATCTGAAACTCCCCGGACAGGACCCTGCGAGTGTAGATGTTGTTGGTATAGGCCTCGATGGACTCGTTGTTGCCCAGGATCTGCGCGGTGGAGGCTGTGGGCATGGGCGCCAGCAGCAGGCTGTTCCTCACGCCGTGCTTGGCGATCTTCTCCTTCAGCAACTTCCAGTCCAACATGTCGGTGGGCGTCTTCTCCCACATGTCGTACTGGAGGATGCCCTTGCTGACGGGGGAGCCTTCGTACGTCTCGTAGGGGCCCAGCTCTGCAGCCAGCTCGCAGCTGGCCTCCAGGGCGGCGTAGTAGATGGTCTCAAAGATGTGGATGTTGAGCAGCTGAGCCTCGGGGCTTTCAAACGGATGACGCATGAGGATGAAGGCGTCTGCCAAACCCTGGACGCCAATTCCTATCGGCCTGTGGCGATTGTTGGACTTTTCCGCTTCAGGCACCGGGTAGAAGTTAATGTCTATGATCTTGTTCAGGTTTTTGACGATCACTTTGGTCACCTGTGCCAGTTTCTTGAAGTCGAACGTCCGCTCGGGAGTGACGTACATGTTGAGAGCGAGGGAGGCCAGATTACACACTGCGACCTCATCGTGGCTGGTGTACTCCACGATCTCTGTACAGAGGTTGCTGCACTTGATGGTGCCCAGATTCTGATGGTTGCTCTTCCTGTTGCAGGCGTCTTTGTACAGCATGTACGGCGTACCCGTCTCCGTCTGTGACTCGATGATGGCGTACCACACCTGCTGAGCCTTCACCACGCGCTTGACCCTGCCCTCCCTCTCATATTTGGTGTAAAGCTTCTCAAACTCCTCCCCCCAGCACTCGTCCAGCCCGGGGCACTCACTCGGACACATCAGCGACCACTCCGTGTTGTCCTCTACTCTCTTCATGAACAGGTCGGGGATCCACATGGCGTAGAAAAGATCTCTGGCTCTTTGCTCCTCCTTCCCCGTGTTCTTCTTCAGCTCCAGGAAGTCAAAGATGTCAAAGTGCCATGGCTCCAAGTACATGGCGAAGGCCCCCGGGCGCTTGTTGCCGCCCTGGTCGACGTACCGCGCCGTGTTGTTATAAACCCTCAACATGGGGACCAGACCGTTTGAGTTGCCGTTAGTGCCGGCGATGTAGCTCCCTGTCGACCTGATGCAGCTGATTGCCACGCCAATTCCTCCGGCTGATTTGGAGATGAGGGCGCACTGCTTCAGCGTGTCATAGATGCCCTCGATGCTGTCGTCCTTCATGGCGAGCAGGAAGCAGCTGGACAGCTGTGGCCTGTTGGTTCCTGCGTTGAAGAGCGTAGGAGAGGCATGCGTGAACCACTTCTCCGACAGCAGGTTGTAGGTCTCAATGGCCGCGTCGATGTCGATTTCGTGGATACCAACGGACACTCTCATGAGCATGTGCTGAGGCCGCTCTGCCACTTTGCCGTCGATCTTCAATAGGTAAGAGCGCTCGAGTGTCTTGAAGCCAAAGAAGTTGTAGGAGAAATCTCTGTCGAAAATAATGGCCGAGTTAAGGCGGTCTTTGTTCTCGAGAATCAGGTGAAGGGTCTCCTTGGAGATCATGGGAGAGTGGCGTTTATTCAGGGGGTTGACGTAGTTGTACAGGTCCTCCATCACGTCACTGAACACCTTCTTGGTCTCTTTGTGCAGGTTGGAGACGGCGATGCGCGCGGCGAGGATGGCGTAGTCCGGGTGTTTGGTCGTGAGAGTGGCAGCGATCTCTGCGGCGAGCGTGTCGAGCTCCACGGTGGTGACGCCGCTGTACAAACCCTGAATCACCTTCATGGTGATGTGGGCGGGATCCACAAAGTCAGAGTTCAGGCCATAGCAAAGCTTCTGGATACGAGAGGTGATTTTATCAAACATGACGCGCTCCTGGCGTCCATCTGAAAAAAGACGAGAAAAAGTTCAGCCATGACCATTTTTAATATTTGATAACAATAATAATAATAATAATAATACTTGTATAAATTATATTTTGGGATCTGAAGATTTAGGAAACGTCTGCAACAATTTAACCAACAGCTATTTTAAGCAAGTAAGCAATTTCAGTGGATGAGGAACATCACAGGAGTGCCGATATGAGCGGCCGTCTACGGCTGCATGTTATGGCCAAAGGTAGACATTAAATTTCAGTGTGATCCAGACATGGATCTGGATTCAGGATTTATTTAAAACACAATTGATAACCTTGAGATAGGCATGTCGAGAAATACTTAATAAATTAAGAGTTCCTGTGCAGTGACAGGTTTTTAAATGGAAGAGGGATAATAATAATAATAGGAATATGTGATATCAGATATCAGATATCGGACAAAAGAAATGGGCATCGTCCCACAGTCCTGGAAATACCGTTAGAAATACTGATGTATTTCAGATAAAAATGTCTATAGAGATCCAGTATTGACCGTTTATAATTCCAGATTTAATCCAGACGAGAACAATTATTTTCATGAATAGATTTTTTTTCCGCCATTAATCATTGGTCCATAAAATGTAAGAAACATGCTTTTCAAATGTGGAAATAATGTTCTCAAATGTCTTGTTTTGTCCACAAACCAAAAAGGATTCACTTTTAATGACTCATTTTCTGTATGGAGAAAAGAAACAAGAAAATGATCACATTTAAGAAGCTGTAAAATCAGAACAGTTGTTTCAATAGAGTAATTGTTTCAGCCCTGATCCTGACTGGTAGAAAGGGGGAATTGAAGATATCTGGCATTAAAGTTATTTCCAGCCAGAATTGAATTGTAGATATCGTAAACTAGAATAATGGATAGTGATATTTTAACTGCTCGAATTCACAATTAAATAAATGGTGTTTGGGTTTTTTGCTGCGAATAATACACTACATATAACTGTGACACATTACAGACGAGCTATGAAGAAAGGTCATTTCTGTGTCCACAGTGACTCAGTGAGGAGGGACAATAACTTAGCATTTTGGCGCCAACTGTGACAATTGCTCCTCATGACTGATGCTGTAAACAACGTCAATAAAAACATTAAAAACACGCTGAGTCACACGTTTACATGTTAATACTGTAACACAAACACCCACTTAAACACAGTTAGTTTACGTTGTTCGTGGAAGCTGCGCATAATGAACACAGGTGTAGCACTGAAGCTAACAGACGCCTGTCAACAACCTCAATAATAACAACAACAACATGGACTCACCTCGCTTGATCACGTGCATGCTGCCGCGGTGTGATGTTCACTCGTCTCCCGGGGAAAAACAGCAGCTCTGCGGCTTTACGTCCAAACTGTCCTCGGTGTCTTTCTGTGTGCGGCAGGAAATACAGTCCGGTCTGACTCTCACGGACAACGCGGGAACAACTCCCCGAAAATCCCGCGAAAGCCGTTTTTGTACGGAAACGTCAGCTTTCGTCAGATTGACGGACCGTTTGCCCAATCAGCGGCTAAACAACTAGTGACTTCGTCTGTGCGGACCAATCGGATGAGCGTATGCTGTGCCACATACGCCACTTCCGCTTCCCTTCTTAAAATCTGGTGGGGCGGAAATGTAGGTCATGTGCGCATGATTTATGTTCCTGTTTAAAAGCACAAAAGAAGCTGCTACGCCTAAAGAAAGTATTTAAAAATGTGGTAAATGAAGAAGTATGATGTGTCTGTATCTCTTGTTGTCTTTGTTTTCACCAAATATGCACAATAAATAGGTAGGTAACAATGAATATACATCGAATTCTAAGATAAGATACACAAACAAACACATATACGGATATCCAGAAACACCACAGTGGCTGTTTATGATACTCCATCCAGTTATCCACCGTGTGTTTGTCATGACATAATATGTGGAAATCTTTACTTTACCAACTGTATTATTGCGTATTAGTATGTGGGAGGCGAAGCAAAGCATCAAATCATGAAAAATAAGTCGCCCATTGAAAATGTTCTTTTAAAAGCAATTGGGCTGACTTTTCCTCTTTCTTTCTATATTTATGTATTTATTTATTTTTAGTAGTATTTTTCTAAGAAGGGTACAGTAACTTTGGTCCACACTCCAACATAGGTGGCGGTAATGCACTCTAAAGCTGGTTGCTCCCACGCTAAAACAAAGACAGAGGAAGAACAAACTCTTGTTACTGTAGTTTGTCCTCCCATTCAATAGGTGGCGGTAGAGAACCCCGGCGTTATAATGCCAACTCCATTTGAAACAGCAGACGTTTACCCAGGAGGAGCTTATTTACGCCATTGAGACTGCGAACAGAACAGCTGGCGAAACATATGATGAGTTGTCACAAGTTCTCTGTGTGAGGACTTTGATGCACGTTTCTTTAATCTGTCATTGACTGTGTGAGCGGACAAATCAGTCAGAATATTTGCACATTTGTGCGGGTGCACATTCAGAAAATGATCAGAGCAGCGCCGACATCTGCTGTGCGGTGACCACTGAGGATGAGCACCACAGCGTGCGGACGTTTCCACGCGAAGGATGGATCATTTTGTTTAAAACTGGTCAACACACTGTGGTAAAAAAAGACTGTTTTGACAGCTTCCGGTGTGGGTTTCCCTTCCTCGGTGCTCCGTGTGGTTAGTACACGTCCTCTCGGAGAGCGGCGGTGTCTCGGTCATGCCCAGGTCGAGTCGACGGTACAAACCGCTGCAGCAGAGCAACGGCAGCGGCTCCTTCAGCGGCTGTGAGCGGGTTCGAATGCCTCGGGCCCGGGTGTTGCTGCTGTGTCTCCTCGGGATTCTGGTGCTGACTCTGGTGCTGGGAGTCTATCTGTCCAAAGACAGCACCAGTGCACATGTGAACCGCACACCGGCTGTGGACCTGGCCAAAGACAGGGTGAGCTTATTAATAATAATAATAATAATAATAATAATAACAATAACATGATTTTACATTTATTTAAAAGTGCATTATGTAATAAATCTAAAGCAACTGGCCATAAAATCCTCCTAATATGTTACAGAGACTCAGGAATAATGTTCATATAACAAACTGAACTCACCAACAACAACAGTGCAGCCAAAATATTTGCATTAAAAAAAATATTTTGCAGACTGCAAATCATGTTTATGTTTTGAAATCATGTTTTGGCATGTGGCGCCACCTACAGCCGTCTACCAATCATTGCAGTCAGTAGAGTCACTGGTGCCGAGCAACCACGGGTTGCCAGTTATGTCAGAAAAGGAAACCTAAAAGACCTCGGTATTTTGAATTTGAGTAACCGTATTTTTGTTAAATGATGAACATGAATACATTATTCAACCTGCTACTATAACATGCTCTTTTCAGTAATGTGTCTGTAGTGACAAATATATGGTATTTACATAAGTATAGTTTGTAGAACATGTGTGTATATATATAGTGTAAATGTGTCAGACCATGTGTCATAATAACAAGAAAACATTTGAAAATATTTGTAGAAATCTTTATTTGGCAAATGACAAACTGAATTCACCTTTTAATAACCCAAATTTGAGCCGGCTCACTGGGCTCCTTCCCACCGAGAAGTCAGAAATGAATCAACCATAACATTCAACCCGCTAAAACTAATGTTTCTGTTCAGGAATGCAAGTAAATGACTATAATTTGACTGATTCTGTCCTTTAAATCTGTCTTAAATATCCTCGACAGTAGTTTTATGGGCTCTCTCCTCCTCCCTCCACTCTTCTCACTACTCAAACAAAACTGTAAATTATTTATGCAAAGAATCCGGTTTAGGAGTTTGTCCTGCTCAGTGGTGCACACGTATAAAGACAGACGGATAAACAACATAAGGTAAATACAATGGAAAAGATTCACAACAGAGTGAATATAATTTAAAACAAATGTTAGTGCAAACTGTCAGAAAGCAATTTTACTCGCTGCCTAATTGTTTCGTTCATTTGTGTTGATCTTGCTGCCTCTTGTGTCCAGTTGTCCCACAAAGCCAGCAAATGTTCACCGGCTCAGATCCGCCGCCTGGCCTCTCAGGTGGACGGGAGTCGTCTGTGGGAAACGTACATGAGGCCCATCCTGATAGAGCGGCTCCCGGGGACAGAGGGCAGTCTGATTGTACAGCAGGTGTGTGTGTATGTGTGTGTATGTGTGTGTGAGGGAGAGTCCATGTATAGTCAATGACTCTGTTCTCTCTAATTTATCTTTAATCAAACCTCTCATGTTCTCTCTCAGCACATCACCTCCACCATATCCTTGCAGTCGGCCGGCTGGTCCGTGGAGCTCGACTCCTTCCAGTCTTCGACCCCTCGAGGCCTGGTCGCCTTCACTAACATCGTAGCTACTCTGGACCCTGCGGCACCGCGGAGGCTGCTCCTGGCCTGTCACTACGACTCCAAGCTGCTGCCTCCAGATCCTCGGGCCCCAGAGAAGGTGTTTGTGGGAGCGAGTGACTCGGCGGTGCCGTGTGCCATGATCCTGGAGCTCGCCACTTCTCTGGACGCCCAGCTGAGATCATTGAAACAGCAGGTACACACTGTGTTTGATGAGGGTTTTTTTTCCACATCCTGTCAGTTAGTTTACTATTGGTAGAATAATTTAAGTAGCTGTTTAATACTTTCCATATTCTTTCCAAAGATGTGAGAATATTACCTTTTCCCCCCTTATTCTCTCATTTCATGCCTCTGCAGTTTAGGATAGAAAATGCTGACTCTAGCCTGGTGTATTGAGTGCAGTGGTTATTTTTGTATCTTTCCAGAGGCTGTGCTGTCCATAGTTTGAGATAGTAAGATCACACACACACTTTCTTTCTTGCAACACCCCTGCAGGAAGAGAAAAAGCACTCAGTTGCTCCTTTTTTTGTGTGCAAAAAGTGCATTCTCGTTTGACTTCCTCCCTTTGGTCTCGTAGAAACTCCCGGTGACCCTTCAGCTTGTGTTCTTCGATGGCGAGGAGTCGTTTGAAGAGTGGACCGCCACAGACTCGCTGTACGGCTCTCGTCACCTGGCGGAGCGGATGTCCAACACGCCTCACCCCGCTGCTTACTCACCCACCACCATGATCCAGGCTGTGGTGAGGAAACCAGAAATAAACACATCCCCAGCTCCTCTTTGGTCGTCCCCACATCATGATCCTGACATGCGATTAGATCATATTTAGCAGCACGTTTTAAATGTCTTCTTATAATGGAGAGCATCTAAATCTGAGTTAATTTTCAAAAGTCAAGCCTCGTAGCACACTTTTCTTTGCTATACAGAGAATTTGAAACAAGATGCATCATTACCACAGGAGATCAATATAATCAAAATATTAATTACTATACTCTGATACAGGGATGAGAGCTTACAGTTATGAAAATACAAATATTTATGTATCGCATTTTAGATCAGCATGGAACACCGAACAGCTAAATTACAATTCTTTACAAATTTCAGCTTTGAAAGCAATTTTTTAAGTTAGTTTTTTAAGTTTTATAGGACAAAGTTTGCCACGACCAATGTCCAGTCCCCACTTTTGACCACTGACTGCTCTTTTCTAACTCGGACCTCTCTCCACAGGACTTATTTGTGCTGTTAGATCTACTCGGCGGAGCTGATCCACTGATTGCGAATCACTTTGACAACACAGCGCGCTGGTTTGACCGTCTGATTGCTGCAGGTGAAACTTCATTTTCATAAAGTCCTTTTTTTTGTGCTTTGTGTGTTAGTCTTTGTACACAAGAACGAATGTTTAATACTGAATGGGACTGCATACAGTGTTGTACTTTTACGTGCAACGACAACAAAGATTGTGATTCCCTCGTCCTCAGAGAAGCGACTCCACCGACAGGGTCTTTTGACGTCTCACCCGTCAGAGCAGACGTACTTTAGGAAGGACGTGTATCTTGGACCTGTACAAGACGACCACATCCCCTTCCTTCACAGAGGTGAGTGATGACACCAAGTGGATTTTCCCTATCACTTTTAGTTTATAACGCATTTAACATTAGATAGTATTGCTGCCGTTTAAACATTTATAGACTGTTCCTTTTTATTTTTGCTGTACATTTTTGGTTTTGAAATCAAAAGACTTTATCCTTCACGTGAGGGTCACGAGGCTGCTGGTGACATTCCCAGCTGACCTAGGTAGGGTGAAAGGTGGGGGGTGCACTCTGGATCATTCCCAACCATTAACACTCACATTTACACCTTCTGACCAATTAACCTCTGCATGTTTTTGGACTGTGGAGAAAACTCATGTGCACATGGGGAGAACTTGTTCTGATTGGGTCATAAACCCGAGAAACACACTAACCACTAGTCCACCGTGTCGCCATGTCACTTTGGAACACAACATTTTTGGTCTATCGTCAGCTGAGGAGGCGAGACAGTCTCGCAGAGCACAGGTTGCAGTCTGCTCTATTTTTCTCATCGTAACCCCAAACCGATGATATAGCGACACCTGCTCCGATTATCACCGCACACCGGCTCAGCTCACTTGAAGATACCGAAAGTGATATTGGGTGCAGCAGTGTTGGAGACGCACACGAGCGCATCATCAGACCTGATACCTGATACTGGAATTGGTCATTTACCACAACTGTAAGGTGCAGGGCTTTTTGGACAGAGAGGTGTGAAAGAGAGAGGGAAAGACATGATTCAGGTAAAAAAAAAAAAAAAAAAAAACTACTTTTGAAGTGGAAACTGAGCTTTGGAGAGGCAGAGTCAGGTAAATGACACCATCACTGCAGCATCAGGGGAGAATCATCCCTCCATTTGTCATCTGCTGCTTTATCATCTGCCACCAGACTGCTGCAGCTCCTCCAGAATGATGCTGTGTTTAATCCGCCCTGCAGAGTGACTACAGTTTAAGACTCTGGTGCAGTGAATTCTTCCCTTATTTATTCATGGCTCATCATTACTGCCACAGATGTCACTGACTGTCGCTGTCCATCTCCCTCAACCTCCCTCCTCAACTAACACAATAAACAATAAAAAAAAACTGTAACTTATTGGGTTTTAACATTTTGACCTTGTGAAAACATATAGATGGTAGAAATGACATTATTGGGAAAGAAACGTACACTGTTTCCAGACATGCATTGTCAATAAAGTTTTCATAAGCAGCAAACTCAGTCGTGTGGACTTTTATGTGTGTCTCCTCTCACACATAAACGAGGCTGAGCGTTATTTATGTGCGTTTTCCAAGCGTTTATCACTTTATTGGTTTATCACTAATTAATTGATGGTGTATGAGGCCGAAAATTGCTCATTTGATTATTTTACGTTTTTATAGTATGTAAATGGCTGCTGACTGCTAAGTCATCACTACCTTCCTCTTTCCTCCCCATCTCCAGGTGTCCCTGTGCTGCATGTCATTGCCACTCCCTTCCCACAGTTCTGGCACAAGCTGGACGACACGGAGCAGAACATGCACCGCCCCACTGTGGAGAACCTGACCAAGATCCTGGCTGTGTTTCTGGCTGAATACCTGGGTTTCTGAACACTCTTGACTCTTTGACGGATATCTGTGTGGTCCACCCAGCTGTCACACGAGGAGCTGTGCTCACTTTAAACCAGCGCCAGAGCACGTGTGCCGTTCATCTCACTGGTGGTGATCAATGACCAAGATGCACAACAAGATCCCCCAATGAAATAAACCGTACTGAACTGGACACCAGCTTCACTTCACCAAACACACGTCTCCACTGAACTGTCCAGGCTTTGTTGTCTCACACACAATGTCCCAAATATCTGGGCATATGTGGTGGACACAGAGTCTAAATTAAAATATTATAGTAATTTCTTACGAGCATGATACCTGAGGAGTAGGAAGATTATACGATATGTTTGCTTCATTCTTTAAAAAAAGAAAAGCCTTTATTTGCTGAATCTGCAGTATATTATCAGGAAGCACAAATGTCTTTTTAAAGACTGACTTCTCAACCTGAGTTAATCTAACGTGAGCTGCTGTGAATACAGGTCACAACGGTGACAACTTTACTTGAGTGAAAATCATCTTGGCTTTATTTACAACCAGCCGGTTTATGTCTGCTAGCTATGTTACACGTGACTATCCTGCACTTTTTCTGTCAGTTTAATGACGGGAGAGTGAAAATCCAACAAATGCCTCTGAAACGAAAGACGAGGAGAGAAAAGGATGCAATAAAGTTTACATTGTGTTAACAACTTTCAGGATTAGGTTCACCTGTGGGAAGTCAAAATCACTGAAAGATTCCGTTACTAGAAACACAGTATGTACAGTAGTGTGCACATTTTAACAATGGAGTCCCAGCGTATCTTCAGTACACTTTACAGTCCATTTGTGAACTGGTTTGTTGAATTTAATCCAGACATGTGATGCTTACTTTTACGTTTTTTTTTTATCATGTTGTCTATATTCGTATGAGTCCAATTGCGATGTCTAATGTGTCACATTTTGGTCATGAATATGTACGTATGTGTAAAAAATGGACTATATATTCTAGAAGTAAAACAGTGTATCAGAAGTTTACTTGGACGTGTGAAGAACTAGTTTCAAGGAAGGCGGTGGATGAAGGTGGTTATGGGTTTGCTGGGGGCCTGGATTTGTGTAGAGGGAAGCAATGGGTACCAGAAAGCTGCATGACAAAACAAGACATTTTTTAATATATTTTATATTTCAAAATGTGAACTCATGACCATAAAAGACAGAGCAGAATAATTCAATTAAAAAAAGCTGAAAACAAAAATGTATTTTTCCACTTTTTATGTAGCACTTAGGTCGACCTACAGTAAATGGAAACACAGCTAACATTGACGTGATTGTTTACACCTGTGTACATCTTTCAACTGTGACCTGTTGAAATGGCTACTGCGTTTTTTGTTTAGTTTTTTTCTTAAATTTAACCTTTATTTAACCAGGTAAACGACAGACGGAACACTAAACCTGGGATCTACAAAAGATAGGGGGCGACAAAACGTATTTGCTACGTCTAGTCTGCCGCACGCTACGGAAGAAGAAGAAGAAGAGGAGGCGGAAGGAGAGAGGTTTCTGACATTTGTGGGCTTCCGTAGACACGGAAGTCGTGTTTCACGCCGGGGGTTGCTTTCGCGTGACATTCACCGGTGTGTCCGCGGCTGGAGGTTGCGCGAACGGAGGAATAACATCACTTTTCTCGACGTAGCTGTTGTCAAAATGAGAGTACTAAACGCCGGACTGTCTTTGGCTAAAGCGCATCTTTTAGCGCCAGGGAGCGTCACTGTTAAAAAGGTGACCTGGAGTGTTATTCAATCATGTCTTTAATCATCGGACTCCAGTGCTGACCGGTTGGTGGTTTGATAATTGGTCTTCTTCTGTGGTTTTGTCTCGACAGTTGCTCATCAACAGCTGTCGGTCATGCTCCTCCGGTGTCTTCCCCAACGAGAGGATCCGCAACATCGGCATCTCGGCTCACATCGACTCGGGGAAGACGACGCTTACCGAGCGTGTCCTCTTCTACACCGGCAAGATAGCGGCGATTCACGAGGTGAGCGGCGGCGGAAGGCAGCGGTTGTTCACGGTGAACGTTTTCACGTGTGTGCTGTTTGCCGCTGGTGGGTTAAATGAGCTGTTTTGTGGATTGCAGGTGAAGGGGAAGGACGGTGTCGGAGCCACCATGGACTCCATGGAGCTGGAGAGGCAGAGAGGCATCACCATCCAGTCAGCTGCTACATACACAGTGTGGGAGAACCACAACATTAACATCATCGACACACCAGGTAATAAAATACTATATCTGCGTCTGATCAGACATACAAGGACTTACTTAACACCACCAATCCAAAAAATAATAGCAAAAATAATAATTCTATATTATCTAAAGGTGTGAAAATGTGCATTTGGCTTCACAGGTTATTTTAAAAATACACCAAACAAACCACAACATTATCAAATAGATTACAGAGCTCAACTTGTGGCATGGTATGTCAGTATTAATATATCACATACTCTATCTTTATACTGTGTGGGGGTCAGTGTTCTACCTCTATACAGCCATTTCCTATTGCTTTGTCAATTTTACTTACAGAAGTTACGATTATTTCAATCTTTTTCTGTACAACTTTAAAACACAGAGCATGTACTTGTTGTGGTATATTGTATATGTACCCTTATTTGCCATTAAAAAAAAAAGATTTATCTGGAACAAAATATGTTATAGCACGTACCTGAAAACAACAAAAATGTACATCTTAAACCGTGTGAATATGCAACAGCTTCATACAACAGAGATGAAATAAAACACGTTATAGCTTCATTATAATGTGTTTTGCATGTTGTCAGATTAAGTAAAAGAACAAGAAAAAGTTACTTGCATGTTATAACCCGATTAAATATATTTACATAAATGTGATCAGCGTATGTGGCCTGTAAGAAAAGTGAACTCGCTCCAGGACTCAAAGGTCTCACTAAATCATTATGTTTACTTTGCTGTCTCTCTAAACATCCAACGTCCACTCTGTGTCCCACCAGGTCACGTGGACTTTACCATCGAAGTGGAGCGAGCGCTGCGCGTGCTGGACGGAGCGGTGCTGGTTTTGTGCGCCGTGGGAGGCGTTCAGTGTCAGACCATGACCGTGAACAGACAGATGAAACGCTACAACGTGCCCTTCCTCACATTCATCAACAAGTTGGACCGATTGGGAGCCAACCCCAACCGAGCCCTGCAGCAGATGAGGTACAAATATGAAATGTATCTTAACCAAGAAAGAAAGATATACTCCTGACCTGTCTGGTAAACTGGTAGATACTGTATTCCTGTATAAAAATTAGGTAACACTAGATTAGGGAACACACATTCACCATTTACGAGGTGCTTACTAATACTAACATATATAAGTAGCATACTAGCCCTTTATTAGTAATCATTAAAGGGATACTTCACCGATTTGAATGTGGCCTTTTATTGCTAGAATAGCAGTAGTATTTTTTCGAAAATGTGCTTCCCTCCCTCAGTTTTTCACTGAGTTGTAAAAAAATACAAAATTCCATTTTCAAAAATTGCCCTACTGTGATGCAAAACGTGTCATTTGACTCACAGTAGGGCACATTTGGATAAGGGAAAACAGATTTTTTTACAAGTCAGGGAAAAACTGAGGGAGGGAAGCACATTTTCCAAAAAATACTACTGCTATTCTAGCAATACAAAGCCACATTCAAATCGGTGAAGTATCCCTTTAAGTACATATTAATACATTATTCTACATAACCTTATTCTACCTCTATTACGACATGAAATAATATTTTTCCGACATAAGGTGTTAATACATGCTTAATATTTACTAATTTAGGCTTAGTAAGCACCTAGTTAATGATGAGTATATGTTCCCTAATCATAAGTGTTACCTAATTTGTTAGCCACATTGACGCTAGATGCTTACTTGTGCTTTATGTACAAACTGTAGCAGAATTAAACACGCATGTCTGTCTTTGAGTCACTGTTAAACATGAAATTGTGACAAGTAATCCACAAGCAGTGTTGTAATCAGCTGTTTTTTTTCCTCTTTAGAACCAAGTTGAACCACAACGCTGCCTTTGTGAGCATCCCCATCGGTCTGGAGGGAAACATGCGCGGCATTATTGATCTTGTACAGGAGCGCAGCATCTATTTTGAAGGACCATTCGGGTAAGGGGTTCTCCTCTTGGAGCTCAGTCTCTTTATTTGTGTAATTCCAAAAGTGTTCAGTTTTTACCAACAAGAAATGTTTCTTTATACCTTGAGTGAGAGCAGTAGAAGATAAGTTGTCTACAGTAGAATCCCTAAACCTGTATGATAATGATAATAATAATGGAATCAATACAATCTGTTTCCTCCCCCCTGTAGTCAAAATATCCGCTATGATGAGATCCCTGCAGATTATCGTGCAGAGGCTGAGGATCGGAGACAGGAGCTCGTGGAGTGTGTGGCCAACGCTGATGAAATCTTAGGAGAGATGTTCTTAGAGGAAACGATTCCTACCAATGAAGACTTGAAGGTTTGTGTTTCTTGAGAGAGTGCATGAACTACAACTTACTCAACATTGAAGTGTGTGTGGAAAAAAATCCCACCCAGACATTCAGGTACAGTTGCAACAGTTAAGAATAAACAAAGTAAGTGACTGAATAGGAGAATAAAAATTTAGAGTGCAAAGCTAGGATTCGATTTATTTGACAATTATTTTCTCGATTAATCTTTTGGTCCATAAAATGTCAGAAAAAACGTTGATCAGTGTTTGTCAAACCTGGAAATGCTGATGTTCTCGAATGTCTTGTTTTGTCCACAAACCAAAATGATTCAGTTTGAATGATTTCTTTGTTATGTGGAGCAAAGAAACAAAGAAAATATTCACATTTAAGAAGCTAAAACAATCAATAAAATCAATTGTTTTAATAATGAAAAAAAGCTTCAAACTAGTTTAATTGATTATTAAAATATTTGACAATTTAGTGATCGATTAATTGTTTCAGCTCTAGTTATTACAATTTATTCTGTGAATCAAACTTCATAGCATTTCAGTTTAAAATCCCAATGTCAACCTGCTGGTGGTGCTAAAGGACTAATTGAATCTGTTTGTGCAAGGTGATTCAGCTGTTCTTAACTGGAACAAGAACCATTTGTGGCCACATGAAGATAAGTCTGTTGTCCCTTTTTATTGTCTTCCAGGCCGCGATCCGCAGGGTCACAGTGCAGCGTCTCTTTACCCCAGTGTTGGTGGGAACAGCACTGAAAAACAAGGGCATCCAGCCTCTGCTCGACGCCGTCCTCGATTATTTACCGAACCCCACAGAAGTCAAGAACTACGCCATCCTCAATGACGAGTGAGTAGAGTTTTCAGTCTGTAAATAATAATAATAATATGTGAGTTTTTTTTAAAAATATGTTTGATTGTTGTTGTTCTTTTATTTGTGTTAGCGATTCTAGTGAAAAGCTTCAAATGGACCCTACACGAGATGCTTCAAATCCATTTGTTGGTCTTGCCTTCAAACTAGAGGTGAGGCTCTAATGATGAATCAAATCTGTGCAACTTCTTCATCATAATCCCTCATTCCACTATGTTCTGCTGATTCCTTTGACCTCCTCCTCTCATTAACAGGCAGGGAGGTTTGGTCAGCTGACATACGTAAGGGTTTACCAGGGCTGCCTGAAGAAAGGTGAATACATCTACAACACACGCACCAGCAAAAAGGTCCGAGTTCAGAGGCTCGTGCGTCTCCATGCCGACCAGCTGGAGGTGAGTTGCTGTTTTTCTTTTAAAGGCATAATTTGATTCTGTCAGAAGAAACAAATGCAGTTTCTTCCTGTGTTTTTGTGTCTGTTAATCCTTTGTCTCTTTTCCATCTTGTGAAGGATGTGGATGAAGTTTATGCAGGAGATATTTGCGCACTGTTTGGGATCGACTGTGCCAGTGGAGACACTTTCACTTACAGAACCAATGAAAACCTCTCAATGGTGAGTCGCTTTCATGTTCTCACTGGGCTAAAGACGTATGACAGAAGTTTCGACGATGTAGAGATCGTATAATAACAACTTACTCGTTTTGTTGTTGACAGGAGTCGATTCACATCCCAGAACCTGTCATTTCAATGTCAATAAAGCCGACAGACAAGGTAAACATGCTTAAACTCACCTTTTATTTACTGTAACTTTAACTTTAACTCTATAGTTGTAACATCTAACTGTTCCTTGTCTGTGCAGAACGACCTGGACAAATTCTCCAAAGGCATCAATCGTTTCACCAGGGAAGATCCAACATTCAGAGTCCATTTCGACACAGAAAGCAAAGAGACCATCATCTCAGGCATGGGCGAGCTGCATCTGGAAATCTACTCACAGGTACCTCAAGCAAATTCTGCATGTTAAACACACAAGTGCAGTGCCCGTATGAAGTATATATTCCTATAGTGGGAGCTGAAGAAGTTTTTTAGTTATGGTAATGCATGATAAGGAACGTAAAGGCTGACATAGTACAAACACTGTGCAATCTCATTAGGCACAACGCAAATGTTTTAATTTTCGATTAGCATTAGCGAGATATGCCTATCACAGACAGACAGACACAACTTGCTTTATACATAGATGTAACATCCATCCATCCATTTTCTACAGCTTTATCCTCCACAGGGCCACATATACCCTATTTACAAACAACGTTCACTCTCACACCTACAGTCAATTTAGAGTGTCCAATTTACCTAATCACATAATGTATGTTTTTGGACTGTGGAGGAATGACATGATTTATTATATATCGCAATTTTCTTAGCCCCATCCCATAAAAGGAAACACTGGGATCTGGATTATCATGATTGCGTGATGGAAATTGACTCCACCTCAAACCAAATACTACTGAGCCTTTGGTTCAAGGGCATTTTGGAAGTGAATAAACAAATAAATAAAATATGCAAATATAAGAAAAATGGGACTCACATTTTTTATTTAGTTTTATATTTATTGTTCTTAATCATGTACAGTGTATGGATATACAGTGTGTGATGGTGAGACGAAAGACACTAAAATTAAAATTTGATATAGTTTAAACTGATTATATTTCTAACCCATGGTTGTGTGTTTTGCCGTTTCAGAGAATGGAGAGGGAATATAACTGTAGATGTGTGATGGGGAAACCCAAAGTGGCCTTCAGAGAAACCGTCACCGCTCCTGTAACGTAAGTCCTCATCTCCTTATATATACACACACACACACACACACACACACACACACACACACACACACACACACTTGTGATTATACTTATATAGTTGTCAGAACATTGATTAAATCCCAACTCATATCTGTGGCCTTAACCCAAACCTAATTCTAACCCCACAATCAAGTGTTGGATGTGTGAAGGCCACAAGGACCTCTCACTGTTATCTGGTCCTTGCAAAGACAGAAGAACAAACACACAGAGCTCAATACTGAACATTTATATCGTATTAACTGTTTACATCGGACAAAATGCCCTAAAACAACCATAAGGAAGAAGTGAAGGAAATGGTAGTAATCTAAAATGGAATAATCTGTCTTTTGGTTATATAAACTGCATAAAAACACACAATATGGAAAATCCAGCTTCTGTTTTGGTTCTGATGGCAGTGTGACGACTGTCTGGAGTTTAGCTAGTGTTTGCAGTCACAGCCTCTGTGTCACAGTGATGGCATTTAGGCATATGTTCCTTCTGCAGCACTTTAACTCCCTCTGCAGGAGACCAGGTGAACAGCAGTTTCCAGTGAATGATTTCCTGTAAAAAAAAAAGAAAAGAGGCTATAATGTACCTGACCGTGGTTGATGCATTTGTTTCAGTATAAAATGTTAACATGTTAGCCATTACTTGCAGAAATAGAATATACTATTATTTGCTTATTTAATGGAGGCTGCCATCTTCTGATAGCCCTGATTTGGAAATAGCAGCCAGAGCAAGGGTTTAAATAACTGTCATGATGAAAATCATCTTTATTTTATAGTGCATTTAACAGTATGTTGTACCAAGTGTTTACCTGAGACACCATGTCATGCAGCAGTATGTAGTAGTCAAACTTCAGCTGGTCATCCTCAGTTTCCTGAAACAGGTGAAGGAACTTTTTAAAGATTTATACAATATATTTTAAATAGGCACATAACATGGATTAATCGAGGATTATCGAGTAAACCTAACAACAGGTAAAGCACATACCAGCTGTGTGACGTTGGCCACCTGAGCCATGTTGTACAGAGTGTTTTCAGTGGATTCATTCAGCATGATGAAGCTGGCAGCCACGCTGCCCAGACGCCACAGAGGCTCCATGCCAGGGTCAATGTGACCATAGCTGTCTATAAATTCAAGATCGGTTCGATTTAAAAACCACAAACCTTAATGCATATTATTGTAGAGTTTGTTTGTTTTACTTTACATACCGGGTAAATGTGCCGTCACCAGGCTTTGGTTTTTATTCTCTTGGTACCAGGCCTCTTCTTGAGCTTTGGTGTCGATTTTCAGCAGCTCCTCACATGAGGCCTGAACAGAGGGTGAGCGCTGTGGTTCTCCTCTTGGAAACAAAACCTCTGCGGAGCACTTCTCTGTTTTCTAGATGTATTAAAAAAGGCAGATTTGATTGTGAGACACAATTGAAGGAAAAACATACAGAGTAAAGGTGTTGTCCAGAGTGTTGCCATGGCAGCCAGTGAGTCAGTGTTGCGCCACATCATCCATCATACAAACAAACGTGAGCCTCCTTTTATCTGCTCTGAATGATAAAGCATGTCAAAACTGGCCGCACCTGCTTCCTGTGAATCGGGATTATTCAGCAGTTTACTTTAGACTTAAATTTGCTTCTACGGTCTTTATACAACTATGTTACCATTGATGATTGACGATCATTACATTAGTCAGTTTATGCAAAAAGTAATTGTGGCATCTTAACTGACAAATGAGCTGGATCACATATGAAACTAAAGTCTTTGTTTTGATTTTGGTACTTATTAACTAGGCATGGGACGATACCACTTTTTTGTGTCCGATACCGATATCACAAACACAACACATTTGTGTTGAGTCATTTAAAATAAATAAATATATAAACAGCCCAAACATGACTCGGCTTAAAGGCTTTTGCTGATTTTTATTTAAATTTTTTACAGTCTATGCCTAGTGAAGCATGAGATATATAGGATTTTTGGATAGTTTCAGATTTGACAATTTTTATCTGTCTGACACCCGATGCAGTGATTTTGACCAGTATCGGCCCGATATTAACCCATACCGATTCGCATCCCTGCCTTTTTAACATCAGCTCAAACTATTAACTCTATCTATCGTGTATGATTGATAAAGAAACAAAGTTCACCTACATTGCTCATGAAGTCCTGCACTGAGATCTCCAGGTGATACTTTCTTCCAGTGTCTGCCACATTCTGAAAAATGAAAAAAAACAAAACACCATTATCAGACCTTTCCACTGTTCTGTGTTTAGATCAGCATTGCAGAGCTGTCACAGTTGTGTTTATAAGTCATTACTGAAGTCGATCTTACCTCTGCTTTCCCACTGTGAACCCTGTTCAGTGTGAACACTCTGTACGGTGAGCCGTAGCGGGTGTTGAGGTAGTGTCGCACCACGTTGGCTGCTCTGTTAGCAGGGTAGTGATTGGGGTTCAGCTCGCCAGTCGCCATCACATCCTCCTCCTCGGCCTCCTCCACTTCTAAAACTCTCACCTGTTATTCCAGTGTGGACAATGAGAAGACACAGTGAAGACAAAGGAGAAATGCTCTAGTGTAGTGAGGAGGGAGGGACTTTCAGGACCTGAAGGACTTTGGTCCTCGGTTTTCACCAGGGTGGAGCTTTTGACAAATGCCAGTTTAAGTCTACATAGGAAAAGCCTTAGTTCAAGCAGAGCAAAGGGAAAAGGGAAGTAAATGTAAATATGTAGAACTGTAGAGTGAACATGTGTTTTCCTGAAAAGAATGAATAGTCTGAGTCTGATCTTGTTTGTACCTGGAATGCTGAGGTTTCCTGTCAGCTCTATGGCAGGTGGAAAGTTTGATCAGCTCCGTGTTTCAGAGTCAGCTGCTCCTCATGCAAGTGGAAAGATTACTTCCTGCTTCCTTTGACAGCAAAGGTTTAGGACAGCCCCCTTTTTTAAAGACACAGAACTCTTTTCTGATTTTCCGTACCATTTTCCAAATGGGGTTTTGTTACAGTGGTGTGAAAAGATTTCAGATTCATCCATTTAAATGACAAAATATAAAGGCCTATATTATAACTTTTTAACTAGAGGCTTTATATTACCATAACAGATTCATTAATTTCCATTTTATAATCTGAATTAGTTCATAGATTCCTTTATTACCAAATGTGTTATAGTTAAATAGGGCTGAAACAATTTCTAGATAATTACTAAATGAATTGGCAACTGTTTAGATATTTTTCTGTTTTTTCAGCTTCTTAAATGTGAATATTTTCTGGTTTCTTTGCCCCACATAACAAATAAATCATTAAACTGAATTATTTTGGTTTGTGGACATTTGAGACATTTGATAACATCATCATTTCCAGGTTTAGGAAATACTGATCAACATCAACAACATTTTCGGACATTTTATGGCCTTTTTTTACGCAATTAATCGAGAAAATAATAGATTACGAAACATGTCAAAATGTATCAATAAAAATTAAATAGAAAAACATGAATGCCAGTAACATGCCAATGAACTGTTTTGTCTCGTCTGTTGCAGGTTTGATTTCACTCACAAGAAGCAGAGCGGTGGCTCTGGCCAGTATGGTAAAGTTATTGGGGTCCTTGAGCCTCTGGAGCAAGAGCATTCCACCAAGCTGGAGTTTGATGACCAGACTGTTGGCACAAATGTCCCAAAGCAGTTTGTACCCGCTATCGAAAAGGTATGCTCTAATGATGTTGTGGTTCATTTGAAATGAAAACATCAAATGATTTGATTTCACCAGATTCACTCTCTTTGACCATCATGCCGCAGGGTTTCAGGGAGGCCTGTGAGAAGGGACCGCTGAGTGGGCACAAGATCTCGGGAGTCCGATTCGTCCTTGAAGATGGGGCAAACCACATGGTTGACTCCAATGAGATCTCCTTCATCCGTGCAGGAGAGGGCGCTCTAAAGCAAGGCAGGTGTTCAGTTCCTGGAGATCATTATATTTCATTCAATTCTTGTTCTGCTTTGTTGGTTAAACGTTTACACTAACATTGCTTTCAATGTCTTCCCCTACAGCCATGGAAAAAGCCAACACAGCCATCCTGGAGCCAATCATGTCTGTGGAGATCGTAGCACCACAGGAGTTTCAGGGAGCAGTCATTTCTGGTGTCAACCGTCGGCATGGTGTCATCACAGGGCAGGACGGGGCTGAGGGATACTTCACTCTGTACGCTGACGTGAGTCCTGTTTGTACTTTTGCATTTGTATCCAGAGTGTTGTAGCTCACAAGGTTAGCTCCATCATCCCTCACTTCAATTTGTATTTGAGTAATTTCAGCGTCTTCTCCCCCCCCCCCCACCAGGTTCCACTGAATGACATGTTTGGATACGCCTCAGAATTGCGCTCCTGCACTGAAGTAAGTTCAAAGGAAATGTGGTGCATTAATTGTAGATCACATTGATATATTAGAGAAGCAAGAGTGTAGACCTGGTTTCAGAAGTCACGGAAATGATTATAAGAACCAAAAACAGACCTGCAGAACATTCAGGTTTATTTTTAGCATCAGAATCCACTCCTGAAACTTTAATGGATGCTTCAGGACATTTTCAGCTACATTCTTAAGTGTTTCCATGTGTGGTTCCACCTCCATCAATCGTGGCTTAACTAGCATTGTGTGAAACTCATTTGGCAATCGCTGGAATATGAACGACCGCTTTAAGACTCAGATAAGTGTGTTTATGTTTTTGAGACAGCTGACGTCCTCTATCATTGTTTATTCAGGGAAAAGGCGAGTACACCATGGATTACAGCAGATATCAGGCCTGTCTGCCATCCACACAAGATGAACTCATCCACAAATACTTGGAGGCCACGGGGCAGCTGCCTGTAAAGAAGAACAAGTGGAAGAACTGAAGCCTGTTCCTGTTTGCCTAAATGGACTTTGTCATGACACCCTTCCTTCTTTAGGTACCATTTCCTGTCCAACGTCAACCATGAAGCTCCTTTTATTAGTAAAGCCAAACATCATCATGACATTTCACCTTTGCTTTGTAGTAAAACTCTTATTTATTACTTTGATTATGCCACAGTACGTCCTCAAAGTACTGGATTTTTAAGATGGAGATTGATCAGGAAGCTTGGTGTTGAGTTGAGCTTGTAATGGCTTTTGTACTATGTACAGAGTGGTTTTTTATGTAATAATACTTTCAGCAAATACACATACCCTTCTTTTTAATGTGTATTGTGTGCAGGTTGTTAATTTCCCCCACAGTTAAGTAAAGTACACACCACCCTGGATGACAATCTGACACTTCACACATGGCTACGTCCTGCAAAAAAACGCATTAATTTCAGGGTGAGGACTCGCTTTGTCTCACCTGTCCAGAGGTGTCGGTCTCCTCTGCTGTCTCTGGTAAGCTGTTGGGATGAGCCGACATGTCCGTCGACGCAGCCTCAGGTCTGATCGTCACACTGGGTTTCCCATTTACCCCCAATATAACAGCCAGAAAAACAAGAATCCTCAAAGACATTGTAGTTTCCTGGAAAACGCAGACGTTAGAGAAAAAGGGAAAGGAACTTGTGTGAAAGAGTCCAAGCAGGGAAATGACCCTCCCGTCAGTGTGGAGTTATATAACGACCAGGAGGAGCGGAAGCACCAAGGAGAGATTGTCCAGATCATCCTGTCTTCCTGACACCGTTTGCTTATTTTTTTTTTTATCTCTAACTAAACATACTGTTCCACTTTGTCCTGTTCTATTCTTTGTAGGCTCATGTACCAACTCATTTAACCTGTCAGTCGCTAAATGGTTCAACAAATGACGACCTCAGGAAAAAACTTTCCATTACAGCAGCTGCTCATGAAGCACGTTTGATTAATGTAACGCAAAATCTATCAATACTGTTCAAAACCTAAGACAAAGCTGAAGAGTTGAGATGAGCAACCTCAAGACAACTAGAAATCAAAGCTTAACAAAATACTTTTTTGTCGCATTATAAAATAACTACTTCAATTCTAATCTGCACTAGTATATGTTTGATGGATTAAAAAAAGCTTTAGAAAGAAAGCTTGAAAACCATGTTTTTCTTTGCTTTTGGATGAAAGGGAACAATAGAGTGGAAAGAGATTTTTTTTTAACTGGTGACAGGAAGAGGAAACTGGGAAGAAACTGCTGATGAAGTGAATAACCGTAGATATATGCTGGATTTCCTCCATGTTTTTGCAATGTAGCATCTGACACACGCACATCTTTAAATGAGCAGTTGTGTTTTGTTAGGGACATGACACTGACAGAAGCTCAATAATATTACTGCTATTACTACCTCTATGGGGAAATCCAACTTACCGCGCATTAAAACAAAATCAAACTTTGCACGTGCAGTAGGTTTCAGTCCAATGACAAACTCCCTTAGTGAAGACAAGCCAAAAGTCCTATGTTGTACAGCTGCTACAGCTTTGAAACTTGCCATCAAATGTGAAGAAACCTGTGGCTCTATCACTGTGATACACAATTATGAAGTCCATCACTGTTTATATTAAAAACAAACTGAAAACAATTTAAAATCATCTCTGACGATGTTTGTTCAGTTGATGTCAGACTTGCTACATTTCTTTTAGGTCTAGATACAGTTTGTAAAATGTCATTTGATTTTACTCACATTTTCATGATTCTGTCTACACCTGAAATACAGCAAATGTGTATGCATGTTGCAGATATCTGTAACTGTAATTTTGACTAGTAAAAACTGACGAGCAGATATAACTCTTAACTGTAATTTTGATTAGTAAAAACTGACTAGCAGATATCGGTAAATTTAGTTTTGAATAATAGATATCTGTCACTTAAATTTTGACTAGTAAAAACTGACGAGCAGATATATGTAACTTTAGTTTTGAATAGTAAATACTGACAAGCAGATATCTGTAAGTGTAGTTTTGACTAGGAAGAAAATGTGTTGTCTTCCAACCGCCATTTTCTGGAAGTTTTTTTTTTTAATCCAAATGTATTTTATAAAGTCAAAACTAAAAACGAAGATTTCCAAACGACCTCGAGAGGGCAGCACTGCGCCTTTGTCGCGTTTAGCGTGCCACAAACTGTAACCGAAGAAGAGAAGAAGAGTAGTTCGTGTTCCAAATATGGTTGGAAGCACGGAACCGGAGCCGAGCGCCGGGGCTGTTAGCTGACTGACTGAGGTGGTGTGGAGCAAGTGTGCTACATGTGAGTGAAAGCACTTGATTTGACTCGAAAGAAACATGTTTTAGTTAACTCTCTATGGTACACGGGTTGCGCGTTTGTATGCTCCGTTTACTGACACTGACCAAACCTCCTGTCATTGTAGGCTTAACTCAGAAGGAACTGTAAGAAAATGTCACCTCCTCCTCCTCCTCCTGCCCCTGGTCCTCCTCCACCCGCTCCTTCAACTTCACCACACAAGAAGCTGTATCAGACCATAGCCAGCAGCAGGAGTCCTGTAGAGGGAGACAACACAGAGGCGTGTTTACTGCTCAGTCAGAGGGACAGCAGGTGAGAGAAACACTGAGAGGAATGAACATTAGTCTCATTTTATTGTCTGTAATTTGGACAAACATTTCATAACAGTCTTTTCAAGCAGAGAGTAAAATAACGACTATAGTAACTATATCAGTGAAGTAAAAGAACACAAAACACCACTATGTCACACACAAGGAAAGTTACAGTTTGCACTGTATATCTCATTGAGATTAAAAGAGAGACCTGCCCAAGAGAACAGCATCAGGACACTTAAAATTAAAGCTGCATTATGTTATAAATCTAAAGCAACTGGCCATAAAATCCTCCTAATATGTCACAGAGACTCAGGAATAATGTTCATATAACATTCTGAACTCACCAACAACAACAGTACAGCCAAACTATTTGCATTCAAAAAAATATTTTTCTAGACTGCAAATCATATTTATGTTTTGAAATCATGTTTTGCCATGTGGCGCCACCTACGGCCGTCTACCAATCATTTCAGTCAGTAGAGTCTCAGCTGCCGAGCAACCACGGGTTGCCAGTTACGTCTGAAAACGAAACCTCAAATACCTCTGTATTTTGAATTTGAATGTAGTAACTGTTTTTGGCCACATTCTTACATATGGCAACTTTAACTAGTATACAAAAGCTTGTCCATCCATCCATCTTATACCACTTTATCCACCACATGAGGGTCATGGGGCTCACTGGTGCCAATCCCAGCTGACATAGGGTGAAAGGCGGGCTACACCCTGGACAGGTCACCAGTCGATCACAAGGCCACATAGAGACAATCATCCATCCACTCTCACACTCAAACCTGTGGTCAATTCAGAGCGTCCAGTTTGCCTAATCCCCAAATCTGCATGTTTTTGGACTGGGAGAAAACCCATGACACACGGGGAGAACACGCAAACTCAATGCGGAAAGGCCCTTGTTACAACTGGGACATGAACCAACACCATGTCATTTTTTATTTAAAAGTAAAATAAAATGGTGGATAATCTTGTATATTGTACATTCACAGATGTGGAAATGCATGTTATTATTTCCCTTATTGTCTTTGCTGCTATGACACTGTACTTTTCCCCATTGTGGGACTGATAAGGGATTATCTTATCACTTACATTATTAGGGTTAAAGTTCAAAGGTAAATCGCTTACAGGGTATTGTTAAAGGTGCACAGTGAAATTGCTAGAACAGCCCTGTACACCTTTGATGACCTCAGGTGTTAAAAAAAAAAGAAGCAAAATCCATCTTTGCTGACTGGAGCCATCCTTTGAGGGACAACTTTATACTTAGCTACCATGATGTAGAACAAACAGGTTGTGGGTAACACTTTATATCAGGGAACACATATTCACAATTAACTCGGTGCTTACTAATATAAGTAGCATACTAGTCCTTTATTAGTAATATTTAATCACGTATTAACACCTAATTCTACCTCTATTACGATATGAACTAAGTTTTTTCCTACATAACTAAGGTGTTAATATGTGCTTAATATTTACTGATATAGGGCTAGTATGCTAATTATACAATATTATTATTATATATAATGTTGGTAATTACCTAGTTAATGGTGACTAGGTTCCTTAATATAAAGTGTTACCATATTGTGATACTTGATGTTTATATGCGACTGCTGGCAGTAAACCAAATGGCCCCTTGTGGATAATAAAGACATCTTGAACCTTGGTGTCATGCGCTGTGCAACACACACTTTGAGACATTTTTTCCATCAGATTTACAGAATTTGACTGTGTTTAACAGGTGTTTCTAATGTGGGTTTTGTGCTCCAGTTTCAGGAAGGACCTGCAGTGGGTTCTGGTGAACACATATGTGCCGTCTCTCATCCAAGACGGTCCACAGTAAGTCGGTGAACTTTGGTGTCAACCTGATTCCTGTCGACTAACACATTTAATGAAAAGCACTTCCTACGTCACACCGGTACAATGCTTAGCACAGCAGGGCCATTGTGTTATTAGTTTGACCTAAATGCTTTAAAGTTGAAGTCATGACACATGACGCATTTGCTGGAGCGTGACTGTGTGTGTGTGTGTGATTCACGTGACACACAGGTGTGGTCTGGTGGCTCTGTGGATGGCTGCTCACCTTCGACGACCACCGCTCGGCGTCGACATGGAAACCGTGGTTCAGACGGCACGGAGCAGGGGATACACGGCACAGGGTGAAATGTTTTCAGGTAACAAAAACATGCAAATAGTTATTGTCCAGTATATGTAATACTCTCTGTCACAGAGGATCACAGCAGACTGGTTCTGATTGTACGTCCAAGCACTGAATCCTTCCAAAGCCTCAAAGTAACTTGGCTTATGGTCTTACGAACTCTGAAAGTGAAAGAGTGTTGTGTTTATGGCATGCCAAGACATGGCATCTTCATGGACACAGTCCAGTATTGTTGGTGTTAGTGGTACAGACATTTTTGCTACTGCTGAAGCCAACCTGTTTGAGCATTTAAAGCTGTTAAAGCAAAAAAAAAAACAACAACTCGTCAACTACATCATCAAATTTGAAACGAGTAAGCAAGTTCTACTGAAAAAGAATAGCGACCCTTCTTAGAAGAAAAAACAAATGAACATGAACTGAGAACTGTACGCTTACTTCAAAAATTCAAAAAATAACAATGAATATGAGCGAGGTTATTTGTAACACTGAGCGGGGCTCCATCCGAGTCAGATACAGGATGCTTTTAGTGTTGATTTACTCATTACACATACTGTGTAAACTGTTCCTTTGTGTTTATTTCTCATTTATATTACCAGCTAACAACATGGCCCTGCTGGCAGAAGAGATCTGTGACTGTCCGGCTGAACTTCTGTCTGGAGGTTTAAGCGGTAACAACGCTGCAACCATCGTCAAACACCTGTGGGGGAGACAGCCTGTGCTCATCCCGTATCCTTAACCCAAAGCCAAACCGCTACAAGAGCTGTTTTAATGCTAATATCAGGGCAAGAATAAAACACTGAACACTTTTCAAATTTCAGATAACAATCAGGAAATGCTCAGATAAAAAATAAAGCATTTTTAAATAAGTGACAACAAGTTCCAGTGCAGAACTTCCATCACCCCCTGTGGACCTCACTTTTTATGTGCACTGTGCACTGTGCATGAGCTTTTGCTTTACTCGCGCTGTGTGCTTCTTCTTATTTCTTTGCTTAGTTGTGACATAAAATGCGTCACACACAAAATACTCCTTTACTGGGAAACACTTCATGTGGCACTGATAGAAAAGTCTTAGAAAGGTTGTTTATGTTTCTTTGAATGTATATTTGACTTATCTATGTATTATACAGTGTTGTTCGTGTTGGACCGCACAATTCTTTGACAGTATGTACAGATACGATGAGGACTATAACCATGAGCCATGTCAGCGCAGCGGCCACAGGGCACACTGGGCTGTTGCCTCAGGTAAGACCAGATAGTTGGTCAATCAGAGGGAGGCTTTGACACTAAACTGAAATATGATAATGTTGTTTTATAATGTTTGTTTTTATATATTTGGTTGATTGAGCATTCAAAGATCAGATGGTGTCATATAATCATGCTCTCAGAATGTTACTGAGGAGGCCTAGATGGTGCAGTGTTAGTGAAATGTGCATGTCAGTGCACGTTAATACTCTTCAAACTGTTTTAAGGAGTCTTTCTTGACGAGTTGTGACGCGGTCCTGACCAAAATCAGATTAGGCACTGTTCATTATCAGTCCCAGCTCTGGAGACATGGAACAGGTCCCTTCTTTTGAGAGTATAGTTACTTATGTTTATATACTTTTATAGACACTGTACATCATTATTATTATTTGTGCTTTATAAGTCCAGAGGCTTCTCTGCAGGGATACATTTCAATGGCAATCTAGTGTAAATCAGTCTTATTTAAAACGCCTTCACAAAATAAACCTGATTTCATGAAGTAAGCTTGGTTTATCTGGTCATTTTGCTCTCGTCACAAAACTGCAACCTTTCTCTCCAGGTGTTCTCCTCGGTTTGGATCAGGGAAGTGTCAGTGAAAAGCACCATCAGACTGATCCCAGTCTGCCGTGGCTCCACCTGCTTAGCGACACCAGTTTCACTTGTCCCGTTGGCAGCTCAGGATTTAGAGAGGTTTACGTCCTGGCGAAGCAGGGGAAGAGTCTGCGCTACCAGCTGTGGAGCCTGGACAGTTTAGCTCAGAGCAATGAGCAACTGAGGACTATGGATCCACAGAGAGCTAATGACGGGGCACGGTATGTGGTCCCTGAAGACGGTGTGGAGGCCGGGCTGGCTGGACAGGCGGTGCTGCTCCACACAAGGACACAGGAGTGGTATAATAAGTGTGAGTGACACTGCTCACCGAAAAGACACTGAAATTGTTGGGTGCCAAAGTGCACGTGCGTGTGTGATCCTACAGTAAATCACATTGGACATAAAAACTAATTTCTCAGGTTTAAAACAATACATTTTTAAATTTATTCAGCTGGGCTTTACAAAAGACTTAAATACAATGAAGATATTGTATGTCGAACGATTGGTTGATATGACAATATATTTATTGTGAGATATTATTAAAAAAGAGAAAATCAGGAATCAGGCCATCTCTTTGTAATAAAAATAATAAATAGAAATAAACAAGACTCTTAGATTGCTTTTTATATATACATTTTTTTTTGCTCAAAAAATCTGATGTTTGATGACCTCATTCTATTTCCTCATGAGGTTTCTGCTATTTATCCATACCCATATATTGCATTATATTTGGTATGCTCCTTATAGTTGAGTGGAGTAATGACCGTGACTTGATGACACAGATGCACTCAGGCTGCAACTAACAATTATTTTCGATAAAGGATTAATCTGTTGATTCTTTTATCTATTAATCAATTAGGTTACAATGTTCATTTGTTGTATGGAGCAAAGAAACCAGAAAATATTCACATTTTAAAAGTTGAAAAATCAAAAAACCACTCAACCGGACTTAATCAGTTAGCAAAATAGGTGTCAATAATTTTAGTAATTGATTCAAATCATTGTTTCAGCCCTTACATTATATTACATTGCATAAATATGATTATGTTGGGGGCATATGTTCTGTGTCAGTCCTGTGCGCAATTATATTTACATGTTTGTGATTCAAAAAAAGAAGGAAAAACTCCAAACTCTTAATTTCCAGTTTATTGCAATCCACGACCTTCTGAACAAAGCAGGGATTCATTAACAATTTTCAGCAGTCTGTCTCTGTTTTTACAACTTAAAAATGCATCGCCTTTACAAAACGTGGCTGTGAATCCAGTTCTCTTACTAACAAAGCAGCACCCGCTCTGTAAAGCTGATCGTTTGCCGTTTTTTAACAAATATAGATTTGCAGCTAAAGAGATAAAATATTTTGTAAACATCTTTATTCCTCTCATATGTGTATTTCATTTAAATCCTGAATTTTAAATTTTCAATATCAAGGAGGCCAGCGCCCATGTAGACAGTTTGTGTGCCTTTTCAACTGCCTACGCACTCATTCACACACCCACACTCACAGTGCTGCCTGACAACAGTCCAAGGACGTCTTAGAAGACCGTGATGTCCACTGACCTGCTGCTTTCTAGTCCAGGGAATTACAATCGCCCAAATTTAACTCCAAATTCAAACCCACAAACCTCCAGTTAAGTTGAGCTAAGTGAGCTTTACAACATGTTTAACGGCGCCATCCTGATATCCAATAACACGTTATTATCCTCTGAATCATAAGACAGGTTTCAAGATCAGGCGTAATGAAATCTCATGAATAGACTAAAAAAAAGGTCAACCGAGTAATTCCAGTTTCATTTCACCCTTTACACCACTTTCTTTTTTCCTGCCCCCCACAAATGTAAAACTGTAAATCTGAAGCAACACTGACCAGAGAGCATAGAGCGAGGAACACCAGTTTAAATCCCTGTTAAGTTGCTTTACGTCTGCACATGTAAACCCAGTACTTGGCTGCTGCTTCCCATTGTAAGACACACCGAGGCACTGCTTGATTTGTTCAATGGCTTTGTGAGAATTCATAGTGCAACAAATTCCAGACAAACTACTTGGCAGCCAAGTTGATTCATGCACAGTGGCTTGGAAAAAAAAAACCCTAAATAATAATAATAATAAAACTTTCACTGCATAATCATACAAAAATCCAAATAATGAAACACTTTCAGCTTCTACTAAGAAGTTTAAACCTCGGGATTAGATGTGAACCACTTGGGTTAAGTCTTTGGAAGAAGAAACAAACCCAGCGGGGGAGTTCACTGCACTGGAATGATCAAAACAGCTCTTTCTTTAAAAATGCTAGGCACAGAAGTTATACAAACAAGATAAGGAGGATATACCAAGGCCAAAAATAACTTTAAATAAAATTGTATTTACACACCGAGTTAGTTAACACGTGGTCTGACCAGTGTTTTAGTGTTGCTGTTTTCTTAAACATCGAAAGTGGTCCATGACGATCATAAAACTCCATAAACCAGACTCCCCAACTGTATGTAAAAATAGGTTTTATACCACTGTAATAAATTAATGTCTGACAGAGTGCTCTGTGCAACTCTAACCAGCAGAGGGAGCTGGTGAAGAGGGAGATGCTAAATATGCGTCATTACAGGAAATGATAACTCAAATCAAGGGTCCATGAATTCAGATCATCATATTCTCACAGTCGGTGACAAATGATAGAATTCTACACTGAATTCTCCCTCTTTGTCTTTTTAGTACCTTACCTACCAAACTGTCCAAAAAGAATCAGAGCATAATGCACAACATTGGCCTTTAGCATGTTCCACTTTGTCCACACATCAATGCTTTTCCTCCTCTTCTCAAACAAGAGGACAAGAGGATAAAGACACTTGGATCATAGTGTAGGTTTTTTTTAAAAAAGAAGAAAAAAAAAAGCAATCAAACTCTTCTAATCATTCCTTAGTCAGTCTTTACTTTCCCTCAGATTCTCCTCATCTTGCATTTTTTTTCTCTCATTACAGTCTCGAGTGTCCTCATCAAGGTGTGTGAGGGAGCATGCTTCTGAAAATGTCTATGAGGTTGTCCAGTCCCCACAGGTAGCCGTCCTCCCTGTTGCCCTCCACCCAGGGAGTCCTGTGGTCCAGGGTCTGAGGGTCCACGAGGGGAACCGTCTTCCCGAAGTCGATCATCCACACTCTGGCCTTCCCGGACGCATCGTGCACAAACAGCAAAGAGCTGCCCACGACCTGTGATAGGACAGAAACCGGTGAGACTGGTGATGTTAGGCGTGTGGGGTAATTACACACACACACACAGACGCTAATGACGAGATTATATCGCATATCTCCAACTTGACCAACAGGTCTGTTGAGAAACCACGAAAACCGAAGTGAGTGAGTGTGTGTGTGTTAGTGACTCACCTCATGCGTCCTGAAGAAGTGTGACTGCTCAAGGACCGAGCGTAGGTCCTCCAACCGCTGCAGGTAGAGTTTCTATTTTAAAAAACAACAACAACAACATAAATGTATAGCAGAACAGGAGTTTTGAAAGACACAGCCATTTAAAAAATCTTGTTCTTATTTATTTGGCAGAAATTGCCAATGTTTCATATTTTGAAGTACAAGCAACTTCCTATGCTAATGAAGATGAACTGCATTCTTTCTGGTCTGTGAAGGCCACCGGAGTTCCCTGAAAAGCTGGAGATGATGTCACTAATTCTTAGACACTGGTCTTTTAATGCATATGCTACCACCATGAATGACGGTGTAACATTTTATTTTCTTGGTCACGGATACAAACACTGGTCATACAGTACGTTTTTGACAATCAGTGTAGCCTGAACACATCTCAAGTATGTATTTACTCCCATTTTGATCATATCAACAGCAGGTTTTCCCCTCTTGCACCAACAGTTTTTAATCTTCTTGCATTGTAACTTACCAAAATTTGAGTGTTGCCATCCACAAAGTCCTTCAGGGCCTGCATCACCTGCTCTCGGTTCTTTGTCTTCTTGAAGTTGGTGTTACATGTTCCGTCAGCTCTCTGCAAGAGAAACAAGAAAACAGGATATTGTACATTTCATTTTTTCTCTTCATTATTTTTATATACATGTCCTAAATGACTAACAGGTTTTTTTCTATTTATATACAGTATATATATCCAGTACATGTTAGAGTTGTGTTTTCAAGAAACTAAGACCACAAAATAGTAAAAATGAATTACAGTGGTGGTGATACTTAAACACAGCATATCATTATTACATATTTCTCTATTCATTACTGCTAAATCATGAAGACCAGCCATGGGTTTAAGCCAAACACTTAAAAAGACTTTGCCATTTTATGTGTGTGGTCTAACCCGTGGAATGGACTGATTAATATTTACTCCCACAGATTGGTTTACTTCTCATAGAAACTGTTTTTTTTCCTCCATGGTTACAATGATTGCTGCACCAGGCACGACTCTTCACCTTAATGCCTTCAATGCGGAAGCCCAGAGTGGCCGTGGAGCTGAGCGTCTCCCTCCACTGCATGTATCTGGGTTTGAGGACTCCCTGCTGGGCCTTTTCCTCCTCCGTTGGGGCTCCAGGATCCACCGCAACCATCTTCTCATACATGTCCTTCCGCATGCGTGGACGCTCTCTGGCTTTTACCAGCTCCTCCTCCAGGTACGTTCTGAAAGGTATTTTTTGTTTAATTTTTCCTTCTTCCTTCTTTTTTGTAAAATCTGCTAATTTAAAAGGTTCTGTCATTTTCTTACAGTCTTACCTGCTGCCCATCTTACAATCCATGATGGAGGGTGACTCAAAGTCGGCCAGCAGGTCGTCCATCACGTTGTAGTCCTGCTCGTCTCGCTGCACCACGCCGTGATAACCAGGTACGTGGGGACGCAGAGTGTCCTTCATCAGCTTCTGTAGGCACTGCTGTTCACACTCACAGTATCGCTTTAACAAGCGTCCGTTTTCTCCAGCCTGGAAGTTACCTGGAAGGAAATCATTGAACAGTCTAAACTTGTAGCTGATAAAAATCCATTTCCTCTCTGGAGTCAGGAGATGGTTATCTTAAAAAAAACCCACAACTTTTACAAATTAGATAAAATAAGTGAGGTATAATTGTTCACTTTATGACCTTTGCCCATAGCAAAATCCTATGTTTTTGGTCTCAACTTTTTTTTACCATTATGGGTCTCTCATTCAAAACAATAACAAAAGACCTAGTTTGAGGACTTCAGGCAGCAGTGTGGGAACATGGGTATTGTAGTCTTGTCATGGCAACAAGTAGTCACGATCCATTAGTGACAAATAAACACAACAAACTGAATATTTGCCCTGGAAGCTATAGTTTAGAAAGTAAAGTAGACAATAGAATTTATAGGCACATGTGTGTTGAAGCATACCTGCATGGCCAGCTAATTGCACCCATGGGTAGCGCTTCTTGAAGGACACAATGAAGGGAGACCAGTGGACCATAGTCTTCAACTTTTGCCAGGACTTGTTCTGGGAGAAAGACAAAAAAAACACAAAGTACGTCATCCTCTTGTTAAGAAGGAGTGGGTGGTCAGTCACACTAATGACAAAACCAGAGCTCAAAGTGACTAATCAACCTGATGGTTTATGTTCTGGCCAAACAAAGCACTGTGAGTGCAATGTAGGCCAATAAGTGATTATTCATTAAAAGGAAACACACCCTGTACTACACACACACACACACACACACATCTGTAGACATTGGACAGATCCGCCCATTTGCCCAAGGTTGCACACCCAGGTGCACAACCTACGTGACAAAGCCCATTCATAAAACATTTACCAAAGCCATCGCTGTGTGTGGTGTCGTAAAACAGACCCTTATTTTCAGACTGCATACAGTATGTGTGTGTGTGTGTGTGTTTCAAAGCCAAATCAAATCTATCAATTTGTATAGCACCAAGGGTTAGATTAGGGTTAAGTTTAAAGTCATTTAGCTTTTAGCTGTGGTGGTTAAGGGCAGGGTAGGGGTGTGATAATGCATTACATCAATGACTTGTCCCTGTGGGGATTGTAAAACTGTGTGTGTGTGTGTGTGTGTCACTGTTATCTGTGTTGGGAAATACCAGTGCAAGGACAGTGTGCAACAGCAAGTTTGACGCAAGCAATCGGAGAAGAACATATCATCAACTGATTACAGTGTGTGTGTGTGTGTGTGGGAAATCACAACAAACGAGCAGCCAGTTTAGGATGTTAATGTAACAATGAATACTACCGAAACGCAAACAGGATGACTGAATATTTGTCTCGGCTCCGTCTCAATTACCAAACTCTTCAATCATTCCTTTTTTTTTTTTGTTTTAAGTAAACAGACACAGAAACAAACAGTGAAAAACAGGCGTGATGTCATGATACGTTTTCAAATCCTTTCCTAAAGCAATTATTTAATGTACACTATATTGGGTGTTTTTGCACTGCGAATGTAAAAAAAACGCTAACTGTGATAATTATTCTTATTATACTTATCACAAAACCATCTTTTATTTTTTACAACTAAATAACTCGTGTCAATGACTGCCAAGCCTATCTCTGCCATGTTTACATGTTGGCCTATCTCTTCTCTCATGCATTCCTTCCACAGCTGCTCTGTTGAAACACTGTCACAATAAAACCTCGTCTTCATGCAGAAATAAACACCACACACACGCGTGCACACACACACACACAACACACACGAAACTGAGTGTGTGTTTACCTCAGAAGAACCAGATGAAAAAAAAAACATTAATCGGAAAAATGATGTAGTGCTGTTTCTGTAACTCAAAGCCCTGGAATTTGAACCCCCCAATTATTTCAATCCGCCTCTTACAATGAGACAGACGGACATAATAATCTGCTGAAGTGATTTGACAATTACATATTTACATATTACATATGTTGGAATTTTTGTTATTGAGGAAACACTTTAGCCATTTTAATCCAGAAAGGTCACAGAGCAGTACGTAGTATATAAGTAACTATTATACTTTTGTTTATATTATACAGTTATCAATTTTGCACAGCTACTCTTCTTAGGACTCTGCACCGACTTCCTCTCATTTGTACAGCTTAAACAACATGTTATCCCAAATTAACATAACCAGTTAATGCCTAACCCTAACCTTAATCTAACTACAGTTCAAATCTTAGCCTTAAACTCAGCAATGAGGTTCTGCCTCATTAGGACCAGGTTTTGGTCTCTAGGGCGACTAGGAAAGGTCCTAAAGAGGTCACAAACGCAAGAACACATGTTTTGGGAAATGTTTGGCTAAATCTTTTTTTATTTTTTTATTTTTTAATAATAAACAGTTTAAGTGACATAAGTGCATAAGAACAAATGTATAACGATTTGATAATTCAATTTAATTTGAGTAATTTATTGAATACTAATTGTCCAGTCATTGACCCAATCCATTGACCTGAGCTGAACTTGACATCTTTAAACCTGAAGCCTTCCGTCGCTTGCATCACCACAGATTGACCTTTGCGACCTTCATCACCTCTGGCCAAAGAACAGTGATGAAAGAAATGTACAGCCACAGCATTTCCCAAAAAACGTGCTGCGTAGAAGCCATATTTTGCAACATTCCTCGTTTTTCAAATACGTCACGTCACGTCACGTCATGTGAGCCGTGCTCCCTCCAGCAACAACAACAAGTGCTATGAGCAGCATTTCACAGTGAAACGCTGCATGGTCAATCAATTACGTTGTATATTCTTTGAATTATATCCCTTCAGCTGTTCTGCTTAGTACTTAAAATACAATCTCCCTTTAGATGCTTCACAGTAACGGAGTGTCGTCATACTCACTTCCATTGTCTCTCAAACTTAAGTTGCTGAGGAATCCTTCAGCGGCAAACTGCACAGACAGGTATCCGACCTCGACTCCACAACTCCTGCTCGGTGGAAAATGTCTCAAGGCAAAGCAAAATTGCCCATTCATTCTCCAGCAATTCCTCCATTTATCTTTTCCCCCCCTGTTTACAACAGTACAACACATATCCCCCCCCCCCCCACAATCTAAAGCCATGTAAAAGTCAACAAGCAGTCCACCTTCAGACACTCCACCCAGTCAGTCCAGTAAAACTGTCGCCAGTGCTTGGCCTCCAAAGTGCTGCTGTAAGGGATATTTATGAACCCGTTATGTAAGGTTCATAACACAGGAGGGATAAAGACGGCGTGGTGATTCAGATAGTAATCTGAGGAGAGGGGACACTGGTGTATATGTACATATTATGTACATGTATATAGTACCTGCTTGACCTACAGTCACATTACATTACACATAAGATTCTTCAGTTTCAGCTGGCGCAGCAACTTTCTGTTTTCACATTTATACCTTTCAATTTAAGATCTTCTCGACATTCCTTCACAGAAACACACTCGCTACTCCTTTGAGCGAACGATCTCCGTCTCTCGTCATAACTTCCTGCAATCCTCCAATCGAGACAGCCAATCGAGCGCCGTTAGCTACTGGTCAAACAGCATGCTGCGTGCTTACTGGCTGACTCACGCTGGCTAGATTAACTCCTTATGTACAGACATTTGATATCAAATGACAACACATTTTCAGTATTAGGTGATACAGCCCTACCTAAAGAATACATATATACTTGACTGTGAGGACATGTTGAGGCTATACACTCTAAGAAATAAAAGTGCCATATCAGGTTCTTCGGCTTGTCCTCATAGGAGAATAAAGGGTTATAAAGGTTCCACCTGGAGCCTTAAGTGTTATCAAGAACCCTTTTAAACCCCTATATTCGGGAAAGGGGTTTTCAAGGGTTCTTTGGATCAAAATGGTTCTTACTGGAACCATTAGTGTTACCAAGAACCCTTGAAAAACAAATGGTTCCAGGAAGAACACTTATGGAACCTTTATTTGTAAAAGTGCATTCTTTCAAGATGATTCCATAAGTCAATCATCAGACCAGAAATCACACTTGTCCTCAGCTGACACCCTCAGTGATGCAGTCAAGCATGGCGAGGAGGCTAAAAGAGACACTCAAATCACCGCCGTTTCTTATTTCCCTTCTTTTATCAACATCATAACAGGCTCTCTCTTTGTAATTTTGCGTTATGTGTAGCCTTTCCAATGAATCTGACTAATAACCAGTCCCAGACAGACTTGGTTCCAATTCCCCATGATTCCCTGATGATAAATCACAAAGTCCAAAGCCTATTTGTCAGTTTCCCTTCTCAATGTTACCCCCCCCCCCTTCTGTGATTCAAATTCCTTGGCTGCTAGCATCTCCTAATTACCCGTCAGTAAACCCTTAGCTTTCTCGCTCGTCGTTAACTTTGACCCATCCAAATATGTTAGGCCTTTCTGGGATGTAACTGGAACGACTGGAATGTTTCCCATGCTCGTCATTAAGCCGATGGCCTAGACAGACACACACCTCGGCTGGGGTCCCTCTGTTCACATGACGCTGCTAATTACATTACAAAGAGTCATGCAGATGTCACACACACACACACAAGAGCCCTTTTATACGTGACTTTTAAAGCCAAGACATACCACGCACAACACGCCATTTAACTTGTCTTTTGTAGATTCTCATTCATCCAGAACACAGCTCTTCAAAGGCCATTGCATCCATTAAAAACTACAACTGTAGATTCATTGAAATCTAACTTAATTTTTGCAATGTGACAGCTCCACTTTGAGTTCATGTTAAGATAAAGTCGCCACCCGCCATTTCTTACCTGGTACAAACAGACGAGGAGGCAGGTGCTGACACAGGCCCACGCGGCACCGCAGTCAAAGAACTGAGAACGAAGCCAGCGCAGAACACTCTGCGCCAGCAGTGCAGAGTCTCCACAGACAACCACCTCCAGGGACGCGCGTCTCCCTGTGAGATCCTTCACAATCATCCGTTGGCTTTTTGAAAACCCGACTTCTAGACTTGGTAGATTGTGGCTAAAGCTGCGTCTTATTGCACTGAACTCATCTACTCCTCTGCAACATCTTTTTGTCAACCGAATGTCATCACCCCGTCACCCACCCTTCCTCTCTTGACACTTGCTCAACGCCCGGTGTCTTCTGCTCTGTCGTCAAGTTTACCCGCGTACTCTGTCCTGAAGCGGTAACCTGTACTTTCTGCCGTCTGCCTGCTTGTACATGTTCACTTCAACTGGATCTCCTTCTTTAAAGCCTCTCACTCTGACGGTACGAGAATCGGTTTCTTTTTCTACCCAGTCTAACCTTTGACCCTAACCCCCCCCCATCTCACTCCCCCAAACCCCCCCCCCCCCACACACACACAGGGCTTTTCCTTTTCAGCCTGACACTGAGCCAGGATTCATGAGTGACTGCATAAAGAGACAACAGGCCTTCACACAACTCATCCAGATCTGGCTCTCCTTTTTGCCTGCATGACAAATTCCTCTCTACTATGTAACCTACAGGTGTGCACATGTTTGTGTGTGTGTGTGTGTGTGTGTGTGTGTGTGTGTGTGTGTGTGTGTGTGTGTGTGTGTGTGTGTGTGTGTGTACGTACACAAAACAGAACCTGTCAGACGACTATCATCAGCTTCAGCAGTAACAACACATGCATACACTGGCAGGGTGTTTTCAGGTTCTGCCAAACGCTCTTTTTCTCTCCAGAGTTGACGATCTATAAACCAAGCTCAGCTGTGCTGGGCTAATACTGTACACGGTAAAAAAAGCCCTCAAAGAAGAACACAAATACCTAATAGTATAATAAATAACACTGGTTTTAATGTAATTTTAGTTGCAGATCAAATATATATGATAATATAAAATCCAGTCCTGTGAAAAAATGAATTTTGCTCACCGTCACTGAGAAATCTTTCGGTATTTCCTATTCATGCTGGTGTATACTTAAATGTGTTGTGTTTAATTACACATACAAGCTTTTAAAGGAACAATTATTTTGGACACGCAGTCATTAATACAACACAGCATCTAAATATTCGTCTACTACTGTGTATGTGGTAATGATTTCCATTTATCTCTTCTCTCTTTTCTGTATTTAACGTCGTGTGATGGTTTTTTTCCCCCGCTTATTAAGTTTGTTTTGTGGATTTTGTGCACTGTACGAGTTATGTGGGAGTCATGTGTGGGACTTGGAATAATGAGTAACATGGAAAACGATTGTGCAGCTGAGGCTCACGTGAATAATCGTGTCTAAATCATCACGTGTAGGCTCTGTGTTCATAGTGTCAGTCAGTGTTTTCTGTCTTCTTTGAGCTCGGGCATTATTTTCCTCTTGTTTTCTGTCTCACTGCATGTCTCATAACGTCTGAGGAAAATATTAGGCTTTTTTTTTCGTAAGAGAGGCTCAGTGTGGGGGGAAAAAAGGTTCCTCCTACTCTTTAGCTGGAAAGACGTTTAGGAATTCAAACGTTCAAATGTAAGGGACTGACTCGAAACTGTGAGTCTGCGAGAAAGAGAGAACAAGACAAGACGAGAGGGGGGGAAAAAACCAACATATATGGCGAAAACATCACCTAGCAACCGGCTCTGCTTTTAGCCAAATTTTCCATGACACACACACACACGCTCAACTCTGAATGCAAAATAGCATTTGCTGCAAATGTGTATTTGTGTGTGTCAGCGTGCATGTGTGAGCAAGTATCTGTTCACATCAGCGAGCGTATGAAATGTAACAGGTTTGTCTGGGAGCTGACAGCATGACTCCAACTTTTAAAAGCTGAGAACAACAAACACAGGGACACACCCTCCCTTCCTTCCACTAATTACTAGAAAACTGACAGGGCTTTAACACAGCTATATATGAGGGGAGGGGCGAAAATCCATAGGTGAAAAAGGTGACCGTTATAAAACCGCTCTTATCAGACACATCACTTATCGCAGGCCAACGTCATCCTGTTTTGTTGCAACGGCTCAAGTGCAACCACTATTGTTATTATTAATAATAATAATGGTGGCCAATCACTTTAATTAAACATGTGGGGAAATGTGTGCATGGAGGAGAGATCATTCTTGATACGTAACTAAAAATAACACCCCACTTAAGGACAGGAAACACAATGACATCTATTTGAACTATCGGGGAGACTGAGGCCAGGGTCAAAAATGACCAGAATGTTGTATTTTTTTTTAATATTATTTACATTGTATATTTTGATTTATGTCAATTATTTACATACTTGAGTGATCCCCTACCCATCATAAAAAATTGATCCGTCAAAAACTGTAGAGAGGTCGTCAACAGTAGGACAAAGGTGTCCTGTAGCTGATTTGTGAATATGTGTATTTTTCTTTCAATTTATATAGTATATTATAATAGTAGTTTATATGTTGTGGTAGTTGTGCTCTTCTGTTTTGGAGATACTACGCATGTACTGCCTGAGGAACTGAAATGATACATTTAAAATAGCCCAACCTTCAACCTTTGCTTTCATGTTTACTGTATATAGATCTTTAAAGATGAGACACAGCAATATAGGAGTTATTTGTCTTCTTTTTTTGACCTCTTCACCTCGCAGTGATCCCAGAGAATGAGTCAACTGTTTCTGTGTATCTTGTCTTTTTATTTCCCCCCTCTGGAAAGAATAAATAAATAAATAAATACCAGACAAGGGTGGAACAGTGGAAAAATAACCTAGACTAGGCTAGATGACTAAAATGTAAACAGTAAGCATCGTTCTCCCAATCACAGAGAACCTGAGGAAAGGACTGTCTTGTCGGTGCTGGATGCATCCTGTTTTTAAGACGCGTCCCATTCCGAGCATTTCTCGTCACGCTGCGTCAAAGACAGACTGACAGACAAACCCGCTTCCTACATGGAAACTTTAAATTGCGCGTCATGCCTGGAGGTGAAGAATACCTCGGAATTCTGTGGCAGAAAACTTTCTTCGAAGTGACCTCTAATAGCGTTTGTGTCACCTAACTGTAAACTGAGCAGTGCGGTGACAGCAGCAGCAATAATGGGCTGACAAATTATACAAATGTGCATTGAGGCGACGAGTGGCGAGACAGGGCTGAGCTCATCAAAGCCTTGTGATCATGAGCCATGTGAGTGGAGTGACACAGAAAAAGGGGGTGGAAAATCCCACAGAGTCCAATTTCTTCCTACTTTGTGTAAATTTAAAAAAAAAAAGAGTCATTTGTTCCATTTATCAGCTCTGAACCAAAGATGTGAATTTAAACAAGCAGACAGGCCGTAGATTGAACCTGCTTCTACTCGGAGATTGTCATGTTCTCGATACCGACGAACCACGTGTAAAGTCGAGCCTCGTACTGTACAATTACAGTCGACATATTATAATGACTGGTTGAACTGTGACAAATTTGTCGTTCTAATTTAGTTTGGCTTGACGACTTACATGGAAGTCAGATAATGTTTTGTTTTTGTTTTGTTATTATCCATCTGATCATTTTCTCCACATCTGGTAGCCTATTATTCATTTATTTCAACCATCCAGGTAGTGAGGAATGTTTTTGTTTGAAGGACTAAAAGCAGACGGACCTTAACGCCAGCAGACTTCAGTATTTGTTTATCAAAAGTCATTACTGTGTGCTTTCATAATATTGTGCACCTGTAGTGACAGGCCCGATGTGTGTGTGTGTGTGTGGATCTGTGAATCCACCGATTGTGCGAGGGGGTCATTGTGCAACAACATGCAGGAGTGCGTCTTCATGTCTCCAGGGGGCTATCTGATGACTAAACAAGTGTTGACCTGCATGATGTATCCTGTAAGACGTGTGAGCAATGTTTCCTCAGGTGAGAGAAGAGGAGTGGCGCCACAATCACAAGCTGTACGGTACACTCACCGGCCACTTTGTTAGCTACACAGTATATCTCTCAACAAAGTGGCAGTTATCTGCCGTCGTGTGTTCAAGGTCCAACGTGTTGTGAATTTGGTCTTCTGCAGTACCTTTTCTGTCTCACTGGATATTTTTCAGACCATTCTCAATGCCTGTCACTCAGCCGTTCCTGAAATACTCAGACCAACCCATCTGGTACAGTATCGGTCTGATACTGGTCAAAATATCTTACTGATAGAAATGTATTACAATCCCAGAAGATTATATATTGCATGCTTCACTATGCACAGATGATGTTTGGGCTGTTTGTTTCCTCTTTTTTGGAGAACAATATTTGTTACACAGTTGGACTAATATCAGTATCTGTAGATATCGGTCACAAAAAAGTGGTATCACCCTAGCCCAAGTCACATAAATCACATATCCTTCCCAGTTCTGATGCTCCATTTGAACTTTAGCAGGTCCTCTACCTGCATGGATGCATTGAGTCGCTGCCATGTGATTGGCTGATTTGTTTAACAAGCATTTGGACAGGTGTGACTAATAATAATAATAGTGAATGTTTGTGGTCGTTTTGCACAATATTTGCATTTGTGAGATAATTTCTAAATGACTTCAGCACATCATCAAATAAATCAAAGCGAGGAGACACTCACCACAGTCCCGTCGTCTGGACTGCACAGAGACCGGGCAGGAGACAAGCTGGATTCGATGTCGCTGCCGGTGAAATCATCCTCGGACTCCTCAAAGGACGATGCGGAGGAAAGGCCGATGGACGATGAGTTGGACAGCTTCCTCAGTGATCGCATCAGGGCCGGGGAGCCCCCGCAGCCGCTGTCCGAGCAGGGAGACTCGTCGTCGGCGCGAGGGTCCAGACAAGAGCCGAGCTCCGTGGAGACGGTCAGCAAAGGCGGGCCCCCGTGGGAGCGTATCGGGCTGGGGTCCCTGGTGATAATGAGTTTCGGTATGGTTCCCGGGTAACTCGGTGTCCCTGTGGGGATCCGTGTGTCCTGACCAGAGTCTTTCCTGTGCTCGGTTTCAAGCGCACAGCAGTTGATTAAATCCCCGACCGCTTTGGGCGGACACGAGACGTCGCTGCGGTCCGTTTTGGTCATTTCTGCCTCCGTGTGTTCGTCCGTTATCGACAGTCCACTGTGCAAAGGTTGATTCGGGAGCGAGGCGGTCAGAGTCCGCTGAATGTCCGGGTCAGGGGTGAACGGAGCGGCTGCGGTCACACAAGTCCCCGTCAATAACCGAACCTCGGGCTCAGAGCGACCGTCTTTGTCTGTTGCCCCCAGTGGATGATCTTCCATGGCCCTCGCTGGGGGATCCGAGGCATTGTCTTCCCGCTCGGGTTTCGGATCCTCGATGCCCGCACCGCTGACTTCACCAGGCCGCTTAACGGGACCCGACGCATCGGACGAGCCCACCGTCTCCTCTCCGGTCACGGCGCGTTGGTAAGCGTCGGTGTTGGCATCCAGGCTGGTCGGTGTTTCCAAACAACCCGTGGCTGCTGCTCCCTGTTCCCCAACCGCCGACTCAGCCTCGTCCCTGGGCAACTTTCCCACTCTGTGATCGCGTCGCGTCGCCGCAGCTCCGTTTCCGCAACAGATAGCGCCTTCTGTTTGGCTGGAGTCTCGCTTTCTCCGTCCAAGACACGACAGCACTTTATTTTTCATCGGGTTCCTCCTGAGCTGCCCTCTGCGTGGCTTCTCTCCGCTTCTCGGTTCGCGGACACGGACTCGCTGCTGGTTCTCGTCCGCTCTCCACTTCGTTCTGCCTGGTGTGGCGGCGCTGCTGTGCGACAGATCCGAGCAGGTTTGGCCCATCCCGCATGCCGTAGTAGTAACAGTAAACCCAGACACACCTTTCAGGAGTTGATTTCGAAAATATCTGAAACCAATTAGACCCTGACTTTCGCCGTGTACTGTCTGCCGTTGGTAATATTATCCACTTATGCGGCCTGTTGAGCATGTGAGCCATCCAATAAACCACGTGGGTCTTATTAACATCTGTGTGAACAAACAGAAGGGTGAATCATTTTTTAAACACATCATCAACTACAAGAACAAACAATCAGCTGCTGTGATCACACACACTCACTATTATAGTCACAAACACTCCCTTTAACCTTAAACGCCACTAATCAGACTGATAATAACATCATTATCACACATGAGTGCATCCGAATTGTCAAAATTGCCTCAGTAAACAAACACTGACTTTCAAGAATTCAAATTAGGTTTTGTGCTGCTGCATCGGTTTCAAAATAAGACGTTTACTTCCTGTTGTTTTTGTTGACGAAGCTGACAAGAGGAAGTCGAATTTAATTGCGACGATAAAAAATTCACCAGTGAAGACGTTAACAGGAAGTGGTTTAAAGTGGTGGAAAAAGAAAGAAACAAGTAATACATAGTAATACAAGGTTTGATGGTGTTTGGAGAGTCAGTTGTTAGTGAAACACTGCCCTCCTGTGACTGGACACCACACCTCTGTCCAAACACGTCTGTTGTGTCGGTGTCACGTGTTGTGTGTATGTTTTCATCCAAACATGATAAACAAAAAGTCTGCACAATGATTCATTTTCTAGTTAAACTGTAAAATATTTCTCCCCCACAATTTAAAGGGTAGGATTTCATCCAAAAATAATCAACAAAAAGTCTGTACAATAAATAATATCCTAGTTAAACTGTAGAATATTTGTTTTCACGCTCACAAGGATGAACCTTTTGGTCAAACAAGTTAAAGAAAATGAGGAAAAATGCATTTATTTTTACAACTAATTTAAGTTAAAGGGCGCTTTCACCCATTTTTTCTCCCCCACAATTTAAAGGGTAGGTTTTCATCCAAAAATGATCAACAACAAGTCTGTACAATAAATAATATCCTAGTTAAACTGTAGAATATTTGTTTTCACGTTCACAAGGATGAAACAAGTTAAAGAAAATGGGGAAAAATGCATTTCTTTTTACAACTAATTTAAGTTAAAGGGCAGTTTCACCCATTTTTTTCCCATCCACTTGCTCAAACAAAGAATAAACTTAAAACTTAAAGAGCAGTGTAGGGCTTTTATTTTCTTTTAAGGAAGAGACTTTGACTCAACTTTTTGTCAGTTATATTTTTTATTTTTTCAATCTTAAATTCCTCTGTTGTTGTATCCACTGTCTGATGATCGAATAACACATTTATCTCTGGGTATTAGTAAAAGAAACTGTTTATTTTTTGGGTGAAGTGGCCCTTTAAGTATGTTTTCCCAGGCAAACACAGCAGTAGACATTAACTCATGTACCAGTAAACACAGGTGTTCACACTTATCAACACATAACAAGAACAGAACCTTTGTTAATGTGATTATCCAACACCTGTGTTTACCTTCTGTCAAATGGTTGCACAGCAAACACTAATGAAACGTGGACTTTAGGTCACACGTTGGCCATAATCGATAGTGAAATATCGATCGAAATATGAAGCAAGCGTTCATAAAAAGGGTAAACGTTCCATTCCTCTCTGCACGCAGCACTTACAAACGCCACGTCAGTTAGTTTTGAACGTCATTACGAAACGCTTCTGTGACTCGGCAGCATTTTTCCATCATTTTTAGAAGCCATGCAGTACATGGCATCCTATAGAAAAATGTAAACTATTCTACATGTTGTACAGTGGGCTCTTGTGAATGAGAGAGCGTTTGACTGTGACTGTTGCTGTCAGGATAGAATGCTCACAGAAAGGAAATGAGACAGGAAGGACAGCAGTGGAAAGAACAGCTCATTGTGTAACACACACACGCACACAAAGTCAAGAACATTCTTGTGTAATCAAAATCATAAATTATCCTAAGCTACACAGTGACTCATGCAACAGCGAGCGCTCCTATAAGCTTCAAATCAGGATCCTCGTAAACTTAAGTGCACGCTTGACGAGCAGGCACGTCAAAATGGAAATGGAAATGGAACCTGGACAATCCAAGATTTGCACGTTCCAGTTTGACCCCGCGACGTGTTTGTTGTTCCGAGATTGTTTATATCCACCAGTTACGTGGTGAAACTAAGCCTTTTTAAAAAAAAAAATAAAAATAAAGGGTGACTAAGTAATCTTTTTGGTTTAAAGGAAAGTGGTTAAATGTAACTTGCATAACAACACAACAAACTTACTTTTACATTTCTATACAATACATGTAATCTAAAATATGTATTTTTTTAGCCTATACAATATTTTTAGAACTTTATATACTTAAATATATATAAGTATTTAAGTATTTGTTTAAGTCATTATACACCCAGTACTTGTGATAAAGAGTATTTCTGGTATTTATAATGAGAATATCGCTGGTACTTTTACGAAACAAGTTGAAGTATTTCTAGTACTTCTGTTAAAATTAATTCAGGTACCCTTACGTATGATGATACAGTTATTTCTGATACTTTTACTAATTTACTTTATACTTTATGACAGTTCGGGTTAATAAGTTGCTTGCCTATTACGACACAGTGGAAAAATAATACAGGGAGATAAACTTACCATAGAGATGATCAGTTCCTCTTGCTGTGGTGCATGTGAAGCAGCTAATGTGGGTGATATGAATATAACAGACTAGCAGCAGCTGTGTGTGTGTGTGTGTGTGTGTGTGGGGGGGGGTGTGTGTCTGCAGCTCATCGCTTCCAGTTTGCAGTGAGTGTAGTGCTACTTTTTTTCATCACGTCGCTGAAGTAAAAGAGGAAATCACCTCACTGTGTGGCTCCGTCACGTCGACAATAAAACAAATGATGCAAGCGTGAAAATAGTTTTAAAAAGGCAAAATCCGGAAAAATGACACAAATAAATGCTAAAAGTTAAAGATATGTCATTAAAGGTTTAAACGGAGATAATACCAAGTTCAATGCCAAGTGACTTCATTGATGCAGAAACAAACAAGCCATAAATAAAAAGAAACTATAGACTCTAAGGATATGCAAGCATTAAAACCTTTATTTCCCAACGAACACATTTCAATAGTAGAAATATTCCCAAGTATGCACTGATATCATCTGCCATGTAACTTTTATTTTAAGGCCATTCAGCTCTTATTCAAATTGCAGTGATATATTCCTACTACTGACAGTCGATGCAGCCACTTTGTAAATGTTAATACGAGTTGAGAATGTGCAACTATCAAGCAACACCGAGATGTTTCAGCACAAAATTGGAAATCTATACCTTAAGAGCAAACAAATGAAATGACCAAATGTTTTCCAGCACTGAGGTAATAATCAGTTATACAGAAAGAAAAAAAAACTAGAGAAAGCACTCAGTGTCAAAAAAAAAATCCTGAATTCATGCACCAATAATCTGTTTAAAGTATAAAGAATCCTGCCACGACACGAAGACGATAAACCTTAAACAATTAAAGACAATGTAGACACCGTCATTTTCCCAGTTTGTCAAAATAAGGTTTTTCTCAAGAAATCACACTTTAGTCCACACTTTAGTTCCTGGTGGTTATCAGTCAATGGTTGCAGTGATGGTGAAATAATGATCATGTGTGTAAAGACAGTACCAACAAGACTGAACCTGCTGAGATGAGTTTGTGTCCTGGTGGTGTGTTTCAGGTCTGTAAAGAGTTCTGTAAAGAGTTCTGCAAAGCCTTCATGTCCCTCAGCAGCTTCAGATTCCTCTTGCTTCTCTCCCCCGGTTTCAGTTTGACTGCTGCAGCAGAGCGCCCTCTTGTGGACACCGCAGTACCCGTTTTAACTTCACTCCAATGGTTGTGCCGTAAACTGGCCTCCTTTCTTAGCTTCTTCATCTACAAGAGAGTCAGTAAAGAGGTCAACAAAAACAAAAACAGCCCAAAAATGTGTTTATATGTGAATTTAAACACCTACGTGTGTTTTATGTTTGTAGAGTTTACTAATCTGATCTCCTTTCCTCTCCATTTTGAGCAGCAACGTCTCCTGCTCCCTGTGAAGTTCCCTTCTCTCCTGCTGAGACATGCTGTCCCTCATCTGCCTCATTAATTCTTCATGCTCCCTGCAACACACACACACGATAAAACACAACATTATTTATACTACTTTACCCCGAATAATCAAGCACATACTGTACATGCCACCAGTACACTCACAGGCTCATGAGTCGCAGCTCCTTGTGCAGTGCTTGCATCAACTCTGACAGCTCCTCTCCACCGGTGGACGAGGAAGAGGAGGAACTGTCTGCACACGTGTGGCCTACAGTCCTGTAGCTGTTTGCATGGCCAGAGAGTACATGGCTGTTACAGAGGTGTGGCTGGTGCTGCTTCAGAAGAGACAACACTGACTGGACATTTGCTCTGACTGAGTGGCTGCCGCCTATGGACTGAGGGCGGGGGAAAGATGGAAACGGAGACAAACAGCGTGAAGGAAAACGACATAAGTACCATTTTATTTGAACTCTAGAAACCAAAAATAGTACCGTTCCAGCTACAAAAGGCACGTCTCTGAGGCTCAGTCTATAATGTGGCTGTGTGTATGACAACTGCTGCAGTGAAGTCTTCTGGGAAAAGAAAATCAGCATAACATACGACTGACAAATCAGAAAAAGGATGAGTGTATTTGATTTTAACTTGACTAAAACTTACACTAGAGAATTACACATTCAGCATTTACTTATGAAGGAGGCAAAGCAACATTATCCCAATATGGTCGAATAGAAAACCTTGTACCAACCTGTGAACTGGACCTCTTCTCTTTGGACTGTCTGGTGGTCATGGAGGGCGACACTGACCGCAGCAGTATCCTATTGGCCTCCAAACCTGTCTGTAGCTGAGGGAAAAATACAAAAAAAAATGATGCATGACCTTGTGTGTCCTGTAAGTTATAAGAGAGATCACGTCCTAAAGAGAGTGAACGTCTCACTACCTGAATGGCTTTATCCTGGATCAGCTTTCTCTGATGCTCCTCCTCCTGCAGTTTCATCTCCAGCTCATGCATCTTTATCTGACACATCCAGACACACGTTATACAAAGAGAGCAATTGCAACACTTAATTGCAGTATGTTAAATTCAAAATTAAAATGTGTGATTCTATACCAAAGACCGAAAGAGAGATCAGAGAGATGTCCAGTATGTGAAATTATAAATGGTTTTGATCTTTCTTTTTTTTTTAACCCATCGTTGCTCTCCACTCATGGATTATGTCAGTTGTCGTATTTGAATTAATGTCTGATTCAGCCTTTGCAGAAATGTACTGGCATAAACATGTATATTGACCAAAAGTCATTGAATCACATGTAGATTTCTTGAATATGTTTCAAGTCCTTAGGTTAGGACTCAACCGTCAAACTACATCTGTAGAAAAAGGGACACTCTAGTCTTTTGAGGATACAGATGTACGTCCCAGGACACTAAAACACTTTCTCTCAACATCCCAATTGACAGAAGAAAGTCCAGGGTTTCACTGTGGATAATTATGACTTGGATGAATGAGAATCTACACAGACATCTAGCAATAATGGCATTATCTTGTACTCTTCCTTTTGACAGTGATAAGACACGACCTGGACAGCTCAGTAGTTGAGGTCAATAAAACATTCTTCTACCACTAATTCTAATTAACATTTCACTTCATTTGTACCTCAGTATTCTTTTGTGTGCGCGTTAGCCGGAGATACTCCTGCTCAAGTCGCTCCAGCTTCTCCAGGTGGACCTGCTCGGACACTGCGTCAGGCTGTTGATGGGCTTTTTCCGCTGTATCCATGGAAACCTAACGGTTTGAGGGAGCAAATTGTTAACATGTACACATTGACTAAATGCCAGGCTAATATGAGACAATCTTAATACTAGCTGTGAACAGTTTTATTTAATGCTCTGTTTGGACGTCGTCTCAGGACGGATGTTGAAAAAACAATGAGGGGTGAACCTGCTGTTTGACCAGGTTGGTCCTGTCTGCTTTGACATTGTGCAACATCCTTTTCATGTGTTCCAGCTGTCGCTCCAGTCTCACGCAGCGAGACTCTGCAGCAGCAAGGTGGGTGATCAACACTGTCAGAACAATGATGCCCAGGGATGGAGTGAGACAAGGAGAAGACAATAACAAGCAGTGAATAACACTGTGAATGGAACGGTTCGGATGTGACTTTTTACATCATACACTGACCTTGGTTACAGTTGGAGGGGTCACTCATCTGTCTCCCTCTGTCCGTCTGATTACTGAAGGACGCCTGTGTGACTCTGTCACTCTGTGTGTGTGCTGTGTCTCTGAATACAGATTCTGTGTGTCCTTTGTCCAACTCCAAACTCCTGATCTTTTTCTGGAGATTCCTCAAGGCAGATAAGATGGCTGCACACGAACACACACACACACACACAGGTGAATTGTGTGAGTGTACTGTTAAAAATACAAGCTTGTTAAGGGAACATGCGTAATAAGATATGACTTAAAGGTTAGCATAGATGAAGACGTTGCACAGGGAGCAGAGGAGTGGCTTAGAGAGGATAATGTGCAGGAATGAAAAGATGTCAGCCGAGCCGAGACATTCAAGTAGCGCAGCATCATGTTGCACGAGTAACCATGGAGCTCTAAAAACACCACAGTGCCTGAACGGGAACATTATGAAGTGAATGCGACACACAAATGAAATATACTGTACCTGCACTGCTGGTTTCTGGGAAGGCCTTGCTGGGGGATAAGGTGCGACATGACTGACGTGTGTGTTCTCGGGGTGTGTGGTGCACAAATGTGTTGATTAGGGGACGGTGAGCTGGATAGTCTTGATAGGATGACTGGGACAGGATGTCAGATACCACTCCACTGGGTGGTGGAGGATGGAGCTTCTGTTCAGAAAAAAACAGAACGATAAAAAATAAACTCTGTGGAAAATTATACACACACACACACGATTGCACTTCATTTATAGGGAGGACACTCATAGACATAATACATTCCCTAGTCCCTTACCTTAAACATCACAACTAGCTTAATCCTAACCCTAAAACCAGGTCTTGACCCCCAGAAGCCCTTTAAAGATGTGAGGACCAGTCAAAATGTTTCCACTCCGTATGGCTTATACGATGTTGGTCACACACCCACACTAACGTCAAACTTCATTACGCTTTTAGGTTCGAGTTGTATCAACAGCTGCTAGTTAGCTAACCATGAATCCAATATAAACTGCTTCAAGTAAACACTATTGTCTATATAAGGTTGAACTTGTAGAAGTCAAACCTTACCTTACTGTCCCGAGTCTCCATTGACATGAGTGAAGCTGAACCAGTCTATCTCGCTCCTACAGAACCAGGGAGTAAATTCTGCGAAATTCTGCAGTTAAATCATATTAAATCACGCTAAAAATTAGTCTAGACTTTTTTGCGATAGGTGTCGTGCTAATTAATGTGAAAAGAAAACATCAGCAGACAACGCAGCTAACCCAGTTTCTCCTCTCTAGGAGGGTTTGAATCATGTTTACATCAGGTTGGCCCGGCAGGCACCGCGCACATACACGGCAACACACTCCTTTCCGGTAAACTTCGGGTCCGGTCTGACTCTATGAGCAAAACAAATGCACATAGCTTACTAGCCGGAAGTGTAGTTTTTATTTCACAGATAGCTCACTTTACAAAAACGGTGATGCTGCTGAGTAAAACTACAACAACTGTGAAGCATTGTGAGGGGCGGGGAGAGGGTTTGCAAGACTTGCCGGGATTTTAGGGCATGTTGGCCGGAGTGACTTCTGAGGAGGTGGGTGTTGAAAAACTAAAGGTTTTGCACGTTGTTCTTGTGATAATAAACAATGCATATATATTACGTGAAGGTTCGACAGACCCAATATGTTTGTATTAGTTCGAGTAAGTCATATTGATACACTAAACGCATCAGCGTCTAGCATAAGTGAAAGCTAATTTAACATATTCGCATTCATTTACTACCTAAACTTAAGTCACTTGTTAGCTACTACTTTACTAACATATCATTAGCTAGCTTAGCTAGCTGGCAAACAGTAGGGCTGCTGCTAATGATTTTCATAATCGAATCATCTGTCGATTATTTTGTCAGTCAATGTAAGATGAGTTGTTTTGCCCGTAAAATGCGGGAAATTGTGTTTAACATTAACCCGTGTTCGAGACGGTTTCTCAAATTGAAACGAAAAGTAATCACATTTAACTACCTGAAATCACAAAGCCTAACTTTTTTACTATCTCATAATCGTTGTATAAATGTATAGTTAAATATATTACTTGGTAGAAACACACATGAAAAATCTGAAAACTTGTTTTAATTTTATAATAAAACATTCAAACCGAGTAGTTGATTATAAAATAAGTTGATGATTCATTCAGTAATAGATTGATAACTGATTCATCGTTGCAGCACCTACTTCTGGTACATTTGACTTTTTTTTTCAATGTCTTTTTTCCATAGGAGAAGCAATTCGCTGAATCTGTCCTTTCCCCACACCATCATGTCCTCAGAGAACACCTTGTGAGTCTGTGTTAATTTAAAACATCTTAAAAGAATAAATTTAAAACCAGAAATGCTGCAATTATGATGGGTGGGATAAAAAAAATACTGTTAATACTGTATATAGGCTGCGAACAATGCTGTCTTGTATTTCTTGTGACTGATTTTGCTGTTTGGTGACTTTCTAGAGAGGATGAGGATACCTTCAAGATCCTGATTGCTACAGATGTTCACCTCGGTTACCTCGAGAAGGACGCAATCCGTGGCAATGACACTTACACGACACTGGATGAGATCCTCGAAATTGCCAAGAGTAATCAGGTACATACACACTGATTTGATCAATTGATATAGATTATAGAATATTAAATCAGATTCATGTTTCTTGATCTCCATCAGTGCACATCCCTAAAGACCACTTGTCTTAAATGTTTGTAAATTTGTTTGCAGGTGGATTTTATCCTGTTGGGAGGAGATTTGTTTCATGAAAACAAGCCAACACGTCGATGTCTCCACAACTGCATCACGATGCTTAGACGATACTGCATGGGAGAGTCGCCCATACTCTTCAACATCCTCAGTGACCAGACTGTCAACTTCAACACCACTCAGTCAGTCCCTCTGACAAAGCTGTCAAACAAACACAACACAACACAAATTGTGTTATTGTTTTTTTTTTACAGTATGTGTTGGTGTGTTGCAGGTTCCCCTGGGTTAACTATCAGGACGAAAACCTGAATATCTCTATTCCTGTGTTCAGCATTCACGGCAACCATGATGACCCCACTGGGGTAAGTTGCCTCCAGTATTGGAGAAGGTGTTTTATGACACGAAAATATGTGAATTTCCACTTGTCATTATCTTTGTGTGTTTGTTTAAACGTAATGATGTTTTGGTTTCCAAGGCTGAAGGTCTGTGTGCGCTGGATCTGCTAAGTGCCTCTGGTCTTGTAAATCACTTTGGTCACTCTCAGTCTGTAGAGAGAATAGAAATTAGTCCCATCCTCTTGCAGAAAGGCAGCACCAAGCTGGCCTTGTATGGTCTCGGTAAGTATGTCATTTGTATTTGTCTTAATCCTTCTACGGTCGATAAAAGTATAATTTTAAAAAATCTATTGTGTGTTTGTGTTAGGTTCTATCCCAGACGAGCGCTTGTACAGGATGTTTGTCAACAACCAGGTAACCATGCTTCGCCCCAAAGAAGATCAAGATCAATGGTTCAACCTCTTCACCATCCATCAGAACAGGTGTATGTTTATGAATGCATGCATTCTGTAGGGATGGGTAACGAAACCTGGTACTAAATGGGCTCTGGTGCTAAATTTTAAAATACTGTAGAATCATTGAGCGCTGATGTTTGCATGGTCCTGTTAACGATATTTGACACATTCAGATTTTGCTTGTGTTGTCTTTCCTTAGTTTATAGACTAACTAGACTAGCTCAGCAGAGGTACATTTCATGTAATCCATAGACCGTTCTTGTGTTCTATGTTTTAATTTTCCAATGTGTGTGCTCTGTAGGAGTAAGCACGGCCCAACAAACTACATTCCCGAGCAGTTCCTGGATGACTTTATTGACCTGGTGGTGTGGGGTCATGAGCATGAATGCTTGATAGCACCGACCAGAAATGAACAGCAGCTTTTCTACGTGACCCAGCCTGGCAGCTCTGTAGCGACCTCCCTGTCCCCCGGAGAAGCAGCTAAAAAGTATGTTAAACTCACACACAGAGTCCAGCTGTCTTCTGCTTGTATTCTGACTGTTCTATCAAGTTGTTTCATTGAACACCTGTTGGTGTATATTCAGGCACATTGGGCTTCTGAAGGTGAAGGGTAGGAAGATGAACCTGCAGAAGATTCCACTAAAGACAGTGCGTCAGTTCTTCATCCAGGATGTGGTGCTGGCTGATTACGAAGACCTCTTCACACCTGATACACCCCAGGTTACAAAGAAGGTGGAGGACTTGTGCTATGCCAAGGTAACCCTCAAGTTATTGCCAAACAAAAAGCTAGTTTAATACTTATTATTGCACAGTAATGTTATTGTTGTATTCTCCGGTTTTCGTCCCACTGTCCACATGCAGAGTTGGGGATTAGACAAATTGGACACTCAAAATTGACCATAGGTGTGAGTGTGAGAGTGAATGGTTGTTTGTCTCTATTTGGCCCTGTGATGGACTGACAATCTGTCCACGGTGTACCCCGCCCTTTCGAGCTATGTCGGCTAGGATTGGCACCAGCGTCCCTCCACGAGTCTCATGTGGAGGGTAGATCGTAAGTGGATGTGTGAGTGGCTGACTGAGTGAGTGAATATTATTGTGGATTTTTTTGTGCATTGGAATCTCTTTTTAAATGTGCTGCAGGGTGTCCGCGGGGTCTTAAAAAGTATTTATTTCGAGCGTTGTTCCTTTCCAGTTTACTGTATGAGTACTTTTGTGTGGTTGTTTTCTATAGATTTAATTGCAAACTAAAACTGTTTTGTAAGCTAAATACTGTATGTGTTGCTGATTACAGCTTGAAGTTGTTATAAGGTCTTAAAATATTTTGAGAAGTTCTTGAAAAAATCTTAAAAAAGTAAAAAAGGTATTGAAATTAACTTCAGGATTCCTGCATATACCCTGTGCTGTTTTTTCTGTGTTTTTTTCACTGGTCTATTACTCTGTGATAAAGTCTGAATGGAACCTCACTCTTTCTTTTTGCTGTTCATAAGGTCATGGAGATGTTAGAAGAAGCTGAGAGGGAGAGACTTGGATGTCCACTCACGCCAGAGAAACCTCTCATTCGCCTGAGAGTAAGATATGCACACACACCCTTATATTTACACTTGCGTGAAACGATTCCACGCCACTGAGTCACTGCCTTCCCCAGGTGGACTACAGTGGAGGGTTTGAGGCGTTCAACACTGCTCGCTTCAGTCAGAAGTTTGTGGACCGTGTGGCCAACCCAAAAGACCTCATCCACTTTCTCAGGCAACGTGAGCAAAAGGAGAATATAAAAGGTCTGTGCTCAGAAGAAATCCACAGCTGTGAATCATCGCCACAGACCAGTGTACACATTATTCTCTATCTGACATTAGCTTCGAACTTTGTGCTTTTTTTTTAGATGAGTTCAACGTTGATTACAGCAAGCTGTTGAAAACTACTGCGGTTGAAGGACAGAGAGTCGAGAACCTGGTGAAACAGTACTTCGAAGCAGCTGAGCAGGTACAACAGCACATGCATGGATTGACAATCACATACAGACAAGGTGTCATAACATAGTTACTGTGTATTGTGATGGTTGAAGGCTGTCTGTGATTTGTTGTCTGTCTTGCTGTGTTTATAGTAATGTACTTAATATGCAGAGGAATTGTAATAAAGTGGTCATTTAGAAATGTCCTTATTTTTGAAGGAAAAGCCCTTTTTTTCAATGACTATAACATTAAATGAATCATAAATACACTCTATACATTGTTAATGTGGTAAACGACTATTCTAGCTGCAAAAATCTGTTTTTTAATGAAATATGTACATAGGTGTATAGAGGGCAAAAAGGGCAACATTTGAAAAAAAAAAAATTATTTCTAATCTTGTCAATGTCTTGACTATATTTCCTATTCATTTTGCAACTCTTTTGATGAATGAAAGTGTGACTGTAAATGGAAAACACAAATAAATTGTATAGGTGACCCCAAACCTTTGAATGGTATTGTACCTATTTTGGATTTGTAGAAACCTATAAGTATTGCTTTGTAAAACCTTCCATTTAATGCATTAAATTGTTAGTAATAATCATTACAGAAGTATTACATTGGAAGGGGGCCACTGTGAAATCATCATTCAATTTTTCACAATATTGATCTCATTGTATCACATTGTATATCATCATTATTGCAGTGTGTTCTCTCACCAAAGTTGCTTCCGTATACTTTTACAGACAGTGCAGCTGTCCCTGTTGACGGAGCAGGGCATGGGGAAGGCCATTCAAGAGTTTGTAGACAAAGATGAGAAAGATGCTATCCAGGAGCTCATCACGTATCAGCTAGAAAAGACACAGCGCCACCTCCAGGCCAGAGGAATAACTTCAGAACAGGACATCGATACAGAGGTAAAACTGGTAGAGGTCTTGTAGTAATATTAAACTTTATCATGCAGTATTATAATACGCAATTATATTATGTGCATCTATATATGTTTTTATAAGAGAATATCATTTTTATATGTTCAGGTCCGACAATTCAGAGACTCCAAAAAGAACACAACTGAGGAGGAGATTGAAATCAGAGAGGTAAGTGTGTGTCAAAGGCACAAGTCTCAATCCTTTTTTGCTGTATTAAAACTCTTTATTTTCTTTCTCAGGCTATTAACAGAGCCAAAGCTCTCCGACTGGAACGCGGTGACGTGCCTTTAGACCCGGATGTATCGGGTGAATTTGTCGACATCACCATGGATTCCGACGAAGACCCTGTCCCGTTACCTCCCCCGACGCGAGGGCGTGGCAGCAGGGGACGCGGTAGCCGAGGGAGAGGGAGAGGTGAGTCACTGTCGCCGTTTGTCACAAATGCAAAGTGAAAATCGAAACTCGGAGGTATGTCCGACATGGAAATAAATCCTCCAGAGGTTTATTCAAGAATGTTGACCTAGTTAAGCAATGACTCGATGCAAACACGCCACTGATTATTAGTTTGAATGATGAACTCTCATTAATACGGTCACGTTTTCTCTCATGAACAATAATCTGACCTAATTCTCAAGGCACTTATGACGTTTGTTTGGTTCCATTCACGTGCAGTTTGCATGTTCTCATGTGCACATGAACAACATCATGTTGTTCTTTTTTTAGAATGTTAATCTGTAGGTGGGCAGTCTAGAATAACAGTGGTTGGGTCAAATATAGTAGCAAAAGTGAGAGGTCATCTGATTAACTTTGACTTGTACATGCACTGAAATGAACACGAATGGTAAGAAATTGTAGTGGTTAGCACTCCTGCCTTTGCAGCAAGAATAAGATTGGAACAAGGGCCTTTCTGCATGGAGTGTCCATGTTCTCCCCGTGTGTGCATGGATTTTCTCCAGGTTCTCCGGCTTCCTCCCACAGTCCAATAACATGCAATATGGGGATTAGGTAAATTGGCTCTAAATTACTCTAAATTGACCGTAGGTGTGAGAGTGTGAGTGAATGGTTGTTTGTCTCTATATGTGGCCCTGTGATGGACTGGCGAACTGTCCAGGATTGACCCCGCCTATTGCCCTATGTCAGCTGAGATAGGCACCAGCACATCCCACGACTCTCATGTGGAGGGTAAAACGGTAGAAAATGGATGGATGGATGGTAAGAGATTGGTGTTGTATCCTCACTTGAAGTTAACAGGGTTGATGCTCATAAATTCCAGTAGAGGGCAGTCAACACCATTCATTGAACTTTTGACAAAGGACTTTTCAAAACTGGGGACAAAGTCCACTCTTCAGCTAAACTCTGACTTTATTCAGAGTTGGCTGCTGAATTGCAGCTGCACTTGTAGTATGCCCTGTCAGTTTGTATGTGCTTTAACATTAAAATAAAAAAAGTGCTACTAATAATAATACATTTTATTTATTAGGTTATTAGCTTTTAATGACACTTGAAGTCCCCGTAGTGCTATTAATAAGTAATAAAAAGAGGAAAAATGCTATAAATAGGTTAATTTAAATAGAAGGAAAATCAATAGCATGCTTGTCTAAAGAGGTGGGGTTTGAGCTGTGTTTTAAATAAGTACAGACAGTCTGGATTGGATTGTGGAATAGAGTTCCAAAACCGATGGGCCTGAGGCCATTTTGACTCTCATTGTAAAGAATTCTGCAGGAGGGGACATTAGCCATGATTATTAGGGATTATTTCAGCTAATCTACTGTAAATGTTGATATTTTATTCAACACGAAAATGTGACATTGTTGGTTTGGCAGAACAATAAAACAAAAGCATACAATTAGGGGATGCTCTTGTTTCACGTCGCTGTTTACATCTGTCTTTTTTAGGAGCAACAGCTTCTGAACCAAAACCAGCTGGTCGAGGTCGTGGCCGAAAAACAACAACAACAACAACACAAAGCAGAAGCATTATGCAAGGTAAGAGAGTGTCTGTGATGTTCTCCAGACGTGGCTAATACTGCAGGTAGAAACATTACAGGAAAGTGACAGAAAGTTTGTTTTGATTTAATGACATCCTTCATGATTCAAATTCTTTAACCTTTACTCATCCCTCGCTCCACACCTCCTCATTCTTCAGCGTTTCAAGCTACATCTCAAAAACCGTCTCGAACTGGAGCCAGCAAATCTTATTTGCCAGATGACGTAAGTAATGTCAAAAACACGTTCATCTGAGCAGTTTGAATGTATGTGATCTATACCATCCTCTCAACTCTTTATCTATCTGCAGTTCACCATTAATGATTCAGATGAAGATTTCCCTGACATGAAAGCTTCTCGACCTCCTCCCAGGTAATGATTGCTTTGATATTCAGTATGCTAATCCAGAAATCCACCACCTGCACATTTGAAAACTTTTCCCTGTGCCTTTCTCTTGTTAAACACAGAGCATCAGCAGCAGCATCGTCATCATCTTTCAGCTCTCAGAGCCAGTCCAGAGGAGTTGCGTTTGATGACAGTGATGATGATGATGAGGTAAGAATTAATCTGATTGAATAACAGTGAGCTGGGGAAAATTGTTATTGTTAAGTTTTCCAGGAAGTGAAACTCATCTGAATTCCTCATCTCTTTTCTTTTTAAAGTCTACCCTTATGATTAGTAAAACATGATCCATTCAAATCCTATTTCTCTTGTCTTCTGTTTGTTTGTTTTTCTCATTCAGGATAACCCATTCAAAGGCCCCAGCCATCGTTCACGGAAATAACCTCAAGTGCATCATTGACTGCGTAATACTTTGTGTGTTGTTGATTTGTCGTAAACGGGTTCTTTGTAATCCAGAAACCGGTTGGTACTGCGTTGTTTTGAGTGCATGTTTGCCTTTACTTAAGCACCCACGTCTTCCTGGTGCTGACAGTAGATAATTAACATTAATAAGCTGCTCATGTTCAAGGTTCAGCCTTTATGGTAAAACCCTAATATTCAGGAAAAATAAATGTTTTTCACTCTCATAGCAAAGTCATGAAATGCTCTGTTTGGTGTTGAAAACTCTCCAATAGTTGTCACACACAGTAAACTACATCAGTTCACCATATGGGGGCAGTATAATCAAGTCCAAACCTTTAGTGTGACAGTGAAAGAAGTATTTTGTGTGCATGCGTGTGTGTGTGAGATCCAGTTTCCAGTAACTACAAATGACACGATAGCACAAAAGGCATGTTAAAGAAAAATGTCTTTATTCTATTTACATACATATTTACATTTACAGGTAAACACAATCAACATATACCCTTTATACAGTCAACTGTCTCCCACTGTTGGACTGAAAATCCAATCACTATTAACTATCATTTTTAAATTCAATAATGCCAAATAGAACATATTTAAAAAAAAATGTGACACAGCTTGGCTTCGTGTTTGCTACATACATTAAAGAACAATTGAAGAGATGATGGTGTAGTTTTGCCCAAGTGCACAAAATAAAATGAAAAATTCTCTGGCGGTGCAGGCAAAATAACATGGCATCACACTGAGTGTTGTGGGTTTTCCAAAGGCACACCTGATCTCAATTAATTGAGCCTCGGTGCGTGTGAAGGCACCAAGAACACAGTGTGATTATATTCAGTGCACATGAATCATCTACATTACACACACACACAGGTTTGCACAGCTTCTTAGGACACCGCGTTGACGTCCATTCATTTGGACAGCCTAAACAAAGCATTATCCCTAACCCTAACCAGTTATAACCCCAGGTCCCAAAGAGATAAGTAACACTCACAAACATGCACATATACACACAGTAAGGTCAAGTAATTCTCACTCTTTCAATTAAAGTGCTCATGTCGACCGTTTTTGTGGTAGGGAGCAAGCACGTCGTCATCCTCTCTATTGAAGGTGCGTTTGTCCATTCACAGGGGCACAAATCAGATCAACTGAATGTGCGCCATGTACGCACGGAACTAATGTAACTAGTGGTAATAATAACCTGAGGCTTCACACTCGATGCCTGTCTTTAATAATAGCTTTAACCCCACGAACCCTCCTAAAACATCTCGCACCTAAAATCACAGTTATCAAGTACATTATGTCTGAGGTCTGCCAGTCTGCTAAGGTGCAAAATAGAACTGTTTGAAGACTGATAGTCAAACCCTGTTGAAGTGGGTCTGTCAATACAAAATAATTTATGTCGTAATTGTTTGTTTCGTTGTGCCGTGAAGACTTCAGACTGGCCAGCAACAGACAGCCACATACAGTATATACTTGTCCCCTGAGATAAGAGCCTGAAATGGCACAAACAATCACCTGTAATCAGGGTTGTAAAAATGTGAATTTGTGTTTTTGTATGCATGCTTATGCATGATGGCTGTGTTAACAGGTTATCTACATCTTCCCCTTTCTCTCCTATGGTCTCACATGGTCACTCTGGCTGTGGTCGCCTGGACTGGAGTCTTCTCTCAGGAGTTTCTCTGCAAGGATGCAAAAAAGAAAGAGCAGTGGGGTGATTTTTTTTGGTTTGTTTTACCAAAAAAAGCTGATTTTGACTTTCACGTAGTAGTTAAGTTCGGAATTGTATAATTTATCAGGGATGTTGTTGGAAAAAATTATACGTATTGGTTTCATCCCAAAGCTAATAATATATTATTTTATTATATTATTCTGAGGTCTATGGACTAGCTGTAGATGTAGATCTCCACAGATACGGAAGCAAATGGATAATCGTGTGGTTTCAGTGGTGTAAAACAGAAAGCAAGGGGGCAAAGCTACTAATGATGTTATTTATATAGCATATTCATTGACATTATATGTATTACACTGCCTGTTCTGTAATTGGCTGTATTCATCTCCTTATTTATTTATCTACTCTCGTTTTATCCCTTGGGATTTCTGCTAAATCACTAGTGCTTTCAGTTTCCGCTGTGTTTTCATCTTACCTTTGCCGGTATTTCCGTTTTGTTATGTGTGCTTTACATGTAGTAGGATGGTGGGTGATGAGTGATTGCCAGAGAGGGGCTTTGTTTTTTTTTTTTATTCTGTGATGCACTTTGAGTTACATCACTTTGTATGAAAAGTGCAATATAAATGAAGTCTTGAAAAAACACACATTTACAAAGCACTTAGACAAACGGAGCAAACAAGATATTTAGGAGAATAAAAGCAAAAGAGAAAGACTTTACGAACACAGTAATATTTGTGTATTCTGTACCTCCATGACTGTGTGAATCCAGTTGAGCATTTCTTCCACGCTGCAGTAGACACCTGGCCTTCTTTCTCGGGCACAGCCGACCCCCCAGCTCACTACTCCAAACAGACGCCATCGAGAGGAGGAGAAGTGCACCAGAGGACCCCCACTGTCGCCCTGGGATAAGAGGAAGGATTGGGGAAAAGGTGAAATTTGGATGATCCATACCCACAAGTAATGGTTCTTTTGAAGAAGAATAACTCACTATAACAATACAAATCCAATAATTAGCATTGGATTATGTACCTGATATTAAGCAATCACTATGCTACTGTTTCTAGGGATCTGTTATTTTTATCCTGGGGCACAACATCTATCCACTATCTTTAGTTTTTATGGAAAAAGCTGGTGAAGATGCATGTCGCTTGATGTATCACCTGGTACACTGTATATTTCTACAGATTTAAACAGTGCAGCTTCCTGCCAAAATGGCCTTCTTTTGACATCAGTTACCAGAGCTCTTCTAATCAGTATTGATTGTTACTGGATTCAGTGGATGGTTACCTGGCAGGCATCAATTCCCCCCTTCATGAAACCAGCGCAGATCATATTTTGGGACACAGCACTGCCATACACTGTGGGACTGGCGCACACACTGTGGTCTATCAAAGGGATGCTGGCCTTCTGAAGAGAAGGAGAAACCCTACCTGATGGCAGAACAGGGATACAACATTTGACATTTGAGTCCTTTTTCATTTTTTGTTAATTTAAAGCCCTTTTTAGTGTTCATCTTTCTCACCATTTTCCTCCAGGTATCCCCAGCCTGTCACCGCCATGGTAGTTCCAGCTGCGAGGCCAAAAGCTTTAGGAGGGAGGCATACTGGCTTGCGGGCGTCTGGAAAACAAGCAGCGCAATTGGTATGACAATTTTAATCTTGTAGGTGTGTACGTTTGTGTCGTTTAAAATTAAAAGCTAAAGTTATTCATCTGAGCTAAACGAGCTTGCTGTATGACTCCACTAGAGGGCAATAGAGCGGCCTAGTCAGAGGCGATTCTAGAGTCCGTAGGGGCCCTAAGCAAAAATTCCCAGGGGGCCCTTCCAACCAGTGTTCATCACCATTATGTTATAAATAATCTAACACAATGCCTGTTCACAAGCTGCGCCTCTGGGCCTAGTATGCGCTCTTCCTTGTCCCATTACAGCTACTTGACACAGACTACAGAAACACTAATGAACATAGCAGATTGAACATTAAATTGAACTCTAACCTCCCACTGTGATCGGGCTGCTGAGTCTCATCAGTGCTATGTCGTGGTCATTTCGTGCTGGATCGTACGCTTCATTCACAACGATTCTGTCCACGCTGGAACCTCCCAGTGAGCCCATGAACGTCCGCCCTGACACCACTTTCCAGCGAGACAGCTCCTTCTTACTGCTGCAAGGCCCAAAAGGGGCGATAGAGGAGGACATGAGTGAGTTTATTGTGTTAGATTTCAACCCGAAAATGAATGTCACTGGAAACGAAACAGTGTACAGTGAAGACTCGACCGACCCTGTGAAGCAGTGGGCAGCAGTGACTACCCAACGAGGTGACACCAGGGATCCTCCACACGTGTGCTGGCCGCCCTGCTGTAGGCTGACCTGCCACGGCCAGTCCTCGATGACCGCATCTGTGCCCCCGACAATGCGGTCCTGATTGCCCACCAATCCACAGTCTGACAAACAAAGGTTGTTTTTTTAATGATCATTTTCCTTACTGTGCTCCATTCTTTCAAGCATTTATTTTATGTCTTTTTTTCCCCCACACTGGATTGCCCCCTCCCACTCCCCAACACCCTTTATATTTATATTACGTGAATGATGACACATGTTGTCAAGAAATAGTTTTGCTGCTCACTGTAGACATGTCGGGGCCTGTTGGTGTGAAACTAGGCATACAGTCGTAAACACTGTGAGTGACTGTTTTACTAAAAATCTCACCTGAACAAGACAAAGTTATCACAGATCCAGATCTGCACACACTGCTGTAAAAAAAACAAGAAAAACATTAAAAGTTACACCTGTACTTGGCTTCACGATAGCAATTCAAAAACACACACCCAACTCCACCCAGCTGTAGAACACTTCCCCTGTTCATTTTGCAGTTTGATCAAAATGCCGGCCTGTGTTGTTTACTTTGCTAGGGGATTCGATCGCGAGGGAACAAAAACTGTGGGGGATTTTTTTGTTATCTAGGAAGAGAAACTCCAAGAACAAGACAATAACTGTCTCTGAATAACAAGAGACACAGGAAGGGGGACGGGGGGAGGGGGGAGTAGAAAGTAGAAGTTAAAACGTGAAAGAGAAAACAAAAGTGTCACATGTATCTGTATCGAATGCTGGTTTGAGAGAAATGAATTGATCGAAGCATAAAAAAAGGAGGGTATAATTCATAATTAACAGCAAATGAGCTGCATTTCTTTTAGATCATAACAATGAGAAATAATCCAGTAATGAATTATGATTTTTTTTTTCCATTTGATGACTAATGTGTTGACTGTCTTACCGGTCAATGGTAGCCTGATGTATCGGTGTGGTTTTCGTCGCAGGTCTGACGGCTGTGAACGGCCCACTTCTCAGGGAGGACAATAACGTGTTCACTGGTACAGGGGTGCTCTTAGGTTTACTGTCGAAAAACAGACGACGTAAGAGAGGCGATGTGAGACTTGATTAAGATCAGATACGTGTGCTAAACCTTCTGCGGCATGTCCATATGTGAGTGTAAACTCACTCTGCGTATCCCAGCTGATTGCATGCTGTCTTTGTGTGCTGCTCGGTCCAGTCTTCACCGCACACACTCCTCCAACCTGCGCCAGGACTGTACACCTGCAGGACCTGCTTATTGGACATGAGACGCACTGGAGGGAGGGAGGGAGGGAGGGAGGGATGCCACAGATAGGAACAAAAGATGAATCATATTCAGGCTTTGTTTTGGTGTCTGTGATGGCAACGTGGTGTTTCTTTTTTGTTTACCTGGATATGTAGTGTTGACGGTAAAGCTTGACATGCATGTAATTTCATCCTGACCGCCAGCACAGTCATCTATCCCATCACAGGTTTTGTCTAATGGGATGAACTTGAATGATTTTGAACAGAAGAAGTATTTGCTGTCGATGAGCTTCTTAACTGAAAGGAAAAGAGGATTCGGGTTAGAATTGTGTTGTGTTTGGATGGCAGAATCCTGTTGTGTTAGTTTTCTACTATCCAAGTCGAAAAAATGGACACTGGGTCTTTTGAGGAAGGAATTGATGTTAAACACAGTGACTCACTGAAATATGCTGCAGTGGCCAATATTCCCAGCAACACTACCACTGACAAGACAGTCAGCAACACTCTCTTCCTCTTAGACGCCTTGTCTTTCTGAGTCGCTGAAGCAGTCATGGGCCTTCTGTGACGGCCGGGCCGTGGAACCACTGGGGAAGAAGCAGGGGGGTCACAAACGTATGTGAGAAACAACATCACAAAAAGTGACATGACAGAATCAAAAGCATATGAAAAGATAGAATGGGAAAGTTCGTCAAGTGCTACAAGGCTGATGTACAGTCCCACGCCACAGTTTCCAAGTGTTCGACATAATAGTCATGAAATTATTCTACTAGTGCACCAACTTATATACATTATAACAAATCCAAACCCCAGCTGAAAGCTTACCTGGCTGCCTGGAATTCAACGGTCTGGCGCTTTCCTCTTGCACCTGGGCGGATGTCTGGTGAAAGAGCGTGAAATACACGAGATGAATTGAGCATGGGTGTCAAAAACAACTGTGAGCGCAGCATTGCTTGAGTGTAAATACCCAGTGTGTTCACTCCTGGGAGGAGTTGTAGGTCTGTGTGATTGTGTAATTTTGAATCCTGAGCTTACATACAGTATCTGTATGCAATGTTTTGTGTTTATTTTCAGGCAATTGTTTTGATATATTAAAGTGTAAATTAATTATCGGTCCAAAAAGGCAACAAACACATAGAAAATGTGGCTCAAAGTTGTGTAATAGTTGTCTTGAGTTGTCATGTTTCACCCATTTGCTGCGATGTATGTATAAGTATGTCAGCCGCTCCATATGCTTCAGGCAGTTCCCATAATCTGTTAACACACACACAGACAATTTGACCCCACCATAAATGTTCAGTACTGTGTGGCTTTGTGTGGGACGGTCCACTGTTACATGCGGGGTGGTAAAGAGAGACATGACCGAACCTGCCTGCAAACACTTGACGCCAGGTGGTTAAACCCCAACTCTATTCTTAAAAAAAATATTGCAAAGAGTATATTTCACTCTGTATTGTGTGTGTAGGGTGAAAGAAAAGTTATATTCCCTGTACAGTGGGTAGGATCCTATGGCGCTTCCCAACCTTTGTGTTATTCAACCTTTCAAAACCGGTTGTCAGGCCAGGATGTACAGGCCAGTGTTGATAATGCCATGGTTGTAGGCCCTTTCAAAGAACTAAAACCTGGGCATCTACACCTGTAGTGTGTGCCAGTGTAGTCTGACATTTTAAATGTTTATCATGTGGGTGTTGCCCTCAAGTACAGCGTGTAAACACTACTAATAAGCTGCATCAAGTTATTATGGATATGATTCAGAGATGACACCATTCGAAACATACAACTATTCTTCTTCTGCTCAAACACTATCAAGCTTTTAAAAAGTGTCACCTTAGATTCTGTAAAGTAATGACTTTGTCACATTGTCAAAGAAATGTCACCAATATTTGTGACCAAATATAATGTTTATATGACGTTTTAAGAAGTAAGTTGCATCTGTTGTGACAGTTTGGTAAACTCTAGTATGACGACTGCAAGGTGCAGTGGGGAGAACGCCATTTTATTTTTGCTAATAACTCCAGGCTGCAGGTGTGTTTCTTTCCTCTTACCATGAGTTTGATGTTCTCTGCAGCACTGGAGCGACAGGTGGAGGAGGAGGAGGAGGAGGAGGAGGAGGAGGGTGTGGCGGTCATTACCAGCAGATGGATGGACATACAATTCTAACAAGGTAACCCAAAAGCTCTTTCATTTATTTGGTAGTTAGCTGCTAACGTTAGCCACGCACTGGTGTGTGTGTGTGTGTGTGTGTGTGTGTGTCATTCATAGCATGCGGTGACTCAGCTTTGGAGTGGCTTAATTATACTCAACAACAGTAAGTAGCTGTACTGGGACTTTTCTTTAGTTAGTTGTGTCCACTTCGTTTCTAAACACGTTAAATATTGAATATGTGTATGAGTTTGGAGGCTGTACTGTCGCAGAAGTGACAGTGACAGTTTTTGTAGACACTTGTTGGCAAGCTAGTTAGCCTCTTTGAGATTAAGTGACGCATTTGAACAGTGGCGTGCACGGAGGGACCCTGGCCCTATAGTGCCCTTATAGCAAAGTGGCTGTTATTAATGTGTGGCCTCTAAAGCTAAATATAAATGAAAGATGTTTGTTTTTAAAGGAGTGCCTTTCTAGTGGAGAATACAATACAGATACAGTGTCCTATAAGATGACCTTGCAGGTTTATGTCCTGTGGGTGTCCTTCCAATCAAAAATGGTGCCGTTAGGAAGTTCCCTACTGCCCCTACATGACAGTGTCCCAAGGGGTGTCCTTATCGTGCTGTATATTTATTTAAAAAAAGACAATTTCGGTGATGGAAATGAATGAAACGATAATGTGTGGATGTCCACGTGAAATTCACTAGTACTAGTGGTGCCTGCTCCAATGGTGCACACTTGGTGTCCTAATTTTTCGCAGTAGGTACCTTTCCAAATGTCACTGCCACTGCATTTGCATTATGAACAACTATATAAACATCACTATGCGAGTCTGTAAAATAGAAAGCTAAATAGAAAGCTAAGCCCAGCATTAAAGAATACCTTACTCTTTGTCTTTGTTCTAAAGTCATCTTTAGTTGTTGAGTAGTTTGAACAGCCCAACAATGTTTTCTGAGTCTACCAGGTGCTAAAGCAACAACCCACGCCTGTATTGTTGTCCTCCAAAATGTCAGGCTCAAGACCGACGCATTACTCACTTGGCCTTTTTCCCACCAGACATTTTGACAGGTTTCAGCAAGAACTGATGACATTCATGATGGCTCTGTTCAGTTCATGCAAGTCCGGACAGTTTAGTTTAGTATACAGTATAGAACTATCATGCTCTCCTGAAACTGAGGAAACTAACAGTTATCATTCATCAGAATGTTTACAACTGTGCCTTGCGTTAAAAGAACCCCTTGAATGTAGTAACTAATAATGTCTTAATCCCTCTGACAAATCATTTGCATCCTTAAGGGATCATGGAAACCGCATAGATTATTACTGATGCATGTGACTTTTCTTTACAATTGTCATAGTTGGCTCTGCATAATAGTCTATTTGTCACTGAGACAAACTGTTAGTTAGAAATCACTACTATTTCAACAATAACTCTATTTCGCTGTTTTGAAATTAAATGATTTAGTCCTAATCCGTTTCTTGGTGCACCAACAGAGGTTGTTATCCAATTTGTGAGCTTATATTTGTCAAAAATAAAAGTTATTTGGTCTATTTAGATAATTTCATCTCCTATGATAACACTTACAGAAGAGCACTTTCTTCAACCTGTTGTTCTTCCGTTGTCTACTTTTGGTAAAGAAAAAAAGAAACATCTAATGTTGAACCTCTGATGACTAAATTAGGAATTGCCTGAAACTGTAGCTAAACAAACCAGCCAACTGCTCTGGTATCCTGTTCTCTGAATTTCACTTCTGCTTTAATGTTTTAGTTAAATTTCCCTCATTTGCATATCCCTTTGCCACCAGGCCCATCTACTGATGTTATTTTAGTAACAGGATGTTTTTTGCTAGGTTTTTTCAATCGACACTGAAACAAAAAAGGTAAAAAAAAAAAAAAAAAAAGGATGGATGGCACATCTATAAAATGTTGAATAGTTTTTCTCTCTTTTTTGAAGAGGGTTTGATTTATTCTGATATAAATCAGCCACTTTGTCTCAGTTTTGTTGAGAAATGTAGAAGAGATTCATAAAATCCCGCTGAGCCTTAAATGTGGCACACATCCCATCCTTACATTTAGTTTTATCTCCCACTTATGCATGTCAAATCATTCTCTGATTTCTCCTTTCATTGGATTAAGGAAAGCTTCACCTGCATGATTTGTAACATGGCACATACTCACTGAAATGTTCACTGACAAAGTGTCAATTAATCAAATTGCTGCAATTTTTAAATGTGTGTAAAAGTGTGTCAAATGACCATTATAGATTAAATATTTTCATCTTACATCTTTGTTTCACACAGACCTGCACACATGTCACTGTTATCATTTTTAAATGTGTTATTCAAATGAAAATTAGAATAATTATGTAAACATTACCAATCCCTCTCATATCGCAATTTTAGTCAAAATAATCACAATTGGATATTTATATTAAATTGTTCAGCCCTAGTTCATAGCAAGTCACTGACCCTTTTTCTGTAATAGGATCTTCTGAAACGCCCCGATCTATAGTATTAGGTATTTGAACATACAATTATTAAAACATAGTGAAAGTTGGATCATAGTAATATTACCAAAATATTTGATTTAGAAATTTAGCAGCCACCTGAGTAGAATATCTGATAGCAGGTGTCAGAACATTACAGGCCATTATCACCTGATGTATTAGTTCAATAAGCCAGATAAATGAAACGGCACATTCAGTTTTGCCACATCATGATATATGAGAGTATCTCATTGGATACAGGCGTCATCATTTTTTGAAAACGTGACTAACAAACTGGTTTATTAGGCAGGGCAGTTGGCAGTATCCAAGTGTAATCACACCTTGCGCATATTATTTCTACATCAACAACTCACCAATTGTGGACACAGTAGTGGTAAATGCTCCGGCACCAGCAGCAAAGTATAAACTGGGTCAACTTTAAAAATCTGTGTCATGGTAATCCTTTTGTCCAAACCTGCTGCTCCCTGTTACTGTCTTTCAGCTTTGTTGGATTATGTTCCAATGAGGTGAAACATTCACAAAAGGGCTTTTGAGCGTCTACATTAATCAAAGACAGAGATCTAGACCAGTGTTATGCACACTTTGTTATGTATTTATAAGGCACATGCAGGCATCACGTGTATTTAATATTTATTGCAGCTATATAAAATGAATGAGTATCAGCGGGATTATCGCATAACACTGGTCAACACCAAATTTATTGTTTAAGTTTTTTTTAGCTGATTTAGGATCATTGTGATGTGCTGAATCCAAAAATCACATTGGTTTTGCTCAATCAGGTCTACTTTCTGAACAAGGCTACATATTTGTTTTTGTTTACATGTGCAGGTATTTCCACGTCATGATGCAAAATTCTGAAGATTTTGCATGTGCCAACTTATGACTAATTGTTTTTTATATATATTACAAGTGAATGAAATGGCTTCAACTAGAAGATCTTGCAAAAATAAGCCTGATGTATTCTGCCATATCTGCGGTGAATACACCAGACATAGACAACATTTTTTTTGTAACCCAGTGTAATCTATTGTGTCTTGCACCACAAGTCAATGATCACACACCAGTGACATGTAACAAGCACAAGTAAGCGGTTTTTAGTTTAGTTTCCAACATGCAACTGAAAAAAGTATAACAATGTCGCTTTGTAACTGCGTAAGATGACAAACCTGTTCCCAGGATACACAGAGACTGTTTTTTCCCTCCAAAAGCCACTCCAATGCAAACCAACAACTTGTTGCTATCTTTCTGATGAATATGTCGACTCTGCAACCAGCGACACTCACCCACATGATGTAGTTGTCTTTTTCGATTTAGGCCCAGATGCACCTCATCTGACAGACAGCGACAAGTAAACGCTGCCCTCCCTTGCTGGAGGTGGGACTCCTCAGAAACCCCTGTCCTGTCCTGTGTATGTCCTTCGTCCTTCTCCACTGGCTTTAACTGTGTAACCTGGTCTAATTCAATCCCTCTCCCTCTCTCTCTCTCTCTCTCTCTCTCTCTCTCTCTCTCTCTCTCTCTCTCTCTCTCTCTCTCCTTTCTATAGTGAGGTAACTGAATCTGCCTTAAAGGATTCCTCGTCTGGCCCTTTCTACAACACCAAGGCTTTAATAAAGGACTGCTCGTGTGTAGCGCAGCGACCAAGCCCTGCTGACAAAACAAAACTGAAATATTCCAGGTAATGTGACACCTGAATGCTCCTCACTCTGTCTCTCCCTCCCTAGTTTTGTCACTCCTCCCACTAATCCTCCCACTCCAAACTTTTCAAACCCTCTGGACATAAACCCACTCGATACCTTTTCTTCTGTTGTGTCAATCTTTTCCTTTAGCGCCACTGCCGTTTTCCTCTCAAATTAAACCCAAACACACACAGCCACACATTTGGAAACATATAAATACATTTAAAAACAAAAAAGTGTGGCATACGGGCACACAAACCCAGACACAACATGGCATCATGTGTGTGTGTGTGTCCACTAACATGCCCGGAGGCTGAGGTGTGTTGTTTTGACATTATAAAAAGAAGTCATTCAGGTGGTATCAGTCAGAGGTTCCTGTTGGACGGCAAACTAAAATAAACATTCAAACAATATTGGAATATTAAACCTTTGGTTAAATACGTTTGTGCATTAGGTAGAAAGTAGCTCGGATATTATATTTACATCTCTCATACAGTACTGTGCAAAAGTCTTAGGGCCCCATCAATTATAACATTGCTAAAACAACAAATCTAAGAGGTTATTTTTTAATGCTGTACAGTGTTAAACGTTATTTGAGAATTGAATTAGATGTGCGAAGCCTATTGGGTATGGGTTACAGCAAAACACACAAGAATGCTGCAGTTGCAGCCGCACCCGTGTCAATAACGTCACCTGCTGCTTGTTTTGACACTTTGGTTTGTGGCATGCAGTGACACATGCCTGTTTCAACCAGTGAATATATATATATGAATACAGCAGCACATGTGAAGGATGTAAACTGTGAATCCAGTGTCCACTCTGGTCACACGATCAGTGCTTTGGCAAAATTGAGTGCACACAGGTGAGGAAACGAGGCTTGATCAGGAAGCGGGAGGAGGGAAAGAAAGAAGAAGAGAATTGATCCAGAGTTGGAAAGAGCAGCTGATTGTGTCACCTGACCTCAACTGTTAAATCTAGTGAAAGCTCTCTCTCTTCTTAGTCACCTATCATGTAGTCAGTGAATATTTATCTACATTTATGATACCTGTGCATCAGATGGTTACATAAAGTATATACTGTTATAGCTTCACACTGAATACATCAGTTAGAGGTTGATGGCCCCTTAATGTCTTGCAACAACCTCTGTTAACCTTGTTGATATTCATGTTGCCATAAAGCCGCCAGTCTCCACCCTGGCATAAAATACATTGCATGACCTTCTCTTTGTGTGTTTGGCTGACTGAGCTTCGTTAAAGTGAGTTTCATGTCAAAGTGATTTGCTGGACTATACTGTATGCACAATAAATCACCCGTTTCCATTGGCTCTAATGTAGCACATTTCCCCACTCTGTAAATCACTTGAATATTGTGCAGTCGCACGGTTTATCCTGTGTGACATGGTTGAACAATGGCTGAAAAGTTGTTTGCACACGCTGTAAAAGAGAAGATGAGAGCAGTGCAGGGATATAATTAATCTTTTTTACACCCTTGTTTGACTTGAGGCTTTTATTGTTCTGCTGAGTCGAACTGGATCATTTTGTTCATAATGGCATCAGCCCTCACAGCAACAACAATCCATAACAGACGGATAAACGAATCAGCCCATTATTCTTTATGTCTTTGTCAATAAACACAATGGTTTCTGCTAAAAGTGCAGCCATGTTCCTTAGAAATTGGGGCACATGTCAATCTCGAGGACAATTTATAAGACCAGTGATCTCCTGAACGGCATGTAGTCCACATGGGTTACATATTAACAGGATGATGTCAGGGCTATTGCTGAGATGTTTATATTCACAGTGTATATCCCAGACATTTATTTTCAAACATTTATGCTACATGTTTAAAGAAAAGTCAATGTTTTACCTCTGCTCCTTTATGACTTGCAAACGGTGTGGCAGCAGGTGGAGATTGTGTGCAAATCTAAGCTAAGCAGTGATTGCACGGCATGATCCTAGATCGATCGCTCGCACTGGCGCGTTTTTCATCACCTTTATCATTTATAAACAAGTAAAGCAAATAACCTGAAATGTTCACTTGTGAAATGGCCTGTTTTATTTTTTTTAAAACAAAGTCACCATAGGTTTGAATAGACGGTAAAGTTGCACAAATAGGAACGTCTTTTAAATCATGACGCCTCCTTATCAAACAGGCTTACACTGATTTGATTAGAAATTGATCAAAGTTCATTTCTCGATTAAGTTTGCAAAAGTGCACAGGCGAACATCTACAGAATGGCATTTATTACTTTATGGTCCACACTTTGGTAACTAACCGAAGTAATTCCTCACCTGTAAAGCAGTTTTCACTTCTAGTCAGTGGAGCCTCAGAAGCTCATGCTGGTGGAAAATGTTATTCCTAGTCTCACAGATTCTTTCTCAAATGACTTTTATTTGTTCACTGGGGACCACCCTCTGCCCTTATCTCTCTCTCTCCCTCTCTCTCTCCCTCCCTCTCTCTCCCTCCCTCTCTCTCCACTTAAATTTATGTCCAGAGCCATTGAACCACTGCTTTTTTCTTTTTGCACATAATTTCAATTGCTTTCAACCTATTGTCAGCATATATTATCTATGAAGTTAGTGAGGAAAATATAAATTGCCTTTCCAGGAAGAAAGGGCTTTAACAAGTGTCCATTTTTTTTCTTTTTCTTCTGGCATATGTTGTCTAAAGTATTTATATTTGGATATACCAAAACAGACAAATCCCATAATCCAATTCTCGCATTACACCAGTGATAATACAATACATACTGAGTCGCTTGTCACTCACCTCACCTGACTGACTTTATTGAATAGGATTACAGTATAAGGAAGTACTTTTGCTATCCACTGTGAAGCGGGAACTATACTTTTTATGTAACCTTTGCAGCCTGTGAGTACGTATTTACGGTTTCTCATGACAGAGTGGTGGATGTGGTCTTCATAAAGAGCCCTATAGAATAATGCTATGGCCTTGAAGCCTTGATCATAGTAACAGAGTATTAGTTTCACCTCTCAGTGTGTTGTGATGGCAAAATTGAATTATTTCCTGCAAACTGTCGCTGTGGTTCCAAGAAACCCCCAAAATAGTCTGCTCTCTGCTCATAAAGGCAGGCACAAAATAAAGGATCAGTAGATACTTTTACAGGAAGCAGGAAAAGAGTATCACAAACACCCACACAACCTCAAGACCCCATTATAACATCACACTAGATACAAATTTCAGCAGATTAAAAGTCTGTGGGTTGGACTTTCCTGCAGTGAGGAGTCTCATTTTTTATTACATCTCAGCGAGATTGAAACTAACTTAATTTGACTTGTCTTTTAAAAAGAGGGATTCATTAATTTTGCTGCCTGGAGCATTCATAGTGAGCACCTCCCACCATAGTTGTTACTCTGCGAGGCGGAACAGCAGCACTTTGAGCTGATGTCATTATTCAAACAATGCCAAAGCTGTCATGGTGGTGTTGTTTAACAAGTCTACCCTTTACCATGTTTGTCTTTGTGAAGGCTTGTCTCTTTTTCCAAAGTAGTACCTATTAATAAATAATTTTAAATATTTAATTTAAATAATGTGAACCTGCCACACAAACATATATATATATATTTTTTATATATATATCTTTGTGGCCATACCTCAGCCACAGCCTAACATTACTAACCTTGGGTGACTGGGATTGGGTAGTTTAGAGTAGGGTTGGACCTGGGTAGAAATACACAAAACAGAATTTCATTGGGCACTGTTAAGAACGCGACTTCCAATTGGAGCTGTGAGAGTGAGAGTGTAGCTCTGCTCTACTCTCCTCTGAAGAGATGCAAATGTGAGCATGGCACATGCTCACATTTGCATTACAGTGGTTTAAATTGTGTTGTAATTCTATGCTGCAATTGAAAATGTATCGGTGTCTTTTAAAAGCTCACATAGACTGTTTCACTGGTGCTGCACTGTATGGCTCACAACTTAAAGGTCCAGTGTGATAGAATTGGAGACATCTGACATGTTGACTAAAGAATTTCTGATTCTAAAAGAAAAACTCAGTCAACATTCCCTCTATTATATACTGTGAGGAATGGGTCATTTCCTCCTAGTATCCATGTAAACACAAATAATTTAATTCAGACAATTGGTCGGGATAGAGTAACATCTAGCATTTGGGAAAAAATGAAAATAAAATACTCTGTTGATAAATAAAGGAATAATCCTTACCATGAATGTGAGTTCAGTTTAAATTTCAGATGAATGTGGAGGCGTTTAAGGGACATTAACAGTCATGCTTAGCAGGTAAAGTTATGTCATCAACCATCAAGATGAAATCATTGAAATGGAAGGCAGCTCTTTCTGTGACCGAATTAAGTGTGTTAATCATCTAACTCTGTGAAATGGAAGGAAACTCTATATCTTAAACTGTGTGGTTGAACATCGTGTGGTTGAGTGGTGACGTGTATGACCTTTTGACCTGGTTAAGAAAAAGTTACAGATTGTTTAAGATTAGCTTTCATATTAAATACTTGTGTTGTTGTCAGATGCTTTGGTTCTATGTGCAGGCCAGATTCAATGTAGGTACAGCCAATGTTTGCATAATGCTTTTGTTTCAATGAAGACGTGTATTACCTCCAGTCATCCAGTAGTAGTCCCCAAGCGGCATTACCTGGCAGTCTATGACGGATTTCAGAGAGCTTAAAATAGAAGTTATTGTTGAAGCTGTGATGGAAACTGAATTGTAAGGAACTTTATTATGGGGATAAGATCATTCTCCTCGGTCTCTTTAGGCTGTTGACTCGTTTCTGGCAGTGCTCTGGTTCTGTTGAATCTCAGTGAAACTGTCATGCAAGATGATGGATTTTTTTAATGAAAAGTTGCTATGCTACCCAGTATCACAATACTTTAGAGACCATGTTAAAACAGCAGTTGCTTCACATGATTATGCATGTGAGAAAGATTATCTTTCTTTTAACATTTGCTAATAAGGGGAAGGCAAAAAGGCAGGATAGAGAAAGAAGATAAACCGGTTTAAAGAATGACTGGTATGGGGACATTAACAGTCTGACGTGGGCAAAAGAAGTAAGCAGCAGATTTCGTTCTTCCGAAGACAAGTTAAAACACTTTTTAACTCGAAGAGAAAACCCAAGTGTGTGAGTTCTACAGCACTTGAAGAGGGAAAAGAGAAGAGGACCGACAAGACAAGATAACAGCTGTCACCCTGGCTCACCAGCTATGGGGGGTCATTGTAAGTCTTTTAACTGAGATTCTTATTTCACTTCTGTTTGTTTTTTGGTTTTAATGCATTTTAAACACCTCTTGGGTGGCTCCTTGTACATTTCACACAGAAATAATCCTGAGTGTATTAGCTGACAACTATTCACGTTATAGTTTAAACCTCACTTTTGTCATTGTTGCTTGTATATGAGGACATTAAATGAGACAAATTTTGTCTGGAAGGCCCTAAATTAAAACCCTTGATAAAACAGCAGTAAAGTACTAAATATTTCTCTGTCGAGCTGTACTAAATTCTATGGACGTCGGTGACAAAACATGATCGGATCATAACGTTATCCAGCTGCTGACATGATGTACCATATGAACTCTCACTCATTCATTCATAACAAACAGATATTTGTATTGAGTTTTTGAAGTAGGCCCATCTGGAAAGTTTTGTCATTCATTTGCCTCTTTTGTTGTTGTTGAATGCCCATAGGTGAGTGCTCGTCCTCTGGCCATGATATAATGACCTGTGTGTTTATTTGCAGCAAGCAGGATAAACTCAACGGCAGTTGGGATAGTTTTGGGCTTCACTATCCTGGCCGTTCTGTTCACTGTTGGCATCGTACAGTTCTGCTGCAAGTACAGATGCCAAAGGTGCAAGAAGTGCTGCAAGAAAAAACGTGAGTGGAAATGATACAAAAGCATACTTTCTCTTTTATCTCTTGGGGAGACTCACTCACATAATGGTTTTGATGTGCGTTTCTGCAGCCTGAACTTTGTGGTGCACACAGTGTGCATTTTTGTTCTCAACGTTCAGCTGCAACATTTCTTCTACTTTTACCCAAAGACATTTTTTAATACTTTGTACTGACAGAATATGAAAAATGTTGACTGTGTGGTTAGTAAAATCTTGGAAATGGATATGTCAAATCAGCATATATAAAGCTAAATTCATTTATTCAGCTTTTTTTATTCTGGGTGACTGGGTGAAACTGGAATGCATGTTAATGTCAATTTTCATAATGCACTTTCTTTGTACTTAATCCTTCAGAGCCATCGCTAAAAGACAAAGTGCTCACGTAAGTCGGCTACATAGGCCAAATAGGCCAAATAATGTTTTCCCCTCATACATGCAGTCGTTTTATATTTGCATGGACAAGCTTGGTGTTTGAGCTCTCTCTCTTTCTGCAGCACGGTCGGTTTGAAGAAGACCTCCTCCTCTCCCTTCACAATCAGCAGCAGGGTAAAATAACCAAGTGCGATGCATCAGCATGGAAAACTCACCCCTACAGGCTATAAATCTTATTTTCAATGTTATATTATTTCTTCCTGTTTGTGACCTGCTGCTTTTTTTTAAATTTAACCTGAAGAGTTACACTTATTAAATGTATTTAAGAATAACCTTTAACCTTGGTTAAAGGTTGATGCTATCAAACCATATTTGTCTACTTTACCTTCAGAATGAACGAAGGAAAGGAATGGCACAGTAAGCTGTTGTATTTCTATGTCTTGTCATGTAATTTAAAATATTGAAATAAAATTCTAAAACATTTAAATGTGTAATTCAGTCTTATACTGTTTTTCATGTGAAACAGGCACACATAAATCAATGTGACACCACACGCACACCACAGACCGGGGAAAAAAAAGGTGACTTGAGGTGAAGTGAGAATATCAACAGCTTAACCACAGCAACCAGGCAGATAAGTTTTCTTGTAAAATGCAGGTGACTTCCCTCCACATGTGTGTTTACTTTTCAATGCTGTCATGTTTGCCAGAACTTCAGTGTCTCATCTTTTTCCCTCAAAACAAAAACGTCTTTCTCTTAATCTGATGGTTTTTCTGATCCAAACTGCCTACATTAAACTGGAGAAAGGTCACATTTACGGCACCATCAACAGGAAGACGCCAACACACTAACTGAGGCCAAATCTTGACATAATAAAGACCGCAGACAAGATACCAAGACAAGACCAAGATTAGTGAGGTATTGGTCAGGCACTTTGTTTTACCTATCAACAGTAAACTTGGTTTTTATATAACTTAAATGGAAAACTTGACTGAAAAGGAGAGATATAAAGACATAGATAGATAGATATAAAGACATAGATTACTACAATGCTACAACTAATAACCTAAAGACATAGTAGTCAGTAAAAGAGCGTTAACAACATTAATGTTTCACTAGTTTAATTGCTGACGATTTATAATCCCTGTAAAGTCCGGAGTCCATGGACAACGTGTTCCTTTCACCAAAACCACACTGTGCACTATAGCATCTGACGAGGCTGTATATTTGTTCTGTAACTTGTGTTTTGAATTAAGAAAGTGATTCCTCATCTGCGTTTACCCAGGAAAAGTATCAATATATTTATTATGTGTAGTGATGTGTAGTGTTTTACTACAGACCTTATCTTCCCTTCCAGTCAACAAACTGGAACGGAAGAGAGCGACAACTGCTGTTTTTGGTCACTAGTATATGTTATTGGTTGCATTTGAAGATGGAAGTTTTACATCCAGTCACAATAGTGATTAATATATATATATGAAAAAAAACATCTGTTGGGGTTTTGATTGGTCTCAATTTTAAATCTTAATTGACTTACGCTGGAGTTTGTCTGTCTGTCTGTCTGTCTGTCTGTCTGTCTGTTTGCAACATAACTCGAAAAGTCGCAGACATATTTGAATTACATTTTCAGGAAATGTCAAAAAGTGATTACATTTTTGGGCATGATCCTTAGACCCTATCACAATTTGTATTGCTATTTTGTGGGGGGCTGAGCTGCCTTGGTGGAGGTCTGCGCTCTTTGAGTGCTTCTAGTTCCTGTATGTTTGAGACGAAGACAAGACCGAGTATACATCTGTGCAAGCCTAAAATGAGACTAACACCTTCTTCACGCTGTGGTTTCGAGACTAAGATCAGTCTTCAGTTGCACTCGTCACACTGCCCCTCTGGTGTTTTGATACTATTTACCGAGCAGCCACCACGTTACAGTATGCAACGGATTTTTATTTAATTGCATCAAAATGTAATTTTGAAAGGTGTTTTAGAGACAAAAGGCTGTAGTTAGAATCACATGAAATACTTCATATAGCATAAATTAGTTTAATTGGATCACTTAACTTATTGAGAATAAATAAATAAATTTTTTTTATCTGTTTCTCAACATTTTATACAAATGTAGCTGCATTGAGAAACGTGTTCAAAACAAATGGTTAATCCATGTCTTTAATCATCCTTGTCAGTTAGATTAGCAGAGGTGCATTGACTCCATATAGTGGCTGCTGCTTACCATTCTGTCTTAAATGGTGCCTTTAATTCCGATGCCCACCTTATTTTGTCCTGTCTCCTCCAAGTAGATGGTGTAGGTGAGGCCATAAGGAAAGAGCTTTCTCAGAACGGGTTTTTGGTGAACATAAACTGACAATGTGCTGGATGTAGCCAACAAAGTGAAGGAGGGAGGCGATAGTTCACCTGAAGGATCAAAGAAAGTAAAGCATTATAGTCTTGAAATGTCATTTTGAAAGGTGTTTTAGAGACAACAGGCTGTAATTATTCCATGGTAGTACCGGTGTCACTGGTTATGACGGGAGATTTGGCAGTTTGACAGGGTGTTAACATTCACCTCCAAACCTGTAACATGATCCTTTTTCACTTTTTAAAAAAAATAATGCTGTTTGCCAAAAAGTATCTCCCTTCTGTGTGCTTGATACAATGTCAGGAGAGGTGGATCAGTTAAGTGTTACCACGGTTGTTTGACCGTGATCCTTTGTTTGACAGGAGTTGTGAGGATGCTGTTTAAGTGTCTATGAAAATACAGCCTTGCAAATAATGGCTCTCGTTTTTTTTATCATGGAGTTCATTTCTTTTAAATGAGTGGAAGGCAGAGAGAGAGAGGGGGAGGAAGTGTTTGTTTCTCACATTACGACCTTTAAAGCCGCTGCTCTGGTTCCTGTTATTTAAAACTGGGAATCCCATGTACAGAAAATAGATATGTAATGTTTCTCTTTCCCCAACAGGTACAGGTTTTCTCGTTTCAGGGTTTTCCTTGTGTCATGGTTTCTGAAAATCAACATCATGTGTTTTGTTTACTCATAGGGTGTTTTTAATGTACATCTGAAATTAAGCATCATCCTTTTTTGTTCACTTGTAGAATAAAAAAGCAAAATCATATCCCAAGCAATTCATCAATATGTTTAATAATATTTAATAAATTATATATACAGGAAGTAGTTAAAAGACGAGTCTGCAGTATGACATCATGAGAGTCACTAGCTGAAAGTGAGAACGACAAAAGAAATGTCTCTTCCTTTTTTCTGTTCCCTGAAAATCACTTGATTTTTGCAAATAACTGCAGAATAATTGTAAGTTGAGAGATGATCAGAAACAAACAGAGCGAGATCTTTGTCGGCAGAGGTGTGAGAGCAAAATGTCTAAAAGCACGTATCTGTTGAAACGTTCCTTTTCATTGCTCCCCACATCAGTTTCACTTCTGGCTTGTAGTCAGTTTTGTATAAACCCCACGACACAGGTTTAAATAGGGTCTTTGACATTTGAGTCTCCATCTGTCATCTCATGAGAATCAAACCAACAGTTGCCAGCCAGAAGCTGTGAAACCTGCAACAGTTTTAGCAGCTCGGTTTACCCCACAATACTTTTTGCCAGTTTCCATGAAAATAATCCTCGATTATTTACTCATGTTTCTATCTCATGATTCAACACGTGTCATGTGGAGACAAAAGGGAGTGATATCCTCTCAGGCAGGTAACGTCAGCATGGTTCAATAAATAGTACTTGTTGCATTCCACAGTGTGTTAGTCAGTGTTCAGCTGTATGTCACTCAGAGAAAGGAACACATGATTCCTGTTGAAGTCGTGTCCTCCCTCCAGCAGGGGCAGTGGAGGTAGTGTTGATAGCAGAGGGAACATTTCCCCGAGTTGTGAAAAAGTGTTTTCAAAATCATCCACCGTGACGATGTCCATTTGTGATTTTTTGTAACAACTTGAAAACGCTCTATTTGATTCTTCAAAATCACTTTTACCGCTCAGTGGTGCATTTTTTATACACATGGAGCTGTACTGTTTGATGACATCAGATCCACTGTCACACTTTTTGTGGCACCACGTGCACCGACCTGCTCCTGAGCAGATGCACAGCTGGGGACCAGCCCTGTAACCTGTGACCACTTCAGCCAAAACGGTCTGATCTGAACTTTTCTGCTTAAACTCCTCCTCGTCACTGGAATTGTGGATCTGCACTGCAGAGGGGCTCTGTGTGCGGTAGTTGCCGCCAGAACCAGACTCCTCCACAAGCTTGCTGTCTGGTCGATCCAGAGTAACGGAAACAGAATCAATCTGGCAGCCTATCCCCACGCCGCTGTCCTCCCTCTTCCGAACTTTGTCAATGTCCATCCTCTCATCCTGCAGGGGGTAATCTGCCTGACTGCAGGACGAGCTCTCTGGTCCTCCCATGCTGCCACAGCCACTGTCTCCCTGTCTCATGACTGGACTTCCTCTGTCGTTTGTAGTAGCGCTGGTTTCCATGCTGACCCCACTGTCCATGCTTGTCCTTCTGTCTTCCTTTTCATTGTCGTCTGTTACCGTAACATGGGTCTGTGGGTCATTATCACAGTTTTTTACTTCTGCTTTGTAACTGGATAGGAACCATCCTTTGTCCGTGACCGTCTCCATGACTCCCTCTTCAATGGATAGGGGAAGCCAGAAACGTACTGGAGATTTCTGGGGCGAAACAAGAGAGGACTTTTTTCACGTTGTTTCATTGTCACATTCAACTTTTTCTCTTTTAATAGTGAATAATTCCTTCAGGTTTCCTACATTATTGACTGGACAAAATTACTGAAATTCCACTTACCAGTGCAGCAGGTGTTTTTTCTGGACGTCTCAGGTAACACATGAGGATGATTGCAATGATAGCAATCATTGCCAGCACGCCCAGAATAGACAAGGATGCTGCTGCAAGTACGAACCATTCTGAAGGGAGCAACAACAAAATAATTTCATTTCATGGTGGATTTCTCCAGAGCTATAGAATGAAACCTGTGTTGAACTTTACTTTTGGCTCGAATAAATAATCCAAGGATTTAGCTTTGTAAGACAAAAGAATGATGCAAATTGGTATTGATTTACTCGTCGCACATTTGTCTCAAGATAATCAGGCCATATGTATTATTTATGACATTCCCTTTAGGATAACAGCCAGATTACATTTTGCCAAGAGCGCTGTATATTTGTTTTCAAACATATTAGGGCCATATTTCACATCTGGGCCACTTTAGGCTAGTAAGCCAGCAGTGCCACTTCACTACCTGAACTGTTTTTTTTTCTTGCCTCTCTCAGGTAGCAGCAGACACTGTTTCGATGACACTCGACTTGGGTAAATGGCTCCATTGCCTTCTACGCTCATGCTGAGACAGTACTCTCTTCCCCATTTGAGAGACCTGAAAGACTTGGTCCTCTGGTCGTCCCCTACATCGTCGTTCAGGTAGGCTGTGGTCGTCTGTTGGTTAAAAATCAAAATGTGATTTAACTTTATTGCAGTAAAGCCTTTGAGAAGTAAGGTTCTGATGTTGATCCAGGTGTTTGAGAATCACATGAAAACTTAGCATACATTTGTTTTATTGGATCACTTAACTTATTGAGAATAAATAAATAAAAACATTTTAACTGTTTCTCAACATTTTATAAAAATATAGCTGTATTGAGAAATGTGTTCAAAACAAATGGTTAAACCCTGTCTTTAATCATCCTTGTCAGTTAAATTAGCAGAGGTACATTGACTCCATATAGTGGCTGCTGCTTCCCATTCTGTCTTAAATGGTGCCTTTAATTCCGATGCCCACCTTATTTTGTCCTGTCTCCTCCAAGTAGATGGTGTAGGTGAGGCCATAAGGAAAGAGCTTTCTCAGAATGGGTTTTTGGTGAACATAAACTGACAGTGTGCTGGATGTAGCCAACAAAGTGAAGGAGGGAGGCGATAGTTCACCTGAAGGATCAAAGAAAGTAAAGCCTTATAGTTTGACATTATAGAACGATCCAACGATACAAATCCAAACAAAATACCATGTTATTATGACTAATCCTGTAATACCAGTCACAGCTTAGCAAAGTAAGTAGCTTCACCAGTAACCATATACTTACTTTCATTTGGGCGAACCTTCTTCGATGTCCATACAGATGTGTCGTCTCCCACGACCAGCTGAACTCTGACCTTGTACAGAGTGTTATAGTCATGAATGAGGCTGCTCAGGTCACAGAAAGTGTTGGTGATCTCTGTGCAGCTTTTTACTTCGGTCCACTCATCAATTAACCTGTGGACGGTAAAGTCACCGGTCACTACATGAAAGGGTTGGAGTCATTTGTTTCCAACAAAGATGAAATAATGTCTAAACATTTGATTGAATCATTGAGGTGAGAGATAAGCACATTTCAGTCAGGGGTAAATGGAAAAGAAGGTTGAGAATACTGGGAAGTTTGACTTGCAAAACAACAGGATGTGGGTGAACAGGACATGGTGGCTGTTGAGTAAAACTTACTTTGCCATTTCTACGTTGTACTTGGAGTTTGAGGGGGCGTCCACAGGTTGTTTCCAATATACTATTACCTCTCCATCTGATATGTTAACTTTCACGTCAGCAGGCTGAGGAACACCCAGTACTGCTGCAAAAAAATAACATAACCCACTGTTCAGAATTATGTACAATACTGTGCTTTGTTGTTTTTATGTGAAATTGTGTGATAATTGGCATTTGAATTGAAATGATGTGACTGAAGGTTGCTCAATATTATATATTTATTCACTTATACTGTACTGTGCACAAGTCTCAGGTCACCACTACCTTTTTAGCAAGCTGTCAATGAGTTTAACTAACACATGTGGACGTCATGCTCAAGCATATCTTGAATAAACCTATAAGCAGATATTTCTCGACATGAAATAAGAGGACAAACTCAGAGTTTTACCAATAACAATAATAAAATTTTGGACGTGTTGTTGTTCAAGTGTAAGCGTGCGTCACACTTGACTAAATACTTCACACTGTATCCTGTAGATAAAGGTTTTTGTATGTTTTCTGATTGCGTTCCTGTAAAGGGAACGAGAAATAACTGCACAATATAATAATACTGTATGGGCCTTATATTTACATTGTTAAAACAACTCGTCTCGTAGTGACCTAAGACAGAAATTTGCAGGTTTCCAAATGTTTGGGATTTCTGGTCACTTCAACACTCCGGGTGTCGTGAAAGAGAACTCAGAAATACCCATTTCCAATATAGTTGTGTAATCATCTACCAGTATGGAAGGGGAACATTTAAGATTAGAGCTCTTCTTTCCCCACCAATACCTACATGATGGAAACCCTCGGAATTTGTCCCACAGTATTTCACATACATTGATCACAGACAACCCCGCAGGGAGAAATTAAAGATAAATAAAAACTTAATTTCAACTTGAAAAACATGGCATAGTTGAACAAAAAAAAGGACAAAGATGTAACTTTTAAAAGGGTTCATAATTACCTGACAGAGAGTTTATACTGATAACCAGGAAGAGAAGAATTGGCATCTTGTTGCTTTGGTTTGGTTTCCAGAGAATCATTATTCACACATAATCCACACAGTGGTCACCAGTGGAGTCCGTTGGTCCAGGCATCACTGTGGCAACTTAAAAGTGTAGACGCATCTTTTTATTCCTTAGCAACTCTGTGTAGCTGTGTTTGGTAAATGTAGACTGAGCAGAAGCGGCAGTTCTCGCACTGTGATGTCTGTTTGAAGGATAAAAACCGGGTTTGCCCCACCAATTCTGTTATATATACAAACTCTCTCTCGATGCCTTCCTATCTTGCTCAACTCCCCTCCCTCTACGACGACACGTTTCCTGCCGTGATGACACACCTCGAGTTTCATCTCTCTCTTTCTCATCAGACTGTTTCCTCTTTCCACATTGTCACCAAGTACATGATGCACAGTGAAGTGCAATGGAGGGCTGTTAGGGGGAAAAAACACACACAAGGTTCAAAGAAAAGAAAGGGAAATCAAATAGTTCTGGTGTTTTCCTTAGTTTTTATGATAAAACATTTGAACCAGTAGCAAACACCTGGTCTTACTTGACTGTGGTTAATTTGTGCCTTGATGCCTTTTTGGCTCTTTCTCTGAGTCTGTGTCTATAACTCCTCTCTTGTGGTTAACTGCACAACAGGTGTTGTTTTTGCAAAGACCAGTTGTAGAATTGGCAGTGAGATAAGGCATGCTTAAAAATACACCCTTGAATTCCATGGTAATCTGAGTGAAAGGTTTATTTTTTGTGTTAATATACATACCGAGTACTGTATGCTCCATAGAAATACTATGTTCACTGATGTAACGTTGAGTACCCTGAGTCATGACCTTTGAAAACGTGAATCATCTGACAGAAATATATCCATCTCGACAAATCAAAATAATTCTAGAGCCTACGTACTTCATCCCACTCACAGGAAATCACTCACTTGAAATTTAAATTTTTAGAAATGTATGATAAAGAAGAAGAGGGTTGTATTGGTTATCTTTAACGGTTCCTATTCATTTATGCAGAAGACCAGTCACTTAATGACTTTCAAGCTTTCCACTACATAGTAAAGACGAACAAGAAATTACCCTTGTGGTTGCTGGATGCTGCTGTGTTAAAGTGTAATAACAAGATGGACTTTTGATAAAATGGCTCAATAAAGGGATTTTTGGTTAATTAATTAAAAAACATCCCTTATTTATTAATTAATTAATTCATTAATTCATTCATTCATTATCCAATTTCTTCTGTTGTGCCTCGGCCCAATCTTTTCGACAATGTTCACTTTTTTACATGAAAAGAGCAACACTGACTCAACGTTGCACGTTGATAGCAGAGTCTTTACTATCTGACACATTTTTAAGGGAACATCAGTATGTGTTTTTCAAGAGTTGTAATTCAAAACATGTTTCAATTCTAAGTATATACTTTGTCAAATGTCACTATTTCCCTATTCCGTCTCACATTTCTTCTCATGTGGCTTTTAAGTTTTTCTTCCTGGTATATGCAAGCATGTTCATCAGTCACATACTTTTGGTTTCTGTCATGTCGCGTTAATGTCATCTGTGGGAGTCAAACATCATCTGCCTCCGTTTTTTATTGTGTTTTGTTCAAAGTAGGGACTTTTCAAACATTTAATTTGGTTCATGAGGAGTTCCCAGTGACAAAAGTAAACGACTGGGAGTCTCTATATTATATCACCCCCTAGTGGAGGGTTGTAATAGAAAATACTTAGAGGTTCCAGCCATGAGCCTGTTTTGTATAGTATGTTTGCTGAGCTTGATCCTCAGTTTATTTATCATGTTGTCCATGAACCATGCAGAGGATATAGCCTGACACCAGAGGTCTTATATGTTTCAACAGAGGTGGAAAAAGTAACAAAATATTGTACTCAAGTAAAAAGTACCAATACTTTGATGAAATATTACTCAAGTAGAAGTAAAAGTAGTCATCTGAAAATGTACTCAAGTAGAAGTAAAACGTAGTTCATTTGAAATGTACTTTAAGTAAAAGTTACTTAGTTACTTTGCGTGGGGTGTGAGGGTAGTAGAAATATGACAAGGGGTCAGAAATCCAAAACTATTTTGGAGCTCACAGGGCACAGGATATTACATCACTTTTGGCGCGCGCCCTCTACGTTCACGCGCCAGTGCTGGTGATAATCACATCATCATTCGTCTGGTTCTGATGTATATTTTTCTCTGTAGGTCTTTTTGTTTTTACTCATTAACGGATAGGATTTATAAAGTAACTAAGTACAATACTTGAGTCGATATGTACTCAAGTAAAATCCAAAATCCTGATTTTAAATTGTACTTAAAAAATACAAAATACACAAAAAAAGTTTATATAAATACAGTAACTTGAGTAAATGTATTTTGTTTCTTTCCACCTCTGTGTTTCAATAAAACTTCTGATGGCTACTCAAACAAAGTATGAGCACACCTTTATTTCCTGGATGCAGTAACTGTGGTCTTTTCTTTTCATCCCCAGAATTTCCTCAAACTACCAACAAGCATATTGACTTGTAAAGTTTATGAATTCATGAAATTGACTGGTGTAGGATTATGGAAGTAGACGTTAAAATGGTTCATTCTCAGCATTTGAAGAGGAGTCCATTTTGGTTCAGTTTCCCTGACAGGTCAGCTGTTTAAGCTGCTCGTCTCTGTCTGCAAAGAAACCGGTCTGACAGGTGCGAAAGTGCTACACCAGACACACCCGTTCATGTGATGAAAAGAATGAAGGATTGAGAGAATGGAGACTAGAAGTAGGAGGTGTTAACTAGGAAAGGGGGTAGGTAGATCTACCTGTGGTTACTGAGGTGGTCAGTTTCTCAAGTCAAGAAAGGAGAAGAGACCAATGCTCTGTGACTTGAGTAAACACTTGGATGTGAAAAGTCTTGTAGTGTCTTCTCTCACCTCTGCACTCCACTCTCTTGAGTTCTGAGAACGATGAATGGGAAGCGTGACTCGGTAAGTTCTTTTGTTCATCTCTTTCTTGTCCCCTGGATTTCTCTCGGTTTCCTCAGCTTCCTTTATTTGATAATCAAGCTCTTTTTGTGTGAATAGTCACCCGATTCTTTGTTTACTCTGTTTGAGTTTCACTGTTGTACCTTGAGTTTCACTGTGAGTGTGTTTCCTGGTGTTTGACAGCAGGTGCAAAGGGAATTTGAATGTGGATTTAGAAACTATTATTACCTCTAACTGTATTTGTTGTTTACAGCATCAAAGTGTCATGGGTTTTGATGAAATTTTGAACTATCCATTTTTTATTTGATTCATGAGGTTGACTGGATACAAATGACCATCGGACTGTGTGGGAAACCTAGTGGCCTTGCAGAGGATTGCACTCTCTCTCAGTGCTTTCTCTAATAACGGTGTTAAAAACAGGGTCCTGCCTGTATTTTATACTTAACTGGAGTCTGTTTAGTGTAGAAAAGGCCAGTTTTCAACTTTTGTATTTGCGTTATTAATAAATGTACCATATTAACCATAATTAGTCTCTCACCACATAAAGGATAGTGGCTGTTTGCTTTACTGAGACTCTTAAGGGCCAAGGGGTTGTGTCTTTTGTAAAGCATTCTGACAAAAATGTCAAATTTGGGATGATATAAACCAACAGCAATATTTAGGGTCTGAGCAATAAGTGGTGCAAAAGCTCTGATTATTCTGCACACTTCCGAGGGCCTGGCTATGCACGAAAAACTCACTGAAAGTATTCAGGGACGACTTTCCTTGGGTTGTTGAAGAATACCCACCTGTTGCTGACAAAGTTTTGCGAATTCGGTTTTTGATCGTAATTCCAGCAACATTCATCGGATCACACTCAAACTCACTCTGGCCCAAGTCTGTCTAGGATCCGTTCAGAACACGTGACGCCACTCACGGCTTCACTTACTGGAAAGGAAAGAAAGGGATACTAATTGTCGTTATATAAACGAAAACTTGTTGAATTGCTGCAACTAAGCGCGCTACCACAAGGGGACCAACCTAACCTGGTCAACAGGAAGTACATGTTCAGTGACCAACATCTGTTTTGTGTTTGCTATATAGAACCGAGAAACTGAACATTAAGCGAACATTAAAGTTTACCGTTTCAGGTTGTATTGATTGAGTTAAGCAATGACCTTTAAAATGCCATCCATGAGGGAGGTTTAAACTTTTCACCTGTCGCAGTATTTTTCCACGACAATGGCCAAAAGGCAAACTAGTAGGTGTGATGCTCTATATGTGCAGGTGTGAAATATGATGAGCCTGCGCCCCCCCCCCCCCGAGTTCAGCTCGGCCATTTTACTTCATGTATATGGTCTGTATGCTGCATATTATGGAGCATTTTGAAACTTGATCACAATGCCATTCAGTTGGTTTTATATAAGACCTTTTGTGACAAGTCCGCCTATAACCTCGTTACTCTTTGCTCGACAGATGAATTATTCTATATTATTTTGTTGACGGATGATTTTTTCCCATGTTATCAGAGCAATGTAAATGGGTTTATTGTCACTTCGAGGCAAAATACTGGAACCCACGTATCAGACATAAGATAGCTACTCTCAACAGGTGGCAAGATAGCTAATGTTTTTTAATTAGAAATGTGAAACGCTTATGGATTAGAACAGGGTAAAGTGCTTATGTGGTGGATGAAGAAGGGCCGCAACTGCCATGGAGAAACTCTGATTATTGGTTGTTTGGATCGCTTTACAGCTTGGTTAGCTGCTGCAACTGATATGTAGACAACAGACATTTAGCCTGAACGTATTGTGCTTAACCCCCGTCAAAGTATAGTGCGACAACTCTTTTCGTTGTCGATGATTTGTCACTTGTGGAAAGTCCTACGTGACACTGCCAGCAGCTGGTACGACAACATTGTACCCGAGCAAGTTTAGTCACATAACAGAATGCTTACTGGAACTTCCAGATCACATGTTAGCTCTCATCGTGCCTCAGCAGAAACAACACTGTAATATATATTTACACGCAACTGCAGGTATAAATAAAGACCCCCTGCGACATTCATGTGGAGGATAAAGCCTTTTGGACTTTTAATAAAACACTGATGTTTTCAAAAAATACATGTAATACATGTAGCTTTGTGTGACACAATTACCTTAAACAAATGGAAAAGGTTATTTGTCTGCCAGCACCTCAAGCTTGCTAAATATTAATATGTTAAGTCTTGTTTATTGTTCCCAGGAGAGGTAATAAAAACAATCCCACACCTTTGTATGAATAAAACAACTGACATACATATATGCAAATGGATTAGTGTGGTGACTGGCAGATGTTGTTGCATTCAGATAGAGCTAGTCTCTCGTTTTTCGTCCTGTTTTGTCGCTATGTTATCCAAGTCAGTAAGAAAGAAAATCACCTTCAATTTATTCAATTTATTCAATTTATATCACATGCCGCACACACGTGAAATGACAGGAAGCTACTGACCCAGCCACATACTTTTGGTTGACAGTAACTCCTGCCTTACTTGCGGAAGCAGGAAGAGAATAATATAACCTCTGCCCAGGTGGTTGTTCTTGCCGTGTTTATGTGTCTGAATGTGGGCAGAATAATTACAAAAATAAAGTGTGAACATTTATTGGAATGTAGGTTTTGGCTCAAGGAGGAATTAATAAGAGTTTGGTGGTGAGTTGACTCTACTGACATTGTGGGAACTGAGCGGCCTTGGTGAAGGTATTTTCTTTCTCTAAGTGCTTTCTCTGGTTTGAACAACAAAGGAGCAACGTTTTTAAAACCCAGTTTTGCAAGTCATTTGACTTAAGTCTTCGCAGTGATTATTGGCTATTGTTTCACCAACAGAGGCCTGACCTCCAAGTATCTGTTCATCATGAGCCATTTCATGTGCACTGCAATGGTAACCATTAATTAATCAGATTTAACCTTCATTCAAACACCACTTAAGTGGCAACAATTAATTGGCTTTTGGTAGCGTTAAATAAATTAGGTCAGGGGAGAAAAGGTCAAATCAGCTCTGATCTTTCCAACACTGTTGCCAGGTTATTGTGTGCCACTGTGTGTAATTTTGTTACCCATGTGTCGACTTAAACAGATACGTGATAGTAGTGTTAGGATTGCACGGAGGACAATGGTTGCCGTGCTCAGCTTGGGTAACCAAAAACATTGAGGTTTTTTTGCCATGAGGCAAATGGGTGACACAGTAACGATAAAGACACAAACTCAGTCTTTCTTTTATTGTCTTTCTTCACCTCACAGAAGGACTCCCCACCTCCTTACAACTCTGTTATCGTGCACACGCTGCCCCCCCTCAAGTCCTATGACGAGGTAGTATATGGGGTTGGCCCAGGCCTGACGCCGCCCACTCAGCCATATTATATCCCCCGATATTCATCACCTGTGGTTACTGCCCCAGTCACACAGCCTGGTGAGTAATATATTACAATGAAACCGATGGAACAAACCCTTTAAGGTTTACCTATGTGTGCTCGTGTATAACTCTGTGTTCCGTCTTGTGTTCAGCCTCCACCAATAAGAGGAAGAGATGCTGTCAGACCAATGCCCGGTGCTACGGAGGGTCAGGGGGTGTCATACTTGTGCTCGCTCTGCTGGCACTGGCCATCTGGATTGGAAGTACGCTAACTTTATTTGCACAGATTACTGGACATGGCCATTAATATTCATTTACGGCTGTTCCTTATTCAGGACAATTGTACCTGCATGCAAATGTCTGTTTGGTTCTGCCCTTGTGGCTCCTTGGACTACCTGTACATACTGTACATAATAACTGGGCATTCATGTAGTTTTTTGATAGTTAATTAAATTAAATGGGTTGAATTTGATAATAGCTCAAGCAATACATCTTGATACAGTGAAGGATGCAGAGGAGAGGAAAAACGCATGTACCTCGGTCGAGATTTAGAAGGTGCTCCACTAATATTATCCAGCTCCAGCATAGAAACCATTCTACATTTCTGATTTTTGTTATATAATATAGAGCTATAAAGCCACTTCTACTAAATTGAATAGGTTTATCCTTGGTTAATGTATGAGTAATCGTCCAAACAGACAGACAGACAAGCTGCACTTAAAGCACAATTGTCCATGGTGAAGGTAATATTATGGTCACACTCTGTGTATGCGTGCTCATCACCACTCTATCCCGACAACAGTTCGCTACGGCACCAGGCTGGCAACGGTGGTGATCCTGCTCGATGATGATGACTATCACGTCGATGACGATCCAGTACAATCGTATGACGTCTGCCCCAACACCACTGTCTACTGTGATGGCATAGAAGACTGTGAGCTGGGCACCGACGAAACAAACTGCGGTGAGTCATCACATCCACACGTAAAGACTAGAAACCACACAAGGACTTGAACAAATTGTGACATCACGATCATGTTGCATTCAGCAATGTACTTCTAAAGCGACGCCGTTTAAATGCTCCTTGTCTTCTTGTCTTCCTTAGTGAGGTTTAGTGGCGGCAACGGTTTGGAGATCAAGACAGATGAAGATGGCCGCTTCCTCCCCGTGTGTTACAGTGGCTGGGCCCAGGCACGTTCTGAGAAGCTCTGCACTCAGCTCGGCTTCAGAACGTAAGCAATCGGCGCTCTTTAAACTACTAATAAACTGACCTTGAAATTAAAGGTGTTAGAGCACTGGCATTTCCCGCTTTTGAATCACCATTCACCACAATCACGCACGTGTAGCTCGTCTTATGATCAAACAATTTAGATGGTGGCTTCAATCTCCAGCCTGTGATTTACCGGATGAGATCCATCCAATTAATCCTCACCTGCTGCTCTGTGTTTAGGGTTGTATTGATTCTCCACACGCGCCTCTTGGTTAGCTCAGTGTGACTGAACTAGAATCAGTTTCCAGACACATTCAGACGTAATGGTCTCTCTGTGTGTGTGCGCGCGCATTTTGCTTTTTTTCAAACTGCCTTTGTCTCTATCTCCAGGTCCTATCTTACCAAAGCAAAGATAACCGAGCCGACCACTGGTGTATCTTTTGCCAACACTGACATGGCCTCACCTTTGCCTATACAGGCTCTGGCAAAAGTCAGGTATAAATTCTAATCTTTTTTTATTCTGTTTTTTGTTTCATACAGAGCTCACACTTAATCTGTGACCATTCGCATCACAATTTATTATGGATTCATTGATGTATAATCTGCTTGTAATGTTACAAAAGATTCGAGTAAGGTGATGCTAATAAACATGCTTTTTGTTTGTTGTTGTTTTGTTGTGGCATCACACAGCTCTTCCTGTCCAGACCAGAAGACTGTCTCCCTGCAGTGTGTGGGTAAGGAGCCTCCATCTGCTCCTACAGTCACGTGTCGTACACATGCTGTCTTTCTTTCGCTTTGTGCATTTCTCTCACACACACACACAGTACCAGTGACATACTGTGCGCATCAATCCCTTTAGCACCCCAACAACACAACATGAGCAGTTGATCATTATCTCTTCACATTTTAATGTTAACTCTGAATTAACCATTTCAGTGAAACACAACATACACTACCGTTCAAAAGTTTGGGGTGACCGTATTTTTGAAGGAAAACAAATTTACACTCCATACATTGTTAATGTGGTAAACGACTATTCTAGCTGCAAAAGTCTGGTTTTTAATGGAATATGTACATAGGTGTATAGAGGCCCGTTTCCAGTGTTTTAATGGTACATTGTGTTTGCTAATTGCATTAGTAGGCTATTGGATGATTAGAAAACTCTTGAAAACCCTTTAAATTATTATTTTGAATAAAAATTATTATTTCTAATCTTGTCAATCACTTTCTATTCATTTTGCAACTCTTTTGATGAATAAAAGTGACTTTTAATGAAAAGCACAAACAAATTGTATAGGCGACCCCCAAACCTTTTGAATCATGGCTCATCCCCATGTAAATGATGTTTGAATGTCTTTTTATGTATGGTACAGTAATGTAGCCTTTATTGTCTTTTTTTTCCCACAGACTGTGGTAAGCAGCAGTCAACATCGCGAATCATTGGGGGCAGTGTAGCCAAGTCTGGTCATTGGCCTTGGCAGGTGACGCTCCGCTTCAGAGGATCCCACGTCTGCGGTGGAGTCCTGATCTCTTCTGATTATGTAATGACTGCTGCCCACTGTTTCCCAGAGTGAGTGACACACAAAATATGTCTCCTTGCAAACATTTTCTCTGTTGAGATCCTTTTTTTTTGTTTGTTTCTTCCCCGCACCTGTTGCTTCCCACTGAAGAGCCTCTGTCTGTGTTGCAGAAATGTCCCCTTGTCACGGTCGGCAAGAGCCTGGACAGTCTATGCTGGAGCGACGTCTCTGAACACTCTACCTCAACCTTACAAGGTTCAGAAGATTCTTCTCAGTGAGAAATACAACAACAAGACCAATGACCACGATGTAGCACTGCTCAAACTCACATCTTCGGTTCCTTACACTGGTTAGTAACAAAATCATTTTTTTAATGATATGTTAAAATAAGGGCCTACATGGTTGGTGTAGTGGTTGGCACTCTTGTGCAGCAAGAAGACCCGGGTTCGAGCCCCGGTCAGAACAAGGGCCTTTCTGCGTGGAGTTTGCATGTTCTCCCTGTGTGTGTGTGGGTTTTCTACAGATTCTCTGGTTTCATCCCACAATTAGGTCAATTAGACACTCTAAATTGACCGTAGGTGTCAGACTGAATAGTTGAATGGTTGTTTGCCCGGCGATGATAAAATAATGTCTCAACGTACGTACGTTCATGTTTGCGGTGTGAGTTTCATCCTCAATCCAGTTGCAAGGCTCAATCATGGTCGGAATCTGACCTCCTTTTTGCATGAGATGAGTCAGGACATTGTTTCAGTATAAATACTCTTTTTACACTTTTATAGCCTTGAATCATGCGTCAAACGTTTGCATGGCTTGTGTGTGTTATTAGCATAGTGTGGCCAGGTCAGTGACTGAAAGGCCTTCTTCAAGCTAGCTGTCTTAATGTAATTTTACTATTTTATGTCTGGATCTGTTTCATGTGATTTTGCCAAATGAACCAGAACAAATTGATGTTTTTTGTGTGTTATTCAGAAAAAGTTCAACCTATTTGTTTGCCAAATACTGGACAGACATTTGTGTCTGGGACGGCGTGCTGGACCTCTGGCTTTGGTGTCACTGATGTATCAAAAGGTAAGCTGAGACACTGGATCCTTGTTGTAATTTTGTTTTATGTTTATTTATTTATTACGAATGAGTTTGCAGAAGCTGCTAATTTTTAGTAAAATACATAGTTAATAGAAAAGCATTTCATAAAAGTGGCAGTAAAATGCCATAGCCAAGCTAATGTAAACTGCTGGTCTCATTACCTGTCTTAGATAGGTTTCACTGTTTACAACACTGTTACAGGACAGACGGGTGTAATAAGAATAATACATTTATTAAAGAGAAAGGACAATTAGACAAGGTCAGAATACCTTGGTAATTTCTTTTTCATTTTTCTAAAGTCTGTTTTTCTGCATAGATCAGGAAATCCAGTTTTAAACATTTATGGTGGGATTCGGCAGGATTACAAAAACTAGTTACTCATGTTACTTATGTTATAGGCTGTAGAACTGCTGCAATCAGTACAATCAGTGAATTGTATTTTCACGCTCAATGTAAAACTTCAAGCCCCTACTTTGACACTTTTCAGAACCTTGATCGAAAAATCAATGAACAAATTGTCTGTCCGTTTCAGGCTCTATCTCCCCTGATCTGATGGAAGTGTCTGTGGACCTCATCAGCAGACAAGTGTGTAACGGGGCCAGTGTGTACAGAGGCCTTGTGACCAACAACATGATCTGTGCTGGTGACCTGGATGGAGGCAAAGATTCCTGTCAGGTGAGCTTTCAATGTCAAGGCACAGGTTTACAGTGATAAGACGAGACTTTCTGCTTCTGGCATACAGAAAAATATTTTTTTAAGTATGAAATTCTCATTCCAGGGTGACAGCGGTGGACCACTGGTATGTCAGGATCAGAATCGTTGGTACCTGGTGGGAATCACGAGTTGGGGAATTGGCTGTGGACAAAAAAACCGCCCTGGTGTTTATACCAATGTCAGAAGTGTTCTTCCGTGGGTCCATAGCAGAATGCAGGTAAGAAAATAAACACCAACAGACAACTACAAATAAAGAACCCCGACAGTTGTTGATATTGGGTGACATTTTGTCGCCGCTTCAGTTTGTTTTTGGAGTAATATTTGTGCAGGAAGGCGCAGGGACATGAGGTCTCCATCTCTCTTTGTCTCCATTCAATGTCTTTTTTTAATCCACAAATCAAAAACGCACATTTAAACAAGCTGCTGGAAACACACCTAATCTATTTTTAAGGGGACATATTATGCAAAATCAACTTTTTAATCATTTAAATCCTTATATTTGGGACTCTGGAGGCCCAATCAGTCGGCAAATTGTGAAAAAAGATGACTCACTCATGTTTTTGTGGTCCTCCTCAGTCTAAGTACAGGAGACCTTACATCCGTGCTCCTTAGGACATCACCATGCGCTAAATTCCTGGAATGGTTGTCCGCTTTGTCCGTAAAACACTTGAGAGTGCTGGCGAGGGCAACGGTATCCGAAAACCGGAAGTCGCGAAAAGTTCTATTCTTGGCTCCACAGCGCAGCACAGAGTCCTACACAAACTTCCAGCCTCAGAGGATTTATCTGTCCAGTGGATACATGTTATATATGACGGCAATGTGCCTGCTAGAGCCTGCAAATGATCACTTTTCCAAAATGCTAACTGCTGTTAGCACCCAGTAACCAGTTCAAGAACTATAGCTAACATGATGAATAAGAAGTGCATAAATAGAGAATGAATAGTGTTCAGTGCCATATCTGAATATTGATGATGAGTACTGTAGATGAAGGTTTTTCTTAACTATTTTGCCTGTGCCTCCTTTTTTTTACAGCAAGAGGGATTGTGATGTGGCTTAATCTGCTGCAGGCTTCTCTGCTTTACCCCCTGTGCGCTGCTGACTCCGAGTCACTGTGAAGTTGTCAAAGATGAACGAGCTGATGCTACAGACAGATGAGAGGTCGAGGGAGCAGCAGCACTGTAAATCGCTTGTGAAGTCGACTTCAGGACTTCAGTCTTCTCCATCGTCTACAGTACATTCACTCTCTGTCACACAGCTGTTGTGTGAACTACTCTTTACTTAATCAACACTAATCAAGCAATAACTTCAGGTTTTCATCATCCTTTTGTCACATGGAATATGAGTCATACAGTATGCCAATGTTTACCTCCAATACATGACCAATAATAGGTGGTGTTCTGTGCCAGTGAAACAGTCCCTTACACTGTGATCTCGTTGGGTTTGAGAATGACGCAGTTTGAGGTGGAGTCATGATTCTAGAGGTGTGTGTTTGCCTCAGGGACACATCTCAGTTTTTTGTTTACTGTTGTTTACCAAGTGAAGATAAATAAGACAAAAAGGGCACTTTATGTATATAGTCATTTTATGAAGGACGTGTGAAGCGTGTGCACCATTACCACCTCATACATATATATATATATATATATATATATATACTTATATACATGTATATATATGTATATACGTGTATATGTGTGTATATACATATATGTGTGTATATATATACATATATATGTATATACTTGTGTATGTGTGTATATATACATATATATGTGTATATGTTATGTATACAAATGTATACATATATATATATATATACTCGCACTGTGAAATTTCATGTGTATTCTCACATTGCTTGTGAATGTGTACATTCTCATTGTGTGATGTTTTTTGTGGACTGGCCTTATTTTTTTTTTTTTTAACACTGTTACATCGTTAAAAATTAAAAATATTTGGAAATATCCAATGGGTTTGCATGTTCTTACCGTGTGTGCGTGGGGTTTCTCTAGGTCCTCTGGATTCTCCACTGTTCCTCCCACAGTCTAAATTGACTGAAGGTGTGAGTGTTTGTCTGTCTGTCTGTCTGTCTGTCTGTCTGTCTGTCTGTCTGTCTGTCTGTTTGTCTGTTTGTCTGTCTGTCCAGGGTGTTGTGCCCCACTTTCTGACCCACGTCAGGCCTAGATTGGCGCCAGCCTCACATGGAGAGTAAAGCAGCAGAAGATGAGTGAGTGAGTGAAATACCTAATGATTTTCTACTCATGATTTGAAACCCATCCATTCATTTTTTTTTCCTTCGCTTTTTCCTCCACGTAGGTCACGGAGGGCGCTGCTGCCAATCCCAGCTGACAAAACGGCCAAATAGTTCACCCTTGGACAGGTCGCCAGTCCATCACAGGGACACGGAGACAAACAACCATCCACTCTCACACCTGAGTGTCCAATTTGTCTGTTTTATATAATCTTAAAGGACCATTTTCCCCCTCTTGGTCAAATGAAGACTAAACTTAAAAGGTAAGAGGTGAATTCAATTAGACTTGTTTTATTTATTGTGTTCAATCCCAACTTCCTCTGTTGTTGTGGGAATGGTATATGTATATCAGATCCACCGTCTGATGATCGGACCACACATTTATCTCTGGAGATGAGTTAAAAAATTAAAAAGACACCTGTATATTTGTTGGGTGAAATATATATATTAATTGAATGTGTTATTTTCCCTCATGATCGAGCAGTTTCATATAAAATTGAAAGCAACTATCAGTCACGTGTGCGTGTGTGTGTGTGTGTGTGTGAGAGAGAGAGATGGGGCATAAGGAGCAAACAGAGAGAGGGTAGAGTCTGAATCAGCTGTCACTCCAGCACTCACACACTGTATGCTGTTGTCTGTCACGTCCGTGTGTGTGTGTGAGAGGGAGTGCCTGCACATCATCGACAGATGAGAACGTTTGCACCGAGAGTCTGATTTCAATTCCCCGAGAAGAAGAGGAAGAAGATCTCAGTTTGTTTTGGTTGAAAAGGTCCGTTGGAGAAAACCACAGGTGAGTGGAGAAGCGCGCATGAACGATGCTGCTGCTTATTCTATAATGATATGCTTCCTATTTCTCCGCATGAAATACCATCCATCATCATCATCATCATCAGCATGGATCATTAAAGCCACCAGAGACGGACTGGATGGTTTTAAATCAGAAGTCGTGCGCGGTTTCCGCACGATTATCCGCGGAGGGGGAAAAAACAACACAAACAAAAATCATCCAATCGGCAATAATCATATAAATGAGGGATTTTCACAGAATCGGTGGAAAGATGATATTCTCGAGTCTGTACAGTGAGGGCGTGTCTCGGTTGACATGACTTTTGCGAGTGTTCAATCAAATAACTGACGTCACGGACGATGTCACTGCTTTTAATTTAAACCTCAGGTTTGGAAACAAACTTAATTGAGTCAAGATTGACAGATATGGTCTGCTGCTGGTCACGTGCAGAGCGAGGGACACGGGGATTATGTTGGATGAAGAGGAGGAGGAGGAGGAGGAGGAGGAGGAAGAAGAAGAAGACCACAGGAGATGGTTCCATGGATGCTGTGAGGGAGGACACGACGGAGGACAGTTTAAGTAGAACAAGATGGAGGCAGATGGTCAGAAGCTGAGAGAAGGAGATCCACAGGTTGAAGCGCGCGCGTGGATGAACGAATAATTACGCATAATGTGGTAGTAACAAAGCAGCGCGTGCGTGTTTTGGTTGCGTTGTCTGAAGTGGACAAACACGCTGCTTTCACGCATGACTCTGAATTCCTCCTGACAAAATGATTGTGCTTTCAGAGTCGACAGTGCCACTGCCACACCCCTCCCTCCCTCCTGTGTATGTGTGCGCCCTCGTGTTTTCACTGGAGCATCATCATCATCATCATCACCTTCATCATCATCCATGTCATTGTCAGTCGGAGACAGTAGGTAGACACAGAGAGAGAGAGACACACCGTAAATGGACACTATATGGAACGACGCACATTGTGTTGCCATGGTGATCTAACATCATTACGGTGGCAATTCCGGTGTTTTTCCACAAGACCTGTGGCGATTAACCATAATGCTTAATGGTCACTGTACTACACTGATGTCCTCTATAGGACATAGCTGCCATTGGCACAATCACACGTCAATATACACACACACACAGACGCACAAAAAACACACTATTTGAGCACTTTCAAATTGCCATTCTTTTTTAATACTCTGCTTCTTTTGTGTTGGGAATGCCACTATCATACGAGCAGACTGCATGTTCTTTTTGTCGTCCCTCCTCCCTCCTCAGACAGCATCTCCTCTGCACGCCCTTCACCCCTTCACCCCTTGTCCCCCCCCCTCCACCCCCCTCCCCAAAGACATTATCTGTGCCCCATCCTCACTGTTTTCTGAAATACAGTTACCCTGCTGTGTTCCCTCTTCTTTCTGGTACTTATCTGTAAATGCCACTGCTTGTTTATTTTTGCGATTGTGCAAAAAAACTGGAGATAAATAAAAAAAAGTGAAGCACTTCTAGTTTGTGAGTGTAGGTACACATGTATGTGTAGATTCATAGGCCTGGTGCTGTTCTGTGTAGAGTGAATAATGGGTTAAGTTAGTGTCCAGGCTTTGTGGGAGCAGAGGAGATAGAGAGAGAGAGAGAGAGAGAGAGCGAGAGTCCATCAGCCTTACAGCCTGATGGATGTTAGATCGTCTAAAGGGCTCCGGTGTCTCCCAAATGGCAGGAAGAGGCCGCGTAAAGTGGCTGTGTGAGGGATGGGTGGGGTCACTCGTAATGCCCGTGGGTTTGTGAGGGATAAGTGTAAGGCAAACGTCTTGGAGGGGAATCCATCATATGCTGCAGGACCAGGGGAGAGGAAGTAGGTTTAAGTTCTGACAATGTGAGGAAAAGAAAGACAAATCTCTCCTGACACGTACACACACGGACATAATAGAGATCCTTACCCAAACCTTAAAGGTGCCATATGTAAGAATGTGGCCAAAAACGGTTACTACACTCAAATTCAGAATACCGAGGTCTTTTACCCTGGATTTCCACTGGACGCCGTTGCAAATAGCTTCCATTCTAATCAATGAGAGCATTTCCACTGGGCGTGTTCCGGAACGTCTCAGCAGCGTCCCAGAAGCGGCTTGCCGCGCCAAAGCGCTTTCCATAGGTATAACAGTTCCTTTCAAAATAAAACACAATACGCAGATCATATAGCCTATCACAACTTCACATTACATCGTGACCGGTGCTACCAGATCAACGGTTCTTCCATGTTGGAGAATGAAAAGAAGCTGTGTTGTTGTTGTTTCCTTTATACACACAGTCTATCGCGGGATCTCGCCACCTCGCGTCCGTTCGAGATTATCGCGTGATCTTCCGTGAATACCGCTGGCTCCCAAGGCACCACGCCGCAGGGTGGGGATTGCCGCTGGGCAGAGGTCGCGGTTCGGCTTTAACACGTCCAGTGGAAATCCGGGGGTTAGGTTTTGTTTTCTCCGCCATTGTAGCTCAGACGTAACTGGCAACCCGTGGTTGCTCGGCAGCTGAGACTCTACTGACTGTAATGATTGGTAGACGGCGGGTAGGTGGCGCCACATGCCAAAACATGATTTCAAAACATAAACATGATTTATTCTTGAGTCCCTGTGACGTATTAGGAGGATTTTATGGCCAGTGGCCATTTTTTATGACCCCTAAAATGAGGTCTTAACCCTGGAAAAAGCCAATTTAAGTTTTTGTATGTTTTTTGGACCTCAAATAGATATAAATACACGTAAACACACACACAAACTGTTCTTATTTGTGTTTGTTTCATTTGGGCACATTAGCAGGGCACCTGAAGTTATATAGGTAGGCTGTCGGTAAGGGACCAGCATGCACCTGGGTGGGAAAATGTTTTTTTTACCGGAGCGGGAGAAACACAGGAATGTTCTTTGCTCGTCCTTTTGGTTAAATAAACCACATTTTCTTTTAAATTGGACCTTTGTTTGGACATTAAGTTTTTCCCTTCCGCGTGCACCCGTCAACCCATGGTGCAACAGTGGCCTTTTGATTTGTATAGAAGTTTAATTTGAAACTATTATTTGTTTGACAAACGGCTACTACACTTTAGTGAGGACACATCATTAACATAATAATGCATTTCCTACCTCACCTTGACCAAAACAATGAAGTGACTCACCCTTACCCCAATTCTAAGCCTAACCCTAAAACCAGATGTCCTCACAAAGATAGGACACACACACACACACGGTTGTGTTGTTCCTTGTGCACTATTATATTTACATTTCGAATTAAAAGCAATGATGCAAGGTCTTGAGAAGAAGAAGACGTAGGTTAATAGGAGGAAGGTTAATGAAGGCTGCGTTACGTTCGGTGTCAGACATCACCAATGATAAGCAATGGCATAAAAAAATAAACAGTCTTGTTCCAGATCTAGGTCACAGTCAGAGCTTTGCTGTTGCATAACCTGCTACAAATAATTAAAAGCAATTATGTAAAAGCTCAGGTGACAAATTTAACTCTAACTGCAGTCGGTGACAACCGATCATTTGAGTGCAATTGATTCTGACTTTCCCCAAAGCCGGTTTACTAGCTCGTGTCTCTGTGTGTGTTTGTTTGCTTTAAGGATCAGTATTTAAATGATGCACAGATTGAGGTCAGACGTCAATTAGCGCTGATGTCAAAACAAAGATTCATCTGTCATCACGTGCAGATGATTGACTGTGAAAAGGTGCTAACGTGACTGCACCGTATACTTTATTATGATCTTTATACATGTTATGTCATAATGATAGTGTTTAAAGTCATATTTTTCTCTCCAACACCACACAGGTTTGTCCATCTTGTGCCATGTGATGCATGAAGGGTGAACAAATCAAAATACGTGGACAACACGCTACAGCCGTCCCGGCCTCTGCTGATGTCCGTAATTGAGTCTGTTCCTTTAAGTGAATTAAATCCACGGCAACTGATACAGATGATGATTGGGGAAGCAGATCAAATTTGCACCTAAATGGACCCAGTGAATGAGGGAGCCAATCAGTTACTGGATGGAAATAAATGTCATGTATAGGGTTATGTACTGTATGTTTGGACTCTTGAAGGCCCAAGACAAAAGGGATATAAAGCACTCGTATGAAGAAAGTCAAACTCTTTGCGGGAGTTGTAAATGTCAGGGCGTAGAGTAAATATTTGCTTATTCTACTTAAACCATTAAACCAATCAAACCACTTAAACCAACTTGACGCTAGACTCTCATCATTAACACCTGTGGTATTCACCGTGGCACAGAACGCTTTTATGATCATGATATTTGTTTCGTGTTTGTTGTTTTTTTTAATTTCACACTGTAGCCGCCATGTCTCGACGAGCACACATTACAAAGTGAAGCTGAGGCAGCTGAAGGGATTGTTTCATTAGATCTGTGGGATGACGCCACACTATTGTTGCGTTCCAGAGCCCATCCAAACAAATGGGATGTGGGACTTATCCTAACTGAATTGTACTAGCGCCTACTTCAAAGCGTTCCAGGCAATTGAAGTCGAATGTTAGAAAACATGGACGATTAGATTTATGTTTGAAGAGGCGTTTTGACTGTCAGCAATTCAGTCTACTTACATACACAAGCAAGCCGTATATGTAAAAGCGATGCATATCGATATGCAACGTCATGAGTGTACTTTTACCGTAGCCCTACATATCTTCACGCTAACAGATAACAACGACGACATAATTTCACGCCATAACATGAAAAACAAGTTGTGATAAAATTGCTGTGTCTAAAACAACTCTACACGCAGAAAAGTAAAGTTTATAGCCTATTCATGTGACTCCACGGGCGTCGCCATTATTCTCCGACTCCATTTTGGTGAAGTGGGGGTCGGCTGATCAGCCCCGACTTCTCGAGCAGGAGGTCCCACTTCGACAGGCATTCCAGTTCACTTTTTCTAGTTGGAGGTAGGATAAGTCCCACGTCCCACTGGTTTGGATGGGCTCTGGAACGCACCATTAGTATCATATTTCATCCCCGAGTTGTCTTTTTCCACTTTAAATAAACCACCAATGTCAACTTCAAGATGGCGCCACAGGGATGCCGCCTGAAAATAGGTCAAGGTTGTGTGTGATGTCCACAGGGAGGCGGGAATAATCCGGCAGAAAAAGAGAACATTCAGCACAGTACGACAGTATGTCGGCTCTGAACATGGATTGTAATGGAAGATAAAAAAAACGATTCTAGACTCCAAGGGTTCAGACAGTGCTGTGTGATTTGAGTTCACTTTTTTTCTCCCCTGTCATTGTCACGTGTGTTGTGTATTTAAACTCTGTGTGTTTAGGAACGCTGAGTCAGTTTTCTTTAGTATTATTATCGCCTCCCACACGTTTCTGCTGATTTCAGCCAAACAGTTCGTACACGTTCATGTAAATATGTAAGACGGGCAGGCAATAAAGAACTTTGTTTCTCCTGTGGAGGGCAGCATTGCACCTTTCAGTCTACAGAAATGAGTAGAAGAAGAAGAACAGCATGGGTTTTATTTATGTTTTTAGGAGTAATTTTTTTTCTGACTTTTGAGAGCATTTGAAACAATCAACACATCCGTTCCTTTAATTGAGAGCTCTATTTAATGGTAACAACATGGACGGCTTGTTTAGTTTAATCAAGTTTGACTTTGATCTGGGTTTAAGACACTGGGAGATACGTCCTGTCTTTACGTCACATATATGATATTATTACCATTAGTTTGTAAAGTCTTTAAATCTAAAAAACAGAAAAAAAATACTCTGAAAAACAGAAGGAAAATTACTCTGAAAAATAGAAAAAAATACTCTGAAAAACAGAAGAAAATATACTCTGAAAAACAGAAAAAGAAAAAATACTCTGAAAAAACTGAAAAACAATAATGTTATTATTATTATGGTTAGAAGAAGAATATGGACAGACACATTTATTCTTGAGTCTCTGTGACGTATTAGGAGGATTTTATGGCCAGTTGCCATTTTTATGACCCCTAAAATGAGGTCTTAACCCTGGAAAAAGCTAATTTAAGTTTTGGGTCCCAGACAAAGATAGGTTTGTATGTTTTTTGGAGAAAACTCAGCATTACCAACTTGTGCCACTTGTCATTGTCATACGTACAGGGCTTTATATTATTTTCACTATCCATTAATCTGTCGATTATTTTCTTGATGATTCAAATATTTGAAGTTAACCTGAAGCTATGATGTTTTTTTAAATGAATCCATTTTATGATCATAATTATAATAATGATGTGTTGCATCCCGACACACACGTGTGGTAGAGTAATGCATCTCACTCACTGTTCTTCTATCATTCTCTCCCTCCCTCTTTATTGCTCTACATCAACAGTTGCCATGGAAACAGTTTTACTCTTCCTCTCGTCTCTCTTGGTTTGCGTGGCTGGTAAGTGCACCGTATATTACTCAAACACAGAGAAGAAAGTCATGCACGGCGTGACGTGCGACATGAACGCGAGGACATTTTTAAAACGCACAGTAAATCAATTGTAAATGACATGAATAGACACAGTGTTACGTTACATCAGTGCAAGAGATGCTGCACCTGAATATGTCAGTTGTGTAAAAGCTCAGAGTTAAGAGAACGTGGTCTCCTGCGGACAGTCTTAACAGCAGCTGCACGTTCACAAATGTCCACAGAGTGGCAGTGTAGAGGCAGGTGACGTTACAGGACCCAAGAAACCCCATCATTATTTACTGTTTTGTGGTTTTCACAGACCGGCTGAGTGTGTGAGGTCTGTCTACAGTGTATGATTAAATGTAAGACACGTTAACGCACCACCACTGTCAGGATCTAGGTAAAATATAGACTGATACATGGGAGAAATATAGACTGATGATAATAAAAGATTGTTGTGAATATTTTTCCATCTCATTTTCCCTCTTTTTTGTGTTTTTCAGCTGTAACAGAGCCCAGTATACAGGGTGAGTAACATTTAATGTAGAGTCCCTGAAGTAGATCAATGTGTTAATGCGTTAATAAGAAATAAAACATTTGATATTAGACAAATGAACAGTTCGGGATTAGTAAAAATTGTGCTTCCAATTTTTAAATATATATAATAATAATAATAATAATAACAGAAGACAATCTATTTCTCTGTCTGTTGTCATCTCTTTTCAGAGAAATTATGTTTGTTTGTGTTAGAATTACACTGCTTTGTTGTCACCTGAACATGTGGTGCTGATTTCACTTGTCACAAACAAGAAAATTGCTGACTATTATGATGGTGAATTTCAAGTCATTCCGAGATACTTTTTGTTTTTGAGAAGAAAATCAGCTCACTGTCAAAGTGCATCAGGGCAAATGGATCATTTCCTGAATTTCAAAAATTCATAAAAATTATCCCTTGAGAGATTTGCAAATATTTTCAACGTATCCTTGTTCAGGGCCATGCCGACTATTATGATGGAACATTTCAAGTCATTTCGAGATGCTTTTTGTTTTCTTGAAAAATTCAAAATAAGACTCACTGAAGTGCAAAAAAGAAAGAAAGAAAGACAAAAAAAATCTGTTAATTCAGTTTGAAACTGTTTAATAAACTGAGGTTGTTTCTCAGCTCGAGATGAACAAGTGTTTGTGCATTAACAAGGAAAAGAAAAGGTAAATAAGAATCAAGATGATGTGTATTAGTCATAAGATACTCTTGAAGAATACAAATTTGTTTTTTCCAGATTTTCTAAAATGTTAAGCTCGTTTTGGAAGGATTTACCAAATTACTGTTGCACCTTTGTCCGATTATATCCTAAATATTGCTGTGTTTATTTTTACAGATGGCCCGGGGAAAGAAGAAGAAAACCCATTTGAATACGGTAAGTTCGTAAAAAAGTTGTTGCCTTGGGCTTCATTCCTGCTACGCATCAAGACACTGTCATGTTGTTTTTGTCTCTGATTCCTAATGTTCATTCATTTTCACACCAATCTCCTCTGTAGACTACGGGACTCTCAGGATTTGGGGGCTGGCATTAGCCGTGGTTCTTTTCACACTGGGCATTCTTCTAATCCTCAGTAAGTTAATGACACTGTGTGTGTGTGTGTGTGTGTGTGTGTGTGTGTGTGTGTGTGTGTGTGTGTGTGTGTGTGTGTGTGTGTGTGTGTCTGTATAGTTTTCATAAGGCCTGTTTATATTTTAATTCTCTAAATTGTCCAGGTCGGCGATGCCACTGCAATAAGCGCAAGAATGCCAACATGTCAGTCTCTGAAAATGACCACGACAACACACGTAAACCTTCTCTCAGGAACAATGGAGACAAGGAGGAGGCGCAAGAGGAGAACCTGATCGTCTCCGGCGGTAAGATGCACATCTACACCTCCAGTCCTCATATACATGTGCGCTAAACTCTGATCAGAAACAGACTATTTCAACAAATCAAAATCTGCTTTGCTTGAATGATGCATCCACCATAGACACAACTTCCTAAACAGCTCAGGGGTGTGATAGTCAGAGGAGGGTGTTCATTCATCTTCATTGACATAATGTTCTGTTTGTTATTTATGTGACCGATTATCCATTCATTTATTCATTTATGTTCATTTCTGCGTTGTTGTTTTTGTTTGGTTCATTTCATCAGTTAAATGTTATCCATGTTAAAGGGGACATATTATGCAAAATCAACTTTTTCAGCATTATTTCCTGAATTTGACAAAATTAATTAAAATATTCCTTAAGAGGTTTGCAAATATTTCCGTATCCTTGTTCAGGGCGATGCCGACTATTATGATGGTAAATTTCAAGTAATTCCAAGATACTTTTGGTTTTCTTGAAGAAAGGCAGCTCACTGTCAAGGTGCAACAGGGCAAATGGATCATTTCCTGAATTTCAAAAATTCATCAATATTATTTCTTAAGAGATTTACAAATATTTTCAACGGATCCTTGTTCAGGGCCATGCAGACTATCATGATGGTAAATTTCAAGTCATTTCGAGATACTTTTTGTTTCTGAGAAGAAAGTCAGCTCACTATCAAAGTGCATCAGGGCAAATGGATCATTTCCTGAAATTCAAAAATTCATCAAAATTATTTCTTAAGAGATATACAAATATTTCCGACGGATCCTTGTTCAGGGCGATACCGACTATTATGATGGTAAATTTCAAGTCATTCCGAGATACTTTTTGTTTTTTTGAAGAAAGTCAGTTCATTGTCAAATTGCATCAGGGCAAATGGATAATTTTTTGAATTTCAAAAATTCATAAAAATTATTCCTTAAGAGGTTTGCAAATTTCGACGGATCCTTGTTCAGGGCGATGCCGACTATTATGATGGTGAATTTCAAGTCATTCCGAGATACTTTTTGTTTTTGAGAAGAAAATCAGCTCACTGTCAAAGTGCATCAGGGCAAATGGATCATTTCCTGAATTTCAAAAATTCATAAAAATTATCCCTTGAGAGATTTGCAAATATTTTCAACGTATCCTTGTTCAGGGCGATGCCGACTATTATGATGGAACATTTCAAGTCATTTCGAGATGCTTTTTGTTTTTGAGAAGAAAGTCAGCTCACTGTCAAAGTGCATCAGGGCAAATGGATCCTGAATTTCAAAAATTCATAAAAATGATTCCTTAAGAGATTTGCAAATATTTTCGACGGATCCTTTTTCAGGGTGATGCTGACTTTTATGATTGAAAATTTCAAGTCATTCCGAGATACTTTTTGTTTTTTCGAAGAAAGTCAGCTCACTGTCGAAGTGTATCAGGGCAAATGCATGACCTCTGAATTTTGAAAATTAATAAAAATGATTCCTTAACAGGTTTGCAAATATTTTCAACGGATCCATTTTCAAATTGCTTTATAGATAGATGACGGCAATGTGCCGGCTAGAGTCTTTCCCAAATGCTAACTGCTGTTAGCTGCCAGAGCCTCTGTGGTGCTTTATCCTTGAGGTATTTTGACCAAAGCATGTCACAGACACGTTCATTAGGACACCAGGGAACTAGTTTAACTTGTTGAAATAGGGTATAATATGTCTCCTTTAAGCTCCATCTTTGTTGTCACATGTCACGTTAAAAAAAGGACTGGCGGTGGCGGATGCCTGTGAAATGCTGTCCACCGTTCTGCAAATGGGAGAATAAGTGAGTGAAGCAGAGCATAACAGACGTGTTAAGAATTAACCTGAACCTCTCACTCTTTTCTTCTACAGAAGCTGCCAACGAGACGACAGCGGAGAAGTGAGGCAACGCTTCACGATGCTGTTTTTATTTGACGTACAGCCACTGTAACAACACTATAACATTTTTGTAACTGGTTATTTGGCAGCGTGAGCGATAAGGTATCCTTGTATGTTTAGTGGTGTGATGTATAGATTATTATCCGTGTGTCCTGAAGACGAAACCTTTAACCTGTCGTGCTCTTGTCGTGACCGTGTCAGTCCCTCAGTTGTCTTGTCCGTCGTCGTCGATGTGCCTTCATGTGATTGACCTGCATAGAGAAGAACACATACACGAGTATATACAAGTACAGATCATTTTATGCAGCGAGATGTCGTCTGTGTTTGAATGTGGACGTACTTGTGTGATTTTCATGTAAATGCAAAGAGCCTTATATCAGACAATCTCCACTGCCACAGCTATTTTGACTGAGTTTGCAGGAATCCTGCTTGAGCTCTTCCTCTGTAGTGTTTTTAATAATAACTACAGTCACGGGGGCTCTGCGTCAGCTGTCTCACTGCCTTCTTCTCCACGCAGCCACACTGCCACTGGCTCCACCAGGATTAACCTGCAGACTCCTGCAGACTATGATTAGTTTCCCTGTACACACTCACTATAGTGCCACAAATGTGTGAAGCCATGCAGGGTCTGTATTTGCTGTCGTGAGTATTTTGCTTATTAAGTCCAGGCTAATGACGCACCACACTTTGAAGAATCACACGTGTTGTACAGGGTCTGAGAGAAAAGAAACTCAAAATTTCACATGACATAATGTACATTTAACTACATTGTTATTCGAAGCCTATAAGAAATGAAGAGATTCATCATGAGAGAACAAATGAACAGTCCTCACCAGTGTTTGGTAAAGGTTTAAAAGTACACGCTCTGTTCTCTCAACGCATGACCACTTGTTGTGTAGCAAACTGTTGTGCTTTTGGCATAAATAAATCAAAGTATGTCCAAACACGAAAGAATGTCTTTTCTGCGTTCAACCGAATTTTGTGTTGATCCAAGACTTCTTTTTGAACATGGATCTGTGCATGTGAGCACATATCAGTATATTTTTTTTGAAGGTCATCTACTAAAGGTACTAAACGTTGGGAAACGTGGACAACAGATGGCCCAAACAAGGGTAATACATACAACTGGTGCAAAACGGCTCAGGAGCACCCCCAAAGGTGAAACCCGGTAGGACAAAGCCGAAGCTAATGGCGCTGTTCCACTACAACATTAGTGTCAAACTCAAATACACAGTGGGCCAAAATGTAAAACTTGGACAAAGTCGTGGGCCAACATTGACATTCATTCACCTCATTGAAGGGTCGGACTGATTTTGTGATCTCTGCTGCCACAATAAGAATTTGTGATGTGGCTTTTTTGAACATAGTCTGTTGTGAAACCAAACTTCTTTTCATCTCTTCTACTGTACGTGTTGTGATGTTTTGTATCATAGTGGCCTCTAATGTTATACTCCACATTGGTTATAGCCACATTGGCTCCACATTCAAGACAAACAGGTCTGTCTTTTACGTATATAAACATACATTCAGCCTCCCACCTGTCATTTTTGGGAGGGGTGGCATAGGGACGCTATGACTGCTGTCAACAGAGCCCTAGTCCGTGCTCTCGTGGTCTGCACGGACGCTGTATACCGGCGGGCCAGCCCTAGTAATCATTTGGTATGGTTTCGCGGGCCAAATATAATCACACTACGGGCCAAATTTGGCCTGCGGGCCAGAGTTTGACACCCTTGCCGTAAATTAACGACTTCTTCTGAGCACGAAAATCTTACCCACGTAAAAAAACACATCCAACAGTTTATCGTCAGGTCTCGCAGATTCAAAAGGAAGTGGCCGCGGGGAATCATCGGAATTTTGAAGAATTTCGTCCATTCGCCACAAAACAGGAAGTGGGCTGTAACTTTGCTTCACATTGACCCATCGGCTGGAAACGTCATACGTGACCCTGAACATGTCTATGAACATGAACTTCATCCAACAGGAACCCATAGGCCATTTTGAATTTAGCCCTGTTCTGCCCCCTGTTACTTTGCCGAACATGGACGATCTGCTCGAAACTTCATATGTGAGAAAATAGACTCGGCCAGAAAACAGAATGGTGGCTGCGAGGGCTCGCATTGCTACAATGCTACTTGCAGCTTTAATTGACCTCTGCCAGGAGCTATATGTTTTCGCCGGAGTTTGTTTGTTTGTCTGTGTGTTAGCAACATAACTCGAAAGTTCACAGACGGATTCGGATGAAATTTTCAGGAAATGTCTGCATTGGGACCAGGAACAAGTGATTACATTTTGGGCCTGATCCGTACACACTGTGTGTAGACGGGGTGTACTTTGTAGGCACTGAGCTGCCTTGGCAGAGGTCTGTGCTCTCCGAGTGCTTTTCTAGTTCTTAATTAATCCATCATACAACATTGCAACATTACTTTTGGTAATGTATAAAAACTAGAGTGAGTTGTGACCTTCACACCTTCATCTGACATTCAAAATAATTTAATGTGAAGATACAACAGTAGAAAGGCGTGTTCTGCATTTACAGTCACTCAATATATAGCTCATACTGATTTTTGAGTTTTTCCTTTTGAGGATAAAGCCCGCTCCAGGATCTGGATCTGTATCTGGGCCTGTGTCCTGCAACTGTGAGACCTAGAAGGTTAGGTCGTATGCTATTAATGTCAGTCAAGGTTATGAATGAGTAACTTTTTGCTGTGATTCCAAGGGTTGGCATATTTTCTCTTTATTGGCATCAGAGTACAACATTTACGATGGCTGTGGGTGTGGAGATGTGCTGTGTGTGTGTGTGTGTGTGTGTGGGGGGTGTGGAAGTCTGTGGAGTGGGAGTTTTTATCTGCACCTGTCCCAGACTGAGACAGGGCCAGACACACACCTACGGACACCTGCACAGAGGTAATACCGTGCCTTCAGCAGCTCAGGTGAGTCGCTTACTGCTTTCATAAAACTTATCAAATGAATGCAATTTAAAAGTCAATATGTTGTGTTAATGTCAGTTTGTAAACAACAAAAAAAACTACTGTTATAACAGGTAAAGTGAAAATGGGTCTTATTTCATGTGTGTTTCTTTTTTTCTGAGATTGAAACTCCTGTTTTATCCAATAAATATAAAAGCACACATGATGATCCAGTTAGTGTAAAAGTAGGTTTAGAGGACAGACAAAAAAAAATCCTAAATTAGTGATGCACTTTCACACGCCAGAATTATATGTGTATCAATTCTGTATTATTAGGTAGCCGCCACCGTAGATAGCTACTGTTTGTTGCTCCATCTATGACCTCTATCAGACTGTGCAAGGTTCAAGGTTAATGAATATTGGAGCTGTAATATATTAATGAGTAACTGTCCGGTTTGCCCTTACACTCAGCGGTGCATTGAAAAAGGCAAGAGGCCCATGATAAAGGAAAACCACAGCGGCACACGTTAAAGTGAGGACAGACAGAAGAGAGGGAAATGTTTCATCTGTTAATCTGTGAAAGTTAATGATTATAGGTCTGAGTGAATGTGTGTGTGTGTGTGTGTGTGTGTGTGTGTGACAGAGAATCAATTATGCCATTAGGTCTTTAAAGTTCAAAGGCGTTCAGTGTGCAGCAGAGACACAGGACGTATAGAGTTTCTGAGCCTCTCAGCCACCTTTCATTTAAACCGGATTAGCCAATTTCAAATTAAAACGGCAAAGAAACCAAGTACGCGCAAACGCCTGTGACCTTCAGGCAACGTTTGAACGCCTTTCGCTGCCATTTTATGATATAAAACATTGAAGTGTGTGCGTGCTTAAATCATTTAAAAACAGCATGTGTTGATGGATGACCAGCCGGCAGCTGTGAGGTGCTCATCGTCAGGCTTTTTGTTAACACTGTTTGTGTTACGTCCCTGCAGTTTTGTCGACTGACCACACAAACACAGGCGAGGCCAAAATGTCGTCCGCTAAAGGTGAGTTACACACACGGCTGATCTGGAACCTATAGACACTTTGACCTGACATCCTGTTAACCCTAGAACACTATCGCTCAAATTCAAAACACCATCTCTAACGCCAGGGTGATTTTTACCCGAAATAATAAATACACCCAATAAAAAGTAGTTAAAAGTACTAACTAAAAATTAGGAATTTGGGAACAATTTTTTTTTATTGGTTTTCATGAAAATCACAGAAATGTATTTGCTCAGGTGAAAACCACCCCGGCAATGGTGTTCTAGGGTTAATGAGCAGTGTTTACAGGCTCACATTGTGTTCTCACAGTGTGTTAATCAAACACCTGCGAAACACAACGCTGACTTATTAACTCATTTATATATAGTCCCCCCCCCCCACCCCACCGAGAAGGAAAATCAAACACGGCCCTGCAGTGTCACAGTGTCACCCCATCTTCTCACATTTCAGTGTTCTGCAGCAGATTGTTGATGTCCACAAAATCCATAATACTGTTTGCTCGTAGTGGCAAATGACATGAGATGTAATTCAGTTTAAGAATGTTTAATAAAGAAAAAGGTTTTTAAAACTAAAACTTTGTGCTCTATGTATACACTGCCTGAGTACGTTAAATTTTAGAGAGAAGATTTAAATCAAATATGCATACATATTTAACCATTAAACCTCCTTTCCTGTTCACAAAAATCAACATCAAATGATACATGATTCATTATGAATGCACATTTAACTGTACTGACATGCTCCATTGTGGCTCTAACATGTGATGTAGTCATATACACACACACACACACCACACACACACACACACACACACACACACACACACACACACACACACACACACACACACACACACACACACACACACACACACACACACACACACACACACACACGTACATAGTGTTTAATATGACTTTGTATAAATCCGTCCCATGCTGTCTGTTAACCCCACCTTCCGGGACTTTGACCTATTTTCTGACAGACCAAATCCAGATCCAAAAACTTTTACTGATCCATGAACGGGACGAATGTGCCATGGTTTTGTTTTTTCTCACAAACATTCATGTGTGACATCTTGACTGGATCTGACCGGGTTTCCTCTCTCTTCACAGGTGCTGTCATGGATCCTGATGCGGACTTTGTCTATGGTGAGCACAGATACAACAGAAAACCATGCTGCTCGGATACAATAATAGACTGATATCCTGCCATGTTGGGTGTGGAAATAAGAAGAGGGACAAGAGGGTGGAAGAAGTGTGGAAAAAAAGAGGGAGACAAATGAGGACCATAATAATCACATTATGTTTTTTTTTTTGTTTTTTTTTACAGACTACCACACACTGCGTGTTGGAGGGCTGGTGTTTGCTGGCGTCATTGTGTTCCTTTCCTTCTTTCTGTTGGCAGGTATGTCAACAGTGTATGTGTGTGTGTGTGTGTGTGTGTTGAGGCTCACATCTGTGTTTTACCTGAAGAGAAAAGCAAAGAGTGGAGCAGGGACAAAAAAAATTACAGAAACCAATGAATATAAAGATTTTACTAAACTATTTAACTATAAACAAAGATTCAAAAGAGGTAGTTTGCTTGTAGAGGTGCTTATAGAGGCTTCCTGTCATATTGCACAGTTAAAAATGCTATATATAATTTTGAGTGCACTGTTTTTCCACATGTGTAACATTGCACAGGTTCGTGCGCATTGTAGTTGTCATTTTTCTGGCATAAACACTGACCTTGTCAGGACCAGTAGTCCTCACGGAGACCAAAACCTGGTTCTGATGAGGCAGAACCTCAATTCTGGGGGATTTTAGGACTAAGATTTGAATTGTGGTTAGGTTGAGGTCAGGGATGGGGATTAACTGGCTCTCTCTTTCCCTGAATAACAACATAGTAATAATGAAATGAAAGCCTGTGCTTTGTGTTCATGAGGCTGAAATGTATCTCAGCTCCCTCCATTTAGCTGTTAAACTTCAGAGTTGTTCTAAAAGTAGTCACAACTAATGTAAATAAATAATCACTCAATCATCTCCTCCTCCTCTTCTTTTTCTTCTAAAGGCAACAAGCTCACCAGGTGTGGCAAATCTAAGGTAAGAGAACTGTGTCAAACAATATGGTTACATAGTGCCATCTGCTGGTCACTGCGAGACCATGCACAATTTATTTAAAGGTGGTAATAAAATTATTAAACATTTTTCTCACATGAAAATAACCTCTTGTAAACTCTTTTGTCTTCAGCCAAAACGCACCCCGGAGGAGTGAAGAAGAGGAGCGCTGCGACGTGCCACAGTATTGCCGACTGTTATGTGTGTTTAAAATGTAAGAGTTTTATATTAAAAAGGTGTGCGTATAGCTCTGCTATATTTGTTTGCTTTGGGCGAATATGGATTAAATGCACAAAATATAAAGTCTAAAAAAAAACAACTACATTTTGTTTGTCAAGTATTGAATCACAACATACATCATCTCGACGTCATTTACATGGTAAGACCTTACAATATTGTCAGTGTAAAATAAAGTTTATTTGGGATGGGGCAAGATGGAGGCTGATGATCTGCTGTGGCGCCCCCTAAAGGGAGAAGCTGAAAGATGAAGGTCAAAATCCCATTGCTGGACATAACCTGACCCCTCATAATATAATATTTTATTTACTTTTATTTAATTAGGATACTTGAATTACATATTAATGATAATGTCTAACCCTAATCCTTATATTGTAGTTCCTATTAAATATGTCAACACGCACAAATATATATACACATATATATATCATTTATTTACTACTTTGTTATTTTGATGTAATGTTTTGATTCCATTTTATTTTTTTGCCCTGTTTTTGTTATTTACAGATTCATTTTGCATATATATATATATATATATATATGTCAAAACAAACACTTTTACTTTGAAATGTCGTGCCATATCCTAAATGTTTTTAATAACATCACGATGGCCCATCAAGATATAATTTTAATTTCTAATCACTAAACAGTTAAAACATTTTTTACCCAACTGTTGGACTAGTCATATTGGAGGAAAATTCACGATTTGAATTGTAGAATAGAACCTTTATTGTCATTGCACATCAGGTATACAATGAAATTGCTGCGCGTCTCTGAGTACGACCAGTGCAGCAATAAGTATAAATACAGTAAAATAAGAATAAAATAGAATAAATAAAACTAAACTAAATGGGCTTTCAAAAGCAATATATAAAATGAGACATACAGTATATGTATATAAGCACATTACTTTGATTACTTTGTGTTTCTAAAATGGGAGAAACCTGTAATACAGTTCCTTGGGCTTTGCTGCAACACAACCAAACACTAGGGGGCACCATGAGACCATCATGACCCCAGGAAGGAAGAGGAAGTTCAGATGGTGGAAGGACGGAAGGAAGCTGCGGAACGAAAAACCGAGGGAAACGAGAAGTAGGTGGAAACTAAACTCGCTCCAATTATTAAAGGTTTTTTGACTTATTCTGTCGTGAAGTATAGTTTATTAAAGCGTTGTCTGATACTAATAATATTAAAAGTCAGTGTTTCCCTGCCCGAACTTTTTAAAATCACTTTTAACGACTCCAGACAATTGCCACCCTGTTTAAAACGTGTGAAAAGAGCATAGACAATTTAACAACAATTTAACTTAATATACTATAACTATACCACAATAAACAAATTAAACACCCTAAATAAATACATGAGTGTTTTGAATGTGTTAATGCAGCAGAAAACGATTTTGAATAAAGATTTAAAATGATATTTTTGACACATATTTTGGCTTTGAAAAACTCCCTGCCCAGGGACCACAGATGCAAATTAGCCATTTAGCTAACTCTGGTATGGACCCAGTTCTGTACATGGTCCCTGTCAACTAAACTAATAAACTAAACTATACGTCCTTTCCTGTCATGTACCACATGGCGAGCAACACAACCATAGAGGGGAGGAAAAGGCAACAAAGGTAGGCAGGAAGGACCTCAGTCATGCATCATAAAGTTACATGAACTCACTTATACGCAAACAGGACGTCCTGTTTTGCTGTCACGTCACAGCCAGGGAAAAGCAGACCACTGTGTTTTTTCTGCTGCTGCACAGATGACAAAGCACATTAATCATGCTGCCAGAAAAGTGTGTCTGATTAATCATCTCTGAATAAATAAGTCATTACAGGGGGAGACAGGAGCTGTCAGCTGAGTGAGTCCCAAGGACTCTTCCATTCAGCCGCCTGAATCTGTGGGAAAAAACGAGGGACTGAGCTGTGAAAGTTACTGCAGCGAGCTGTCGAGCAGCGCTGGGAGCTGGCGGTTTTACCGGTTTGATCCCTCAGGGCTGAGGTCACCTGCTTTCATGAGGGCTTCAGTTGAGGTAAGCATGAGAAGGCCTTCATCACACAGTTCACTAGAGCTGATAACATCACACAGCAGCAGGGGAGGTCTGCAACAACAACAACACAGACACATGCTGTACAGGTGTGAGAGGGCTGATCACGCACTCTTCCCATAAACACCAAGGTCCTGTCCTGTTGCTGCTGCTGAGGCGGGGAGTGTCACAGTCACTAAAGTGGGTGAAGATACGAGTCAACTAGTTTCTGGATCGCATTGACTGTCACTGTGCAGTGATTATGTCAGCTGTGTGGACTTATTTTAAGAAAAAAAACAAGTAAAAATTAGTGAAATTGTCCTGGTGCAGGCGTAAAAAACTGGCAAATTTTTCATTTATAAAATTTATAAATGAAAAATGTGGCAGTTTTTGTGTTTTATGTCTGCTCCCATCATAGCCACAGGTTTTTGTTATTCAAAAAGCTGGTTCTTATGGTCTTAGGTCACAGCGCTTGTTTTTATCAGTCAGTTCCATAAGTGAGAACCGGACATTTGCTGCTCCCTGTGACTGGAACGCTTTTCAAAATGAGCGTAGACTGAAGGAGCTGGTCTCTCTGAACACTTCTGAAGGGCTACTGAATGAGTTGGCGGCACGAACATGTGGCTGTAGATGATTTTTGACTCATTTTAACTTCACATTTGTTGTTTCTATTTAGTTCCTATTTATTTCTTACATGGGCGATGATTTATGGTGCTGTTTTAGTGCTGTTTCTGTGATTCTTTGATGAGTTTGATCCTGGTTAAATAATAAAAAAAAAAAACACATCCATTCCTATTCTGCCCTCCTTGCATGAATTATAGGCGCAATTTTCTGTCACTGAAGCAGAACCTGTGTTTTCCACAGTAGCTGGACAATTGTAATTGTGAAATTTAACACGTGGGAACCTCACAAGATCATTCACTGTCTTCTTATATATATGTGAAGTGTCAATTTAAATAACTAATTTAGTCTTAATATAACACTAACAGTCAAATATAATACACATAAAATGTATTTACACAGCAATAGTGTCAGTTGCATTTTGTTTGATGCAGGAATATTTACCAAACCTGATAATCACTTTTGTTTGTAGCTGTACTTGATGAAATTTATTGATAGTAAGGTAAAATGTAAGGTGTGGGCAGAATGAATGTCCCAACTCCGCAGTTGTCATAGTCGCAAACAAATTACACAGTTTGTTGACGCGTCTATTCAGTTCTGTTTTATGTTGTAGTAAGAATTCAATGCTTAAATGAGATTTTGTCTGTTGTACAGCAGCAGCATCTTCACATTGTTGTGTGTGTGTGTGTGTGGGGTGGGTGTTTGTGGGTGGGTGTGTGTGTGTGGTTAGCCATTAACACTAAGGTACAAGAGTGATTAAGTGTGGGAAACATGATAAGATCAAAGCACAATGTATCAAGAGGAAAACTTTGCCCTCAGCTAAAACGTCCTCTCACACCTGCCAGATCTCAGCGCCTCCATGTCTTTGTCTGTGCCTCCTCTCTTCTCCGTCTTCCTGCCTCCTATGTCTCTCCTGTCTCTCTTTCGTAGTCTCTTACTGCTCGGTTCATTGTTGACACCATGTAATGTAACAGACCAGAACTACAAAGATTTGACTGTCAACACTTGTTCATTTATTGTCGTTCATCCCTTATTTATATGTCCCTTTAGCTGAATGTATGAAAAACCGAACACTGTTTAATGTAAATTGTTTCAATCATTGTTCAAGTTTTTCTCTGTCTCTGCGACACAATGAGCCACGTGGCTTATTGATTATCTGTTACGATTATCTGATCAGTGCCAGTATTGGTATTTATATCTGTGCACCCCTTCTAGATTAACCTGTTAGTGGACTGTGGAGCTTATGTTTGGTTTTGTGTCCCCATTCGCCCCCAAGAATTTGGGGCCCCAGGGCAGTAACCCACTTTTAGTGATTTTAGTGAGTTTAACAAATATCTATAAATAACCGAAACCAATTTGGATAAGAGGGAGAGGCGAACTTGGTCAGCAGGTCAACGATTTATGAAAGACCTGGATTTGGAATGGGAAAGTAGTTTCACACATGGTGAACTTTGCCTTCTTCAACCTGCACCAGGAGGACTGTGGTTTTCTAATGATAACATCTTTAATTGTAACCACTGGGTGTCACTAGATATCTCTGATCAATATCTCTTTATAAGCCACAGCCATATTCATCTGTGTTAAACATATTCAAATATAAACTATAAATGTTGATCCTTTCATGTCAAAATGTCATTGTCCTTGCGATGGTTTTACAGCAGGAGAATAAAAGAAAACAATGTTTGTGTGTCACCCACTACAGAGCAAGCGCAGCAGGTCTCTCGGTTGGTCCCACAGAGGACGCCTCCAGCAGCAGCCATCTTGGAAGTGGCGGCATTGCCCTGGCACGGTATGTTGTTGTCTGCAGGCATTCTGTGTCTGCCTCTGAATCGCATCATTCACCATCTCCAGTTTTCCTTTTTACTCTCACCCTCTTCCTCTCCACATACATCTCCTCTTGCCTCCCCTCCGTATCGGCCATGCAAATAGTCTGATTTGAAAGCATGGAAAAAGAAGTTGGGGGGGTGCTGGGGGTGTAGAAGAAACACGCATACACACACCACCTCAGCCCCTCACCCCATCCTCTTGTTATACTCCCCAGCTCATTTGAATAAATTAACACCACTTGATGTCTACTGTGCACATACATGACGCTAAAACACACACAAGCGCGCGCACACACACTCGACTGTAGGGCAGACGAGCTGCAAGAAGTACACGTCCTACACTTTGCCGCCATGTAGACACTCACTCGCACATTCTCTGATGCACTCTCACACATCTGCCACAGCGATCACGCATGCCTGGTTAAAGATAAACACACTCTATTGGTCGGCACCTTCCTTGTTAATGAGCTGCAGCATGGTGCTGTGCTGGTTCACATTAGCCTAATGCAGAGGCTGCTTCACACACACACACACACACACACACACACACACACACACACACACACACACACACACACACACACACACACACACACACACACACACACACACACACACACACACACACACACACACACACAGACAGCAGTGTAGGGTGTTAGCTTGGTGCCCCGCTGTAGATCCAGGCTTCTGCAGCCCACTCCGCTTTCACGTTCTGAAGTCCATTTTCACCGCCATGTTCTACTTCTAAAGAATCATAACTATGCATTTTAAATGTTTTTACCCATTACTGAATCATTTACCCAGCGGCTCCTCACAATTACAGACCACTATTATCATCACTATTTCCTGCAGCTCCCCGTTTCGATCCCTCTGACCTTGCACAGAGCTGAGCAGCTGCACATTTGCCCTCGCCGTCTCCTAATTCTGACCTTGACAAGGTTTTACTGGGCCATGGGCCATGCATTAATACTGGATATATTATTGTTAATATGATCCTAGCATGTAGCTGAAGCCTGAGGGGGAGCTCTGATTGTCTGAGCATTAACAAGCACATTAACTTATCTGCCTCATCACACCGTCTGCCTGCCACTCACCCCTCCTCTACCATCTTCCATGTCCCTTTAACCCGTTTTCTTCCTCATACTCTCTTCCTGCCCTCAACGATGGAGCCGAGTGATTGAGCAGAGTCCCATGGTCGCTGTAGTTTTTAGTGGTGTGGTGTAGCAGCCTGTCCTGGCTCCCTGTCCCTCTTTGACGGTCACTGGAGTTGTCTGGGAGCTGCTTGCCTGTACTTTGGCCCTGGCTGACCCAGCTCAGGCTGTCAAAGCCCATGATGATCACTGGTTGACATAGAGAGTACAACCTGCTTGGTGCTGTCAGGCTGACTCAACATCAGCCCCTTAACCAGCTCGCCATGCTGCCTTTTGAAGTCCTGACAGAGACTTCCATGTGTTGCCATGTGGAGCTCATGTGTGTGAGGAGCTTTGTTTGAGCGTAAAGGTACAGCGTGTTGTTATATGTCCGGTTTGTCATTGGGACACCAGGAAGGATATTGAGGTGGAGAATATATGATGCAGAGATGGATTCTTTTCTCTGAGGGCTGTCGAGAGTGCCCATCTCACTTAACATTGCACTTTTAAACTTGAAAAGTGCATCAAGCTGAAGAAACCCCCTCCACATTAACCACAAATTGAAATACACATATATATAAAATATTTGACGGTATGGCTCCTGTGCAGACTTTATGTGCGCGTCCTGGTCGTTGTGTTTTTTTGTGTGCACATTTGTGAGAGCGAGAGACTGAGAGGATGCGTGGGTGTGTGTGTGTTTCCACCTGTTACATAATGGAGAGTGGAGGCAGCGTGTGCTACCTTGCTTGCCGCACCGTGGCGTCTCTTCAATGCGAGCGAGCTAGAGAGAGAGAGGCCACAGTTTGCTTCACTTCACACTCCACAACTGGGACTTCTTCTTCTTTGGTGACGAGTCTCAAAAACACAGGAAGAACGATGGTGGAGCAGGACGTTTGTGTTAAGAAGAAGGTGTTGTTGATGAACTCAGTGGCAGTCTTTGTTGTGCTGAAATCCCAAAGACAGTCTTTCCATGTTGGTTGTAATTACGTTGTTTAAAATGAAATATAATAGTTTGGGAAGAAAATATTTTTGATAACGCAACGACTAAATCATCCGCACATGTAGATAAGTCCACACACTGACATGCACACTGCTGCTAAAACGGGTATACACGTTGAGATGATGATAAACTTTGATGTTTAGGTCGTGTCCTGAATGTGCACAGCTGCAGTGCAAATACATGCAAAACAGTCGTATATGTGCAGAAGCTACAGGTTGTTTGTCTCGTCGCTTCACTATTCACACATATAGTTTAAGAGGGTGACCTCAAACTCGGGGGCCTTCGATCAATTGGCGCTTAAAGGGGTTTGTTTTTGACATTTACTGATTCATTTTGCATCATAAATAGTTTTTTTTTTATTGTGAATCATATGTCGTTGCATATCAAAACAAACACTTTTATTTTGAAATCATGTCAAAAATATTGTCCCAATCGCTGTTGTTGCGATATCATGATGGAATATTGTGATGTATTTTTAAGCTTATGTTGACCACCCTGACTGAACAGGTGTTTTTTTTGGACTTTTCTTCACATGAGCGCCCCCTACTGACCAGGCTTGAAGCATTTGACAGTTTTACGCCGAGTAATGTTTTCAGATTTTAGTAGTTGCTGGGCCATTTAACTTATACCTCTCTCAAAAGAAGAGCTGAACATTGACATTCAAATAAAAAACAAAAAACGCCAACAGCAAATCTTAAACAACAGTTAGAGCAGGCTACATTTTGATTTCAAAAGTCCAAGCCCATATTTAACGAGCATTGCTTAGCATCGGTAACTTTCGGTACGTTTCCGCAACTTTTTTAGACACGAATGACGAATGTTCAAATGACAACGTGATGCCGAAAAACAACAAATACGCTCAAAAGGTCACAGAGACATAAAGTGAACTTACAGGTCCAGTAGAAACAGCGCCACCATGGCATCACTTTGCAGCTCGCTCTGGGCTGTCAGTTGTCGCCACTGTTCAAACGCAGCTCCGATTCACTCTTTCCCCAAAAAGCATCCTTTTTTGCGACCAACACCTGTTGTTGGCAACTTCTCTGCTCTAACGCTGCTGCAGCGGTCTCGTTGGATTTCGCAAGCTAGCATAAGAAATAGTGCACAAGGAGGTGTACGTGTGGGGTTAGATGACAGTTTGATCGATGCATCACGTTCCAATGACTTAATTCGGACCGTTTATTATGATGGGATGGTGTTTACAGCCCTGTTCGTGCCACGGGTATTTTAATTTTTTTAATTTCTGTGACAATGCATTAATGGATTGGTTATAATCTGGGTGTGAAGAGGATTTTAAGCAGTACAGTAAAAAATCCAGATAATGATCTTCCACCTCACCTTTAAAGGCTTTTAAAGGTGTTTAATTGTGTAGATTCCCTTCCTCACATTATAGAGTTAATATTTTGCTGGTATCTTGTGAAGCAAAGCTCCATCTTGTTTTAAATCTATAACAGTGAAGTGAAGCTTGACTTAAAAGAGTGATAGAGCAAATCAAATTGCACTTATGTGACAGGAAAAAATGTGCGTGTGTGAGAGAGAGGAGAGAGACAAAGGTCAAAGTTCAGATTAATTATTGACCAGTGCTTCACAGAATGATGGTCACTTTTTAATGAAGTAAATAATCCCCTGCTGCGTTTTAATATCGATCCGTTCACATCGATTTCCAAAAGCAATAGTCCTTTTGACCGCCAGTGGTGACATGCACACTTTTCAATTTCCCACACGGAGCTTGCAGCCTTTACGCGCTCCACACGTTCTCGTCGTCCCACTCTCCCGAATGAATGAATCAATGAGCTCGTGCTGTGAAAGACGAGGGAAACTTTATTTGAACTTTTATGAGCTCGTCACTGCACCGACAAGGACAGGCAACTGATTTACGCAAATTCCTCACTTCATTTGCATAGAGAATATGCGCTTTCACCCCCTCCAACCGCTCCTCTGTGAACTTCCTTAAACCTACATTTAAGTCACTTTTGTGACATTTCTTCTTTGGTTTGATAAAATCAACGTCTCTCTCCACTGAGGTGGTGCCGGTGCTTTGGTCCCGCTGTATGGCTCACCTCTCCATCACGGCGCATCACTAGGATACTGTGGGTGGAGCGACAGCAGCCTGTCCCGGTAAGGGGAGGAGAGAGCGCGGAGCAGAGGCGGTACTTTCTCCGCGGCTCGTTTCTCGGCGTTGGAGAGTGTGGGACCAGGGCTGGAGAGAGACCGCCGCCGGGGAGCATCAGCAGAACCAGTCCAGCACGGAGCCTCGCCTGGCCGACCGCTGCGCCGTGCACTCTTCTCGGGGACTGCACAACATTCCTGTGAAATATAACTGCTTTTAATGGCATGTGGCTTGTAACTTTACTTCTGCTGTATTCTTTGCAAGAAGGTGAGTGTTGCTTATCTGCTGTCATTGTGACTGTGAAGTTGTGTGTGTGTGTGTGTGTGTGTGTGTGTGTGTATTGGTCATCTTATCAAGTGGACGCATGTTGTGTAGAAGTGGTTCCACTCTCAGGTGACAGGCACAAATCAAACTCTCCATCACCTTTGGAGAAGAACTGGTAACTTTTTTTTTTATCATGTTTTTGAGAGGATGCTTTTTTCCATCTCATCCTTTATTTTGTCCTCCCCAACGAGTGCTCGCATTCCTCTTATAGGTCCTCACACTCGCTGATATTGTAATTGATAAATGATTTAAAAAAGAAGCTTAAAACAACCTGCACCTAATTTGGATCACAACCTACAGGGAAAACGGATCTTAAGCGCTTTTCATGTAGATGAGGGGAAATAAAAAGACAATGTGCATTTGCATTTTGCATGATGATTACGCGGATGTGGTGTCGTGAATATGGAGGATGCTGAAACAGGAGCACAGGCAGATAAGGATCTGCAGGCGCGCGCATGCACGGGCAGACGGGCGACCTCGGAGGAGCAGTGGTGCTGCTGGCCACAGCTGTAACCGCTGTTTACGCACTCCAGTCAAACGGGTTTAGAGGAGTTTAATGTATATTTACTGAGTTTTCCCACTTCGGCCCCCACACAAATAAGATGTCAGATGAAGTCTGCGTTATGTTAGTGTGCGTGTGTGTGTGTGCTGTGGGGGGTGGGGTTGGGTGTTTGTTAGGGTTAAGATATTTGTATCAGTTAAGTTTGGTAAGAAGGATACATAATACTATGTGTGTGTGTGTGTGCGTGTGTGCGCGCACTGCTGTGAGGCAACAAGGGTCAATACATTTTATGAGAGAAGCGCGTGAACTGATGCTGGGGTTATTGAGCGCTGGCTTTTAATTTGCAGATAATGTGCCCCCGCTTGGACATTTTGAAAGACGAGGCCATATATTAAAGTCCACACTTTATTTGCTTTGATAAAATGCTGCTGTGCCACAGTGTGTGTGTGTGTGCTGTGCACACTCGCTGCTGATCCTCATCATCATCCCATGGTCTAATTATTCATCCACCATTTTCTGTGGCACCAGATTCCACTGATTGGCTTCGCTTTAAATGCTGCAGATGGAAAAGAATGATTCACCTGTGGTCTGAGGTGCAAAAACGGAAAATATAAATGAGTTTCTTTTGTTTTTATGTGTTTTACTTGATGCTGCTTTGCAACAAGCAAAAACAATTGAGATTTTTACACAGATGGTCATTTTTACGCACTCCTCTGTCCCCTCTGTGAGTTAAGATGCCCGATGATGATGCTGATGGTGGAGCTTATGTAATAAGACATTTGGAGTAATATTAAGCATTGGTTTATCATTGTGATCAGGACGTGCAGTGTTTCATGGTCCTGGTCTCCATCAGTGGCCTTGGCACTGCCCTCTGCCAGGCTGCAGCTGCGGGAGGACTTCTGTGCTGTGTTTTTGTTGTATGTAATTGGATTACAGGGTCTATTTTTTTTGATTATACACACTGTACATCGTCCTGTCCCATGACTGATCGAGATGTAGTGTGTGTGTGTGTGTGTGTGTTTGAGCGAGAGAGAGAGAGAGGGGAGGAGGGCTGTGGGCTGCAAACAGTCACTGGAGCGGAAAGAGTGCTTGAGATGGGAGAGATGTAGATAACGCAGTGGAAAAAACAAACTTCCATTTTCCGTTGCCTTTCAAACGCCATGTTCCAGCCACTTTGCAGAAATCAGTTGTGATTTGTTGTCTCGCGTGGGAGTTTTTTTTGCATTTCGAGTAATATAATTTTAATGAAGTTTATTATAAGAGGGAAATAGAGGTCTATTATGACACATGCATATGCATTAGGACTGCGTATTTTCCTGGCTCGGTCGCGCCTCCCAGAATGGCACACGATTCTCTACACCCCCCCCCCCCCCCCCTTATTTATTTTTTAAAATTAACTGTGTTAAATCCGAAAATATATATTCCGAGCCACACACTACATCTATACAAGATGATTTGGTTATTAATTCGACATTCACTTAGTCATCACTGGCTGGTTTGTTGCGTTGGCTTGGCTGCATATCAGCACACCTGCACGCATGAGTGCGGAGGAGGGGGTGAGAGGAGAGGAGAAGAGGGATGGAGAGATGGATAGATACGAGGAGAGGAGGGGAAGGAATACGCTCCTCTTTTGTCATGATTTGGGAGGTTCTTGTCATTTTTATGGAATTAAAATTGAGACAAACTCGGCTGAGGACTGTGAGGGCATCGGTTTTGAGGCCTGGTATAGGCCAGAGAACTGGGCCTGAGAAAATGGTGAAGGCTAACACATTATTGCAATTAAAATATATATATATATATATTTACTGTAGGCCTCTTAATTAATTTTTATTTGATTAGAATAATATTGAGGAGGAGGTAAATTGTACACATTACATGCAAAGATGGTGGGCTGATTGAGGTGTGAGTGCGAGAGATGCTGCTATAATTATTTCATTAACTAATGTGATTCTGGTTTTATCCAGTTTCGGTCGACGTGGCTCCTGCAACACATGAACATGAATATTGACTGTTCATCCAAACACGTTGTTTTATATGCATGGACTATATTTGTGCATCAGCTATTTATCACATGTAATTCTCGGTTTCAGTGAATATTACGCAGATGTTATTGCCATTTCCATGTATTTGAGAAGTGCAGGTGCTTTTATCACTTGCACTTCAGAGTTGTCAGCCCTTCATAAAGTCCTGTGTTTTCCTGAGACCTGTGGTGTTGTTGCGGACCACGGGGCTGTGTGTAAAAGTGGTATCTGAACAGATAGAGGCTAAAGAGGAGTAGTGCTTGAAGGGGGGAGCCCAGTAATTGCAGTATGAGTCAGAGACTGTGGTGGCGACCGTGCAGGCAGGCTCCACTCACAATGTAGATGCTCTCTCTCAGAGTTGTTGCGTTTGGGTGAAGGCTTCTTATGTTGCTGATGGAAACATATTGCGGCAGTATTTTTCATTCTGCCTGCAAAACCTCTCTCTCTCTCTCTATGTATATATATATATGTCATCATTTGCTATTTTGGTCTATGTGCAAAGTAAAAGTTCTATATGTGTAAAAGCTGGAGTCTGTGCGTAATTCTTGCCCTTTAATTACACAGGACTGTAAAAGGCAAAATGCCACTTCTCTTTTTTTTCCGACAGCCCTTCTCTCGTTTAAAGCATGTATAAAGATCCATTTTAATTAGCTAACACAGCGGTGTGCAGATGAATGATTTAGATGATTATAGTATCCATGACGCACGTCTCCAATAACGCACGGCGGTGACAAGCACGTTCAGGCCACTGTGTGCCTCACTGTGTCTGCGCAGCCGGTCAGTGTGTGTGTGTGAGAGAGAGAGAGACAGTGTAACAGCTTCATGTCACCCTCTCACGTTAACTTTACCTCCCTCGCTGTGCTCCGGCGCGCAAAGCCTGTTTTCATAGCCGGGTGTTATTTGCGCTCTGCGTTTGGCAGTTGAGCGCGGGTGCAGCATAAACACGTCCATCTGATCAAGTCTCATATCCAGTCTGAACATTTTGTTTGTCTTGAAACACGTCGGCCAAGTGGTGTTAGATAATAATGGCAGTTGTGGTATTGCCTTGGAGGCGCATAAAAAAAAAAAAAAACCTCTATTGCACTGATAAGTACTGGCTGGTTTGTGTTTATTTCTCTTCAGAAGAATTGGAGTGTACGTTTGAACAGAGTAGATGCACTGACATGGGTTCAGATATCGTGCTCAAATGCCTGTTTCAGCTGTAGATCATAGAGTCCATAGCAACAACATTGTTAGATGGACTCAGTTGTCACACGCACTTATTTTGACCACTCACTCAACAGGTTTTTTTTTGTTATACACAACAGTGGTGTCCTGTAGCGCAGCAACCTCACGAAAATCAAACAAGCACACAGTCATATTTCAGCATCTCACAATCATCTTTCTCTTTCACTCTGCTCCTCTATCTCTCCCTCTCCTGTTCTGCTTACTATCAAACAATTTATGGCCCAGTCTCTGAGGGAGAATAGAAGAAAAACATCTCTACAAATCTGACACTCACTTCAACAGAGGAAAACATCTTATTGAAGTGGGAGAAGTGAATTTTCAAATGCTGAAATGGCTCCCTAATATTTTACTGACACTGCATAAATCACATATAGGAGTTTCAACCCCCCCCCCCCCACAAACACACACATGTTCATGTCTGTGTGTGTGTGTGTGTGTTCACATGCATGTATTCATATCCCTAATATCATGCCAGGCAGTTTGTCTCCCACTGACATGACACCATGTTTGAAATTGATTTCCTATTCTTGACTGCGCACAAAAACTGCAACACATTGTCATGCAAACCTAACGCGTGTCTCACCCTGGAGTTATTGTATAGTAAATTAGCAGCCTCTTCTATTAAACCTGATCATATCTTTTGCCTATTGTGTGCCACCATTTTTCTCTCTACAAAGACTGCTTTGCCACTGACTTAAATGCTACAGCCGTGATTTGGCCTGAATGTGCTTTGTGTGCTGTTATCTGTAGTGCTATACATGGTTCACCAAATAGGAAATCCACTTGCTATTATGAATGTATATTTGCAATCTGAAATGTATTTATGTGACTTATGTGTTTGAAGGCGAGTACGAGAGAGGGAGAGGGAGAGGGATTTATAGCCCTGCTTTTCTATGCAAATAGTGTGTGTGAATCCCTTTCTGTCTCTCTGTGTGTGTGTGTGTGTGTGTGTGCATGTCTGGATGAATGTAGATGAGACAGAAAAAGCTGCATAGCAGTCCACCATAGTCCTCCATCATACATATTCATACCATACTTTTTCATATCCATTGCAAAAACAGAAAAAAATAATATTTGGGTAAAAAGAGAAACAGAAAGGGGAGAGAATAGGGGAAAAAACTATTGTGAAGAGTTGTCTTTGACTCTTTTGACTTTTTATTTTGTTTTAAATCAGTGTATTCAGGCTAAAAGAAGGGAATACAGTAATACAGTACATTTCTCCAGTGCCAAAGCCTGGAGTCACAAATGAACCCTGATAACCATCTATGGTTAGAGTCATTTAGGTCATTAGTGTTCTGCAGCTTACGACAGTGGCAGATATTACATTTGATTATTGTCTCATCTGCACATCTCAACTTTCAGGTACAGGATAGAACTTCACTCATGTCAATCAAAAATGTGTCTATACTATCGCATCACACACAAACCAACAGCAAGAGCTTTATACCAGGTAACAATATCATCATCTGCAAATTTGACCTCAAACTCATGTGGTCATCATCACTGTGGTGACGGCTGTCTTCTGTGTAGCTGTTATATTTTTACATGCGTGTGTGTGTGTGTGTGTGTGTGTGTGTGAACTCGGTGATCTGATTTTGTTCTGTAGGACAAAGCAATTAACTGTCACATCATAAGCTTTTTAGAAGTCCGGAGGATGCTGATGTTGCAGGATCTATCTTGATGTTTCCCTCTGATTCTGAGTTTGTTTTTTTGTTTGTATAACAAATGCACTTCTGAGTGTGAGCAGTGGCTCTCAATCTGGGTTTCAGTAATCACATCTACGCTATTTAAAAATGGAAAAAGATGTAGAAATAGAGATATGGTTACGTCTGTTTAAAAGTTTATATATATTGTTTCCTTTGGAAATAACAGGATATATTAACATTCATTCATTAATTGGTGCCAACACTTGTCAGACAGTGATTCTCTACCTTAAGGAGTTGGACAGATTATTCTACAGATATAATATAAGCACACAAACATGATTACAAACTAGTGTGATGCTAATTTTCTACATATCCTTGCTGACCGCAATTTTTGCAACCCAAAAAGTTTTATACGTGGGCAGAAAAAACAAATAGCTCAAGGGCATAAATAAATCGCTGACGCACTCTTCAGCTGCTACTCATAGCCGTAGCTGTATGAATGCAAACTTGACCAAACCAACCGTGATGCGGACACCTTGACAGTCTCAGCGGAAATTGGGTCTTGGACATTTGCATGTGTAGCCAAGGATGCGCTGCTGTTTCCCTCTGTGATGAAATACTATCAAACAATTCCAACGAGACACACCATCTATCAAACATGTATAATGAATGACTTCTTCAGCCTGTGCGCTGAGCAACAGCGTCTGACAGTGTGGAGAATAACATTATTTTGTGATTATCGGTATGTGACAACGCGAGACTATTCTTAGCACAATTCTGATCGAGTGATATCCTTCCATTCGAGTTGTTTTTGAACATTCATCACAGTAATCGTTCCTTATTTGCACAAACATGTCTTTGTGTGCGTGTTCCTCCACTTTTTTGTGGCGCTCTCCTTGGTGCTGAAAGTGCATATCAGTGAGCCGAGCAGCCTGTAAGAAAGATTGACATGGATTCGGATGGCAGGATGGATTGAACTTGACCTGAATTTCTTTTTTTTTTTTAAACACAGAGGATCTGCTCCATTTTTAGCTGTGAAGCAGTAGAACAATGACTCTCTACCTCCTCAGCATCTCCCTCATACTTATACGCGCTTAGAGTCTCGTGCTCTGCACATGCAGGCGAGCAGCGATCCCATCGCTTTCCCCTGCACACCTCAGCCTCCACTGTTGGCTGCGTTTGACATCAACAACTGAGGCTGTCATTTAACATTAACCTCTCGGTCCCTTTGACCTTACCACACACATACACATACATGGACACACTTCCTGACTCGCAGCAGAGCCACCTGTGTCCTGTCCACAGTGTTGCACTTCTGCCTGGCTCTCTCTTTGCTCTACAACCACACACACGCCTGAGAACAAGGGAGGTCGGATGTTGGCCTCCCATGGCAGTTTGATTACAGACTGGATAGACCCGTGTGTGTTAAATGTGAGAGGAGATTATGTGGGTTTAACTCTCCACGTCTGGCGTGCAAATTCTAATCATATAACACTGCCTGTAGCTAGTGTGGCAGGGAAAATGCATTCTGGGAAAGGTGAAAGAGTGATAGCAGTTGTGAAAGACAAAAAAAGTAAGTTAGAGAATGGAAACAAGGTTTTATCCCTAATCTTTGCCTTTAACTTCTGAGCCTTTGCTTATTTATTTGCCCATTTACGCCATTTTGTCAATATGCATGTTTATTCAAACTGGACAGCATAGATTCACAGATATCAACAATTCTTTTTTTTTTCTTATGGCTTATTTAGAGCTTAAAAAGCAGCCGGTACAAATTCTGTTTTTCATTTTACAGCGAGTGACTAATGATATCCATTGATGTAGAGGATCTGTGGAAATTAGAGCATGAATGACATCTGATAGTGTCTTTATATCTCCATTGATGTGTCTTAGCCGCCACCCCATTTCCTATACACAAAAAGAGAATTAAAGAGATAGGGCTAATCCACTCATTGTTGACACAATCCAGGAAAAGGGATTAATTAAGTATCATTGTCTGAGAAGAAAATTCTCTGGCTCGGGGCACGGCGTCTTCCCCTGGCCCCCAGCCAAGCTGAGCTCAGCACTTCTTTACACTCCTCTACACCCCTGTCCCCTCCTCACCCCCCCCCCCCCCTTCCCCCCCACCACCACTCCAACACATACGCAGAAACTCACAGATCTTACAGATGCCACAAAACCCAACTCTATACTTAGAGGAGGCGCTTCGAGGGAGAAGGTATGTGGTGGTCTGACTCCCCTGGGACGACATATCTGGGAGCAGCTTGTCAGGAGCATTGTTTTACAGCGAACACACACACACACACACACACACACACACACACACACACACACACACACACACACACACACACACACACACACACACACACACACACACACACACACATACACATGATTCAGCCACCTCCTTTGATGGAGATGTTTCCTCAGTGATGTGACAGGCAAAGTGCTAGGTTTCCTCAGATATTACATTAAATTATAGGTATTGAGAACATGTATGGGATTAAAACAAATGGCTGCAGTTGGATCATATGGAGATAGTTGTTTGGGCTGAGTTGACCTGGATCTGAGTGTCTGTGTAAGTTTGTGTTACAGGTGGTGTTTTCAGTAATAAAACCTCACTAATATTGTTTCGTTCAACGAAGGGACTAAATTTAGATATAGCTCACATGGCCATTTTCATTATTATTTACTGAAATGCATCATTTAACCTTTTAACACCTAAGTCTCAAAATAATTGTCTGGACTTTTCTGCTTAGGGCAGAAAATGTCCCGCGAGCAAGTGCCCATTTTTCCAGAATAACTTTCAATATTCGTCAGTTATTTACAATTACCTGCATGTTAAAATAGTGTATTAACAATTTAAAATGAGGAAAAACAAAAAGTTTGAAAAAAAACAACAACAACCCCACTCTAGTTTAGTCTACCAGATTTTGTGTGCTAAATTTATAATTTAAACAGTATAAAACATGTTTAGAAGCTGATTCTCCAGCTTCCTGCAACTGCACGAGTGAAATTACCGTAATACCCATATGTTATATGTGACTTCTCAGCTTTCAGAAACCGTGGGAATTTTTCCAATAGCACAAACCATCGTGTAATTACGGTAATGCAAAGTGTGCTTGTGTGAATGTGTCGTCTGCGATACGCTCAGTGTTAAAGGGTTTTAATATCTCAAATGATCACATGTCCGACAAGTTACCTGCAGCATCATGTGATTCATGTAAGTTGTGTGTTTAGGCAGGTTTTTGGGTCCTCCATTGTTTTGATAATCGAAAACAACGAAAAAGTGTTCCTGATTGGCTTTCTGACTGAGCACATGAATGTTACCACTAAACTAAGCAAATCTGTCGTCCTTTCTCTCTTCCTAACAGTCAACAGTGAGGATGTTGTCTCCACACGGCTGTACTTTGTGAACGCCTCCCTGCAGCGGGTGACCTTCTCCAGCTCGGTGGGGGTGTCCCTGCCCTGCCCTGCGGGCGGCGCCCCCCATGCTGTCCTGCGCTGGTACCTGGCCGCCGGAGACGACATTTACGACGTGCCCCATATCCGTCACGTGCATGCCAACGGCACCCTCCAGCTCTACCCCTTCTCTCCCTCCGCCTACAACAGCATCATCCACGACAATGAGTACTTCTGCACTGCTGAGAACCAGGCAGGAAAGATTCGAAGCCCCAGCATCCACGTCAAAGCAGGTGAGGTTTGGACACCATGTAAACTGTGGCATCAGTTAAAGGGATAGTGGAGTTTCCAAGGTTTTTTAAACTTGCCAATGTCATGCATGGAGCTAAGGCGGTCAGCCAATGACAGACAATGTGTTTGGGTGTAGCGTTACCAACTTAAAATACATCATGTGTAATTACTTAAAACTGAGGATTCTAGATTCAACACTTTCTATCTATCTACCAGTATGACTGGGATTAGATTAAAATAAAAAGAAAAAAATCCAACCCAAAATCAAAGCACCCGAGGCTGAGATATCCCAACTTTTGTTCCCTATTATCCATTGAGTTTAAACAAAAACCACGACACTCCATATTGTCTTTTACCTTTTTAAGATCCACATCTTCAGTCATTGCTTGCTCATCTCATTTGTTGGATATTGTAAAATGTTTTGAGATCTCAATCTCCTTCTGAGATAATCCTGATTGTATGAGTTGGGTCACTTCTTCAGGCTTTGAAAACCTCTTAAAGCCCCATCAGATATCACTTAACGGTGCTTTGTAGGTCTACAGTAGGTTAACTAGTACAAGTAAAACAATTTTAACCCTTCAGTTACCTTCCTAAGCAGGATTGGTATGCGTACTTCTAGCTATCTTAACTCCTAGACCGTTTGTGATATTGAGAAAATTCAAAAACTATGGCGACTTGTCCAGGGTGTGACCCTGCTTTTCACCCTATGTGAGTTGCGATTGGCACAGCACGCCCTCAGTACCTTATTCCTAAACGGTTGAATAACTCAATATTGAAAGTGAGTCATCTTGGAGAAAGGAGCAGAAGAACTCACTAATTTTTTCAATTTTTTTTTGACAATTCTACAGCCATAAAATCAAAATAAATCCAGGCGGCCTTGAATGTCATGATGGTCATAAGAATGTTATGTGTAAAATTTCAAGGTAAGGTAATATTTACGTTTATTAATCCCCAATAGACAAAACAGCACAAAGCTTTGCAAAAAAAATTCAAAAAATTACATTGAGATCAGTCCTAAATATTTCACTTCACTACATCTATAATACAAAAATACACCGATACCCAGCGTGGGGCAGCTAACTTTCATCATCATCACAACAGCTCTACCTATACCTGCAGTCCGACACATGCAAACATGGTCACCCAAACGGCAGTCATATTGGAATACCACGCTAACAACGTCTCCCAGTGGAGGTGAAGTGTCTCCGAGCGCCTCGTCGTGTCCCTGGGGATTAAAAAAATCCTCTAGAAGACCGACATATGCAGCCACGTAGACAGTTGGTTCTGTGACCTGTCAGCACTGTCTGCCAAGGTCAAAGCTGTGAACACACTGAGGGAAGGTGTCACTGCTACACACACGCACACACACACAGCAAACATCATAGACACATGACCTAATGTAATACACACTGGATGCATGTGTATACAACAGACATGCACGCATGCACACTAACACACACACACACACACACACACACACACACACATACACACACACACACACACACACACACACACACACACACACACACACACACACACACACACACACACACACACACACACACACACACACACACACACACACACACACACACACACACACACACTAACATGCACACACACTAACATGCACACACACTAACATGCACACCAGCCTGTGCAGAGCTCATGCCAGCAAGCCTCCTGTCTCCCAGTCTCTCCATCTGTCCATAGACTGGAAAGTCCCCTAACCACACACACACACGCAGAGCCATTTTCATCAAGCTGGCTTGTGGTGTTTAGTTGCCAGCTCTTTGTCGGGGGGGTTTGGCAAAGAAAGATTTTGGAGCGTCAACTGCAGACATAGAAAGATGTGAACAGAATCATGCATGGCAAAAGTGGATTATCAGGTTTTTGGTCAAATCCACGCAGCCATTTTGACAGTTTTAATCCAGCCTGCAACACAGCAGTCTCCATCACACACTTGTACTGTACACGGACGTGGTTATAATCCCACAAATCGCCACCTCCACCGCACACAAACACGCCCATATGGCCTGTGTGTTCCCTGGAGGGAGACGGTCCCTCCAGCGTGAGAGTGACCTTCTCGCCAGCCTCGGTGTTGGGATGACCTTCCCTCCCAAATAATTACAACAATTAATCAATTAAATGCTGAGGCAACCACAACTCCACAGCTCCATAACCAGGCCTCACGTGCATGCGTGTAATGTGTGTGTGCACCTCATTACCTCCAGAGTTCTGCACACGCACACGCACACACACACAACGCTCCAGTTGCCATGGGCGACAGAGGCGTGAGCGGTAGGGTGTGGCATGCCCCGTCTCAGGTGGCGCAGGAGAATGATGACAGCCGACAGCTCGCAGTGTGACACCCTCCCAAAAAAAATCTGCCACACCCCCCACCCCCCCATCACCATCTCTCTGTTTCTCCCTTCACATCTTCACATCACTCTCTGTCCCTCCCCCACTTTCTCACCCTCTCCCATGCATGCTGATTGCGGTCCAATAATAGCACCAGCACCTGTCTGGATAGCTCTACATTTATGAAAATCACTATGTGGGCAGCCCCCCCCCCCCACGGATGTTTTTGTTTGGCTCGCTCATCACACCTATAATTTTCTCACATGTCCTCCAGCTTGTCTGTTAGTTTCCGTGTAAATGCCAGTCCGTTGGCTAACATATTTTTTGTTTTATATTGTTTGAGACTTGATTGACCGTTAAAGACATTGAATAATAAACTGCTCTTTGGACAGCAAAAGAGTTGCCAAAGAACCATAAAGTCGTGTTTTTGCAGGTTTTAGTTTCTTAAATACAATTCCTAATCACATCAATTGTAATTTTTTACTGACAGCTCACGTTTATTTCTAAAGTCTTTCTCGTTCCTGTCCCATGTGCTGACTGCTTTATGTGCCAGCGATGTGCAAATGAATGAACCATAGATTTCTCATCAGCAAATCAACTTAATTGATTGTTTGATTCTTCAACGAATTAACAATTTCTCCTATGAAAGGATTCAGTTGGCTTGGCTTATACCGTGCTGTATATTATACAACATAAAAGAATGATGAAGTGCACTCTATGTTGTTTTTCCACACTAATCCATTTGGTTGTAGACATTTGTTTATTTTTTACAGAGGATTTATTTTGATGGTCAATGAATAAAGAGGCCTGTTTGGCCTACGGATGGTTTGTGATTTCTTTTTATGACCATTTAGTGATGGAGTCTGACATCTCTTCTCCCAACCAAAGCTTTTTATGCAGCTTGGCAGCGTCGGTCGCTTCAGCAATACTGTTTTACTGTATGCTAAGGGTCTCTTCTCCTCTCTGCTTTACTTCCTCTTCTGCGGGATACACAAATGACTTTCACTTATCGTGAGCAGTCAAAGAACTGAAAATGAAAGCACGCCCTTTGCACACACACAGTTATTCATCAGTATCACTGTGCAAGTGTTCGGCCTGATAACCAGGCTCCACACACCTCCTTATACAAACTTAATAAAATGAAATGAGGACACCTGTTCAATGAGATCACCTCATCTCCCCTTTGTCCCAACTAAAGCCTACATATGCTCAGGCCAATGGCAGCAGGTGTTTAGATGCCTCTCCTCCATCTGTGCTTCTCATCTCTGGCTGACATTTCCTTACTAATACAGTAAGTAGGGCCCCTGAACCTGATCCACAAGGCCTGCTTTTCTTATCCATTCAATAATGAAACCTACATCCACTCATTACTTTTGTATTTCATTATTTTTACTCCTTCTCTCTTTCTCCCTCAGTGTTTTTACTGCTTGCTTTATGAATAAGTAAATGCAGTATTTGGTTTCCCGTCGTTAATTATTGAAGCGACAGTGATACAGGACTTGCCTCCCAGTGCACCCAGTGCACCAGACCCATGTTTTAGCTCGTTCCTAGGCAACCGGGCTGCATATAGTCAGGCATCAGTAACATCCTAATGATTCTGCTGCGCATGCGATGAGGGGGAGTGCAATTTACACACAAATCAGTTGGGTTACCATTTGCATCCTGTCACAAGGCTGAGGAGAATGAATATGTAATGTTTTCTTTCTCCCCTGTGTCTTTCATATCTTGGAAGAGAAACGTGTGTTAAATTACAATGCTATCACAACAGTTGCCTCTTATTGGAACTGGTTACATGGTTGTGTACCAGGGCATGTTGCCATACAAGGCTTATTTGACCGATTTTTAACGAGCAGAGGAGTAGGAGTGGTTAAACAGCACTTTTGGTGGAGATTAGCGAGTGCAGGACAAGCTGGGGGTCAAAGCATGGGATGTACAAACCTGATGTGACCTTGACTGGATTTGAACCGCCGCTGAACTGACATGTGATGACTGTCATCATTGAACCAAACATTTACAAGCTGTCAAGCTGATTTTAAACACTCTGTGAGAGGCTTATTGGGCACTGGGGATTTTTCCCTGCTATTGAGAAGAGGCAGCCGGGTCAATCAGAGAGTAAATAAATGATTGAAAGAATTGGCTCGGCCACAACAGACGAGGCTCCTCAGTCGATCCTGGTTATTGATCTGCAGGTAGATGGCATCAATGAGAAGCAGGGGCTGTTTGAATGAAGAATTAAAATGAAGACTTGATTGGAATTATTTGTCCGTTAGATCTGATTTGTTTACAAATGAGGCTTCAGCTCAGATTAGTGGCCCGCGTATCAGATGACCGATGTGATATACTCTCCAGAGGAAATCTTAGTGTAGCCGTCAATTCAGCTGAGATACAAAGTAGCGTAGCAACGGCGCGAGTGGTCTAAAGGCCATGGTCATGTATATTGTATAATAACGAGGATGAATGTCAACAATTCTGACTCCGGTTTCAAGGCGGCAAAGACAGAGAAGAAGGGTTCAAGGTTCACACGGCAAAAGTGTCAAGCTTAGAAAGATAGAAAGGTAGATTAAATGTTGATTTTAAGGAGGAAAGACTCTCCACCATTCGGACAAGGACATTGGCTTTGGTTCCACTGGGTTCCAGTGACAGTGGCGGCTAGCAAAAAGCATTATTAATGACCAAGGAAACTGGCCTTCAGGCCAGGCGTTAATTATATCACTGGAGAGCTGGGGGAGAGAATGAACACTTGAGAGGGTGGGGCCACTCCTTGTGTATGTGTGTGTTTTACATTGTTAAGCTGTTACTGTCCTCATTTCTAAGAGGAGCCTGGTTCTCTAATTTTTGTTTACTCATTCAAGCAGCTTCGTTTTTGTACGTGTTCCTTTCCCCGCAACTTCCCTTCATGGAAATAGGATCAGGTTATAGTCTGAGCCCACACAGTTCAGCTTGGTTCAAGTTATAGGAAACGCATGTCTGATTTTATTTCACCTCATTTGCGTGATGAAAATATATGCTCTGATTCAGCACTTCACATTTGTCATCTAATCTGAAAGTGACGGAGTTAACTGTAGAGATAATTCGGTTAGCTACAGGCTACTGTTTTCATCATTAAGCCCGTCTTAATCACCACCATCCTTTCTGTGCACTGGCACAGATTTGCAGCCTAGTGCTTTACATGCCATGTGCAGGGGGTGTGTTTTTGCTTCCTGGCGCCTGCATGTGACAGTTCCATTGGCCGTGAGCAACCCCTCCACTCCTTGCCCTCTCATAGCATCTGTGGCGTTGTTCTTGAAAAGGCCGAGGGCCATTCACTACGTATCCTCTTCAGCGCGGCTCCAAGTCAACCTTTCTTACAGTCAGGTCTGCAGGGGCTAAAGAGGGGAACGTTGGCCTAATGTGGGGGGACAGAACACCAGACATGTTTGTTTACAAGACCTGCCGCTGCGTTTACTGTGGATTAAACAGGCCCAAAGGATGTACTGTGTCATTACCTGCAGTAAAGAAGAATGAATTCTTACAATGCTGCCACAATGAGTCGATAACTCCATTAGCTGACTGAAAATAAATCTGCAGCAATTTCAAGAATTGATTAATTGTTGCCCTCATTTATTTTGCAAACAATTTAATATTTGACAAATATTTGCTGGTTTCAGTAACAATTTGCTCAAACATCAAATTGGGTTTTGTCATTTGGACAAAATAAGCAACATGATGTCATGAGTGCTTGTTATTTCCAGTTTTGCAGATGTGAAATCTCTGTTTTTCAATTTTTAATATAATTAATTGAAAAGCCTCACGTTTTGGATTGTTTTGTCTGATAAAACAAGCAATGTCAAGTCATAATCTTAAAAACTAAGAGACATTTTTAATCATTTTACAATCACTTCAGTGATAGAAATGTTCTTTTATGGGTTTGTTATTTGTTAAAAGTAAAGATCAGGGTTTGTTTTTGCAACAACCACCAACCACCATCCTTCCATTGTCTAACTTCAGCTCTTTTCTCCACTCACAAGTGTTCAGGGAGCCTTACACAGTCCGTGTGGCTGACCAACGCTCCATGCGGGGCAACGTTGCCGTGTTCAAGTGCCTCATCCCCTCAGCCGTGCAGGAGTACGTCAGTGTGGTGTCTTGGGAGAAGGACACAGTCTCCATCATCCCAGGTAGGAAAATTCAACTTAAGTTTCACCAGTAACTTGAAATCCTTCTGCCCCACTATCACATTGTGCTCCTGCAGTTCTGAAATTGCTGAAATGTGCTGTCACTGCGAGCACTAATTTGTACGACAATGTGAGTTTTATTTGGCTAAGTGCGTGCTTGATGTGTTTGATCAGCTGGTGGCTAGTAATGGAAAGCAAATGATCTGTCATCCCAGTATGTCAGTGGACTCAGCGGGAAAGAGATATGTCTCCCTTTATTTAAATCCCAAGCCACAAATCCTGTATAAGCATCTTCAAAAAAAGAAAAAAAAAGAAAGTGTTTTTCTTTCCAATTTTGTCGTCGCTGAGATTTCCTCCTCGTTTGCTTTGCTTGTTGACAGCCTTTAATCGATACTAATCAATTTATTGGTGTCGCTGACATCTCTTGTTTTGTCAGTGGAAGAAGGAGGAAGGTTTAAAAAAAAAAATAGATGTTCCAATCATTCACGTCTGATGAAATGGCCTTTTCCTGGCACATCTGTGGCTCTTCACTCACTAACTGACGTCGCTGTGCTTAATAGCTGTGTTACAGGGATAAATCAGACATTAGTAGACATGTCCCCTCTCTCTCTCTCCCCCTTTCTGTGTGTGTGTGTGTGTGTGCGCACCCTCTAATAGTGATAGATCTGTTTAGGTGATCTTAACAGTCACCCAAAAGAGAGCGGCCACACCTTCAGGGCTCTGTTTTCTCTGCTCGGTTTCATCCTCTGCTTAAATACTTCACTGTTTACCTGGATACTAATAATATAACTTTTAAACTGAGACTCTAACATGTCTGTGTCTGTTTAGGCATGTGCGTGTGTTTGTGTGTGTGTGAGGGCTTGTGCAATTGCTCCATGGAGCAATGGCAAATTGCAGGGGTGTCAGATGAGACTGTTTAGGTCAGATGATATGCACTGCACCCTATGGCCCTTATCTCGCTCTCTGATACCAAGCAGCCCTTTCATCTCTCTCAATAGTGTGTGTGTGTGTCTCTGTGTGTAATAGGTGTGCGTGTGTGCGCGCATTTGTATGGCTCTGTCCTTCACACGGGAGCACTCATTGATCCAGTGCAGCTGTAGTGTTTGTGTGCGTGCATGCAGACACACACACACACGTGCCTGTCTGTGTGTGTGTGTGTGTGTGTGTGTGTGTGGCCTGAGGGGGGTTTCCAGTCTGGATCGATAAAGCTTGCTGTTGGATTCCCCTCTCTCTTGTCATGGATCCCTCAGTGTGAGAGTGGTGAGACCGGGGCCAGTCTGTTTGACTGATAGCTGTGTGCTATATTGTGTGTGTGTTTGTACAAGCCACTGTATCATGGCTGTGTGGTAAGAACTCAGTGGGAGTGTATTATTGATCATCTGATGGACAGGTTTAGTAAAACAAGTGAAACATGCACATTTGAACAAGCAGGAGCACCTTTGTTAGAACGAGCGCGCAGACATATTCATGAGCATGAGCTGCTAAAGCCGATCAAAACAAGCCATTATAAAGTCAAAGCAAAAATAGAGGTTTAATTATAGACCATATAAAGCAGACATTGTCTTCCGGTTCTCCCAAGGACGCCAATGCAGGAGTAAAATAATACTTTATAGCCACCAGGGGGGCAAAAAACATTGCTTGATCTCCCTTGCTTTATTACATCTGTAAACATTTGTCTGCGGAGTTAATGCTGTCAATTGCTAGTTTTCTTCAGGTCTTCTCCAATAGAGCGTGATGTCAAGTTTGTAAAGTTATGTTCCCATTTAGAGGAAAACCCATGATAAAGAACGACACATTTCATGTTAATTTGCTATTAACAAATGGTATCGTCCAATCGGAGGCTGGTTGCCGTTGCCTTCTGTGAACTTCCAGTTGCAAAACAACATGTAATGCAAATATTGAAGCTGTTCATATTCTTATGAGGATGACGTCACGGATGCCACTTGTGCATCACACATTTTATGTAAAATAAGCAAATCAAAATTTAAGATCCTTTAAACATTTTATACATTTTATTTCATTGTATGCAGACCTTGTAAATATTCTAGGTTTTTCTTGATCATGCTACACAGTCAATAGTGAACAGATAAACTTAATGGTCATTTGCACAAAGTACAAAATGATTTTATTAGTACATCAGTACAGCTAGTAATATTGATGAAGGAAATAATTATCACATTTATTTGATGATGAAAATAATCACCCTGTGGCATCTGAATTTGCATTTGAAAGGCTTGGAGCTTATTTGTTTTCCATCTCTCTCTTTCTCTTTCTCTTTCTTTCTCTCTTTCTGCCTTTCTTCCCTTTCTGCAGTGCTGATGAATAGGTCTTATTAGTTACACAGTGCTCCTCTTCTTTCTACCCATCTTTGGCCCAAAGCCTCCACTCATCTCTTTCTCTCCCTGGTACTGACTGGTGGCCTGTGTCTATCTATCTATCTATCTATCTATCTATCTATCTATCTATCTATCTATCTATCTATCTATCTATCTATCTATCTATCTATCTATCTATCTATCTATCTATCCATCTATCCATCTATCCATCTATCCATCTATCCATCTATCCATCTATCCATCTATCCATTCATTCACCACCCTATAGAACTGGAGATGCTCTGGTGGTTTGCCGTGTATTAAGGACGATGAATGCACGCCATGGCGTTGGCCTGACAGGATGACACATGTCATACCGACGGCCATGTTGGTCAATAAAGCGGAGTTTTGAATGGGCTTTGATGAAGAGGCAGGAGGGTGTTTGCTGACAGCTGGGCCTCACTGTGAGACGACCCTGCCTGGGTGTCGTGTCACTACTTGACAGCCAGATCTGTTTGCGTTGAGGCTCTTTCAAGACGCGGCGGGAGGAGGGAGGATTAGACACACAGATAGACAGACAGTCAAACAGGGGAGAGCTTTGTGTTTTGACTGGCGATCCAAGTTTACACTCCCATGTCATACCTCCCATTTCCCTGTTATCTCTCTATCTGGCCATGTCGCTTTCTCTCTCTCTCTCTAATTGATGGTTTGCTGCTGTTGCTGTCAGTTAGAAAATTAGCATTTGTTTGCTTGTCAGTGAGTGAACTGAAAGAGGAAGCTATGCTGACAGATGTGTATGAAGAAACTTCATCTGTATATGGCTGTCTGTGTGTGTGTGTGTGTGTGTGCATGTCACTTTGTTAGTATCCATCTCCTCCTCCAGCTGGAGCTTAAAACAGTGTGAGTTTTATCTGGTCGTCATGGCAACGGGTGCGAACCGGCGGGCGGAATGAGGAAGGTGTGAGGATGCATCGCTGCCTGATTTTTATTAGTGCATCACCACGGCTCAACTCTGCCATACTCGTGCGCACACACACACACACACACACACACACACACACACACACACACACACACACACACACACACACACACACACACACACACACACACACACACACAGAGAACATAGCTGCATCATTCTTTCTTTGAATCTCTCTGTGTGCTTGAGATTGGTGTAATGTATCAACAAATATGATCTTATTGGAGATACATCAATATCTGTGCCTATATGTAGAAGTATTGATAAGACAGAATGTGTGAGTTGCTGAAGACATGTTCAAAGGTAATTTACACTTGGTCTAATTTTGCCTCGAGCTAAATGAACGAAAAACACTGAATCACAGTGATACGCTCCATCGTCACATGTAGCTGTTTCCTTTATACATTTCTCATATGCAGCCATAATGCTTGTGTGTATTTAGTAGTTTATAACCTGATGTAGCCATTATTTGAATATTAATATAATTTAATATAGTTTTTATTCTATGAAAACGGCAGACATTGACTCGTAAAATAATATTAGTTATAACTTGCAGACTGTAGGTCACAGGAGACCACATGAGAGTGACACAAAGTTATAGATTAATTGATTTATCAAGCAACTAAGTCATTGATTGGTTCATGTCGTGAGTTTATGCTGAAGTGTTCGGGGGGGAAAAAAAGGGTGACATCTTTATATTTGCATGCATTGACTGAGCTCGTTTAATCCCCCCCTTCTCTTTCTCACCCACTGCCCCCCCATCTCTCTCTCTCTCTCTTTGTTGTGTCTTTCTCTCTCTTTGAGAAGTGTAGCGTCACCACAGCTGCTGCAGCTTCTATCCCAGTCTCCATTTTGTCGCCACTCTGCAGAGGCCGTGTGCTCTCTCTCTTACCCCTGTGCTCTCTCAACTTTATTCTTCTCGCTGCCATTCTTTCTAGTGGCACTTATTAGGAGATGGGGAAAGTGACAGAGCATCATCTTTTCCTTCCACTCCATCAAACCTGAAAGTGAACAACAGATGGGCCAAAAAAAAAAAAATGGCAGAATAGGCAGAAAAAGAAAGACAAAGTGGCACAAAAGCAGGACATGCTAAATTATGCAGATGGAAAAGTGGGCATAGGATAGAGGACTTGATGGAATAAGGTGGGTAGGTAGATGAGCACATATGAGAGGATGGGCAGATGGACAAAGAGAGAGGTATAGGTGTGTGTGTGTGTGTGTGTGTGTGTGTTCGGTTTTCTTGCTGTCCCCAGCACCCTTGGGAGGAAGAGGAGGCCAGAAGCTCTAAAGCCACTGTAACCTGCCATTAAAGATGCATCTGACAAGTGCTTAATGCCCCCCCCACCCCCCCACCTATCCTCTCTGCTCCATCTCTCTTCTTTAGAAATTTCATCTTCATCTCTGTTAGTGTCTGACCATTAACCATCACACACACATCACGATGATGAGTGCGTCATTGTGTGTTTGTCTTTAGGATGGTGACAGTTTGTACCTCATGTGAGAGTTGGGGGGGGGGGGGGGTAGATATGGAGGGGAAATGGGTGGTGTTTACTTATTGATGTGTGTTTATGGGCTCTGTGTGTGTGTGTGAACCTGGCAGTGATGCGTGTGAGGTTTGGTTATTTATTCAGCACTTGTGTTTGGATGTTTTACAGAGAGAACAGGTGCAGAGCGACTCTGAGCTCGCTCTGTTTGAGCGGCCTCTGTGTGTGTGTGTGTGTGTGTGTGTGTGTGTGTGTGTGTGTGTGTGTGTGTGTGTGTGTGTGTTCGTGACACAGACATGGAGTAAGACACAGGGGCATTCACTGCTGTCCAGACACTGATAGCGCTGCAATGTTTATTTGTGTGCGTGGCATGACATTTGAATGGAATTGACGATTAGCTCCTCGGAGCTATACTGAGACACAAACGTTCAGGTTTAAAAGACCGACGGACAGACGCCACTTATGCACAGGAACATGAATGATCTGTGTAGAGATTAAAATGGCGGGAGAGATGGAGGGAGAACGAAGGAAAGGGAGGGAGGTAGGAAGTGAGAGAAGGCTGTGCACGAGGAGAATTTCAATGCCACTCCAATCATGCAAGCAGTCTCGTTAGCCCAGAGAACATTTGCATAGTGTTTCAGCGAATTCATTTGGCCTTACTCAGAGAAGATGGCTCCCTTTTCGCTCTGCTAGTTAGTTATTCATTAACCGCACTCCGCCAAGGTGCGCGAGTGCATGTATGTGAATTTGTCTCTTCTGTTTGTTTTCGACCGGATGGCCAACGCGCTTTTGTTTTTTTTGTTTTTTTTTACTGCATAATCCTGGTGATTTGTGTTTTAAAATCTTTACTTGTGTCAGCGTCTTGAGCAGAATGAACGTACGTGCCTTGAAATATCCTCCTTCATATGTGCTTATACATTAGTAGATGCCAGCAGTGGCTTTCACATATTCGGCCAAATGCAGAACGGACGTCAGAGCATTACTCATCACCCACCATGACCTACTCGCCAGCACCCTCTTCCTCAAACAAGGATTCTGTGCCTCAACTTTGTGTATCACTGCCCGTGTCCTCCCCCACCTCCTCCCCCCTCCTCCATCAGCCCAAGGAACTAATTAGGGAAAAAACATGATGAGGGTTCAGACAATCAGATCCATACTTGAGGCCATCACTAATGGGGATCATGACTTGCCTTAAAAAGCACGTCACATGTAGGGTGGGGGTAAGATTGTGTCCCCGTGCAAGGGCTGGGTGGGTGTGGGGGTGTTGCCAGTGAGGATGCAGAGACAGTAGGTGAAGATGACACGCAAATTGAAGAAAAACAGTGGATGTGTTATTCTAATTATCCCACTGACGCTGCCTTGCAGTCTAATGTTGTTTGACATCGCACAACAACCATGGTGGGGAAGTGAGTGTCTGTGTGTGTGTGTGTGTGTGTGTGCATTCGTATGTGTGTGCATCACTGTCTGTGAATGAATTTGCAGGAAAACATTTATGCTCGAGTCTGACAGCGTTTGTCACATGTGCTCAAGCCAAAATGTGAATGTGTTTTGTGTGACCTTTTAAAAATTATCTGTTGGTCAGGCCAACTTGATGAATATATAATATATATATATATATATATATATATATATATTCATGTAGATTTAAAAAAAAAAAAAAAAATTATAGACGATTTATTATTTTTTATATTTAATATGCAGCTTATCTGTCGCTCACCTTTGATTGGGGATTATTTGTGCAGTTGTGGATAGTTATGTCGAGCATAAGCCTTGTGACGCCAGCTTTATTGACTGAAACACATTACATTACCATTCATGCACATTTTTCTTCCAAGCAATGCAATTAAAACATAAATCATTAAAATGCTATAACATAGATCACTTGTTGTATTCAGTGAAGAGGAACATTTTATATTATAGTAATACAGCATAGCAATGATATCATGCTTCACATATTGGACCTGAGAAGGACCCACACCTTTGATTCCTTCCCTTAAACCTGATCGTCCAAAACAAGGTGTATTTGAACAACTGGTTGTTAAATTTGAATGAATTTGTTGAGTAACAGAAAAAAATGACTGATTATGAGCACACCAAAAATCCCAAATATCGTTTTTATTGTAGATTTCCACTGTTATGATTTGCTGCTGTAGATTTCACACTTTTTTTTTACAAGAGATTTGAAGGTTCCAGAGGTGGTGATCAATAATCAATTGAAAACAATTTTACAGATGTATTAGTAGTGCATATTTACAATGAAAACAATTCATTTGCGGCCTATGATTTTATAATTTAACGTGTTGGTCGACCAACAGGTCAAATCTGTCTGTCGCTGCGTGCGTCTTCAAAGAGAGACATTATTAAAGAAAGGGAAAAGAAATACACAGAATGTAGCGTTTGTGCGGCTGCAGACATGTGCGTGCTTGTGCATATTTGTGTTCCGGGAGCGTGGTGGGGGCAGGGTAATATGAGAGATATCCTGTTCCAACACATCCCCTCTGGAGCTGACTTAATGACCTGTGACCTGAAGATGTACAGTACATGTTAGGGAAGAAGGGAGGGCAGCTGAGGAGGGACAGAAATAGGAAGGCAGTGGGGTGAGGAACTAGGAACAAAATGGATGAAAACTGACTGCAGAATGAGAGATGCAAATGCATCAGTTTCTCTCTCTCCCGCTCCTCTTCTTTCTCTCATCTCTCTTGCTCTTTTTCACTTGGCTGTTTCCTTATCTGACCACAGTCATATCAGCTGCCAGTGCTTCGCCTCTTACCTCTGCTTTGTCCGTCTTTGCGGCTTTCACCCACTTCCCCCTTATTCATTTCTTTCATCGGGGCTCATAGATCACAGCTAATCAAAGACAGGATGGAGACAGCCAACAGCGCTCGGACACACAGCACACAATGGACGCAGGCGGATGCAGCAAGAGAAAGGGACAGGAGGATAACTCAGTAGGAAAGTGGGCAGAAGACAAGTGAAACAGATTGTCACACATTACCTGCTCTTCTCTTTTACTTGAGTCCGACCCCATTTTTCATCTACTTGTCCGTTCTTTTTTTTTATTTTATGCAGCCTTTATATTGTACTTCAGTCAAGTACAGCTGCCATTTTGCATTGCTGTGTTTCTACAGCAGCTCAGACAGATGTGCATTCCAACTCTCAAGAAGAAGCATGCGCTTACTATGATGCACAAATGCAGGAATCAACAAAGAAGAAGCAGCAAACGATAGAGAGGGAAAGTGCGTTGTTAAAGTGTGAGAAAAATCCAGCTGCGATTTTCTGGAACAATATGGCGGCTACCGGTGCAAACGACTATATGCAAACGGAACATTATTCGCAAATACGCCCGTAAAAAAATCTTTTATATAAAAAGTTATAGTTTGAAAATCGTTATTTGACAACGTTCGTAAATACGCAGAGTGCTTTGCAAGAGTCTTCCCATGACCGGGGTGTGTGTCCCTGTGTATACATGCGGATGCTTCATGCTTATCCTGAAACATCCTGACTGTTGCGAGTATAAAGCTCACGCATCTTCTGTTTCGCACATTTCTTCTCCGTTGATTTATCAAACGAAGATATATCAACATCGCCCACACAACAGGCAGGAGCTCCGTTGGAACCGGCATTTTCAAACGTGAATGAAAATAGTACCAGGAAATTAATGGAAATCTATGTAATGTCCCCAAAACTCAACTCTCTCTCTCTCTCTCTGTGTGTGTGTGTGTGAGCCCTTACTGACCTGACCCCTACGAGCAATGGTAACTCTCTGCTTTATTAATAGCTAATCAATGGCCTCTCTGGGACCTATGGGTCGTACTGAGGACTCCCGCAAGACATATGTGAGGATTTCATCATACACATGGACACCTCTACCCTCCCCCCCCCCACACACACATCGATAGTTCATTGGTGTCAATGGATTATAACACATGAAAAGGTCATTTTACCACTCGTTTTTCTCCCTCCAAGTTCTTATTATGTTTATACGTCGACACTCTGTCAGAATAATGTAAGCAGCTCTGATCTTAAACAGGCTGTTTAAGATTTGTCCTTCATCTTCACTAATCTATCTGTTTTTAGCATAAATGCACTTTCTCTTTTGCCGGCTGCCTCGCACGGTACTCTTACTGCTTGACTTGACATTTATTCCTTGTAAGCACTTATCGGGTCCACATGACCACCTCTTGTTGTGCATCATTATTTTCTTTTTCCTTTTCTGCTATTTTCGGCGTGCCTGCCCTCTTGCTGTTCTTCCCCTCACCTTCTTATTTACACTGCCCGGCTCTCACTTTCAGTACCATATTTTGAAAGTGCAGTCTTGTTTTGTTGATGTGCATCGCCATTGTTTTACAAGCCTAGGGCAATGCAGGTTTTCTGTTCCTCTCACTCTTTCTCACTGGAGACATTGTTTGAAAACAGCAATATGAGTTTTAAACATGTCTTGGGAGAAATTCGACATGTTTTTCCTCTCCTTTTCCTTTTCCCTTCTACCTTTTTCTCCTCTGCTTCTTAGTCAACCCTCATTGAGCTGTTGGCTCACCACTAACATCCAGTGCTTCACATTCATGACTAACGCTCCTCACCACACATTTGAATTACCACTATATTTCATGTCTTGCAATTTCGGAGTCCTAAATCCAGGGAAAGGATCAGACTGGTGATATCCTGTGATTTTGCTATTGGCACCAAAATCTTATGTCTTTGGCTCTTAACCCTAAGCATATCAGTTTATTCTAAAGATGTACGTGATACAGTGAGTACTGATGAGAGTGCAGCACAGAGTTCTACACAAACTTCCAGCCTCAGAGGATTTACGTGTCCAGTGGATACATTTTATAGATGATGGCAATGTGCCGGCTAGAGTGGGCAAATTATCACTTTTCCAAATGCTAACTGCGGTTAGTTGCTGGAGCCTCAGTGATGATGACGTAGTTTCCTGTGTCTCATTTGCATTTAAAGAGACAGGCACTCAAAACCGAGCATTCTGAACAGGGCTGTTTTGGTAGGGTTGAACTTGACCACAAACATCCTGAAATAACTTTGTAGTGAAGTGCAGCGTTTCCTTCTGTTTGATCTGAGAGAAAGAAGAATTTGCAAAAGTGAAGAGATACATAAATGTGTGCAGCAGGTGCATACCAAGCGTTTTGGTGTTCTGACAGGCCCATTATTGAATTGCGGCCTTTTTTTACAGTTATGTAAATAGGCACATTTGGTGTCTTGGATTTGATGAGCCAGAAAGGGACTCCAACCCTGAAAGCAAACAGTTTTCATGTTTTAGATTTGGCCCAGTTGTGAAAAGCCATCATCCCTTCAGCTAAGGAGACAAGCCATCATGGTTGATGGTTGACACACACATGAGGCTTCCTGTACACCTACCAACATAACACACAATAGAAACCTGACTCACTTGGTATTTGCTCACTACACAAACCTAAACCCAACTGCCCTCTGGCTGAAAATGTGTTTGTTTTTGTGTGTAAAGAAAGGGAGAGAGGGAGAGTATGGAGGAAATAAAGAAAGGAATTTGAATCTCATATGCATTTCGGTTGAAAGCCGTTGCAGCCTTGACACGCGCGCACACACACACACACACTCACACACACACACCTAAAACTCATTAGTCTTCAGTCTTAACTGTCAGTCTGTCCTCTGAAAAAAAAGTACACATATTTTTCTGTAATAGCTACAGTTGCCTGCACACATAAATAATCCAAATACAACAAAACAGAAAGAATGGGAAGAAAACAACAAGATGAAGTCTCTTTACAGGTGCGTGAGGGCAATCCTTGGCCGGTGATCAAAGGTCAAAGAGATAAACGTGACCTTCTTCTGAATATTTTGTGCTAAATCAGTAAACTGTTTTGACTTCGAGACAAATTTAAGTTGGTTCAGTTCTAGTCGTTCTGTAGTTCCGACGTTGCTTCTTCACCTTCTGAATGAGGTTTCAGCTTTTTAGCATCATTAGCATTATCCATTAACTTTGTCCTTTTACATCGGCATGTGTCCATCTGTAATTATGATTCAGATCAGGCTTTTTTTTAATCTGTGTGATCTTTTCTCCGTTCACTAGAGTGTCATTGTAATTCACCTGTTTCTTTTGGAAACAGCATCTACTTTTCTTTTCCTGGTAGGCACTATTATACTTTTCAATAATAATAAGCAGCATTATGTTTCTTTTTCTGTGACTCAATAGATGGACGGTATCACTCAAAAGGACAATAATAATAATATGTAAAACACATTTTCAGAAATGTGGTTGTATTTTGGAGTTGTTTGCTCTGTGTTGCTTAATGATGGGGGGTATGGAAAGAAAAGGTAATGGATAATGGAACTCCCATAAAACATCACCATCAACCATACAATGGCAGCTGATGTAGATGTAATTTGATATTTCTTACATGGCCACTAGAAGTGGTAGCTTAGGTTGTTGTAATGTTGGAGATCAAGGAAGGCACAATACAACAACATTTTTAATGTTGTGTTGTGCTTTTGTGTAATTTAGACTCACAGCCATGCAAAGGAAGGGCAACATATCATATTTGACAATGCCAAGAATATACAATACGCTGTTTTTTGTGTTTTTTTAAAGCACCCCCACTCACCAACAGCACCCATCTCCAGATTTGCCATTTGTGTGTGCATCCTTGTGTGTGTGTGTTTTTACTCTGCATAAAGAGTGTGCCCTTCTCTTGCAAGCTGACAAGTGAACACCTTGCTTATTTCTGCTCAGGGGTAAACAGACTGGTATTTATTCCTTTGCTCTGCGATCGCCATCCTCCTTATTTCTAACACCTTCAAACAAACATGAACTTATAGCAGAGAGTGTCACACAGTAATAAGCAAATATTTCATCCAGGTGAGTTTATTTGGAAACGGAGAGGTGAGGATAAATGATCTCTCGAGGTTTATGTTGCTGCGTAGCTTAATTTTCTAATTTTGAGACGGCTTATATCAATGATACATTTACTGTACATGTGTGATGTCTAGGAAAAATATACTGTGTGTACATAAAGCTCCTAACCAGCAAAACAACCCACTAACCAATAAGCATGTAACTTATACGGTATCAGTTGTGGCACAACAGCAACACGAGGTTTGCCATTCAAAATCAAAACATGCATTAGCTGCTTTTGGTGCTCCAAAAACAATGAGTTAAGAGTTCACACAATAATGTTAACAAGTTAACTACAGTTCTCCACTGTGTTTGTTTTACTCCTCCATTACCTAACTACTACTTCTCTGGTAGGTGCCACTATTGCAGCTATAAGACAAATGACAAGGTAAAAAAATATCTCTGCTTTAAAACTGCTAAAGTAATCTGGGCTAGGTTTACTGCATCTTTGATTCCCATAAATATTAAAATAGTCTGGTTTTTAATTATGTTTTGTTCAGTTTTTTTCAGTCATCAACTACTTGGGGTCTTTTTTGTGATATTTTGAAAGCTACTACAAGTTGCATTTAAAGCTATGGTATGATGATAGACTTTTAAACTCTTACTTTCTGTAGATACTCTTTAATTGCTGCCTATTGCTCTGCTTTATTCTCAGCAATATCCTGTTTGAATCCTGTACATTTTGGATTATTGTGCTTAAAAAAAATTGGAAACTATACATGTAAATATCTTTAATTTCATCCAGTTGTAGCTCCCAGATCATAAATCATAAACCAGGTGAATCATTTCAAAACAAACAACTCAAGCCTTTTGTTCTCTCATTTTAGACCTCATATGAGTCACTGGGACCTCATTTGCACCTGCAAAACTCAGCTTCCTGGTTTGATCCCCCCCCCCCCACCAATAGAAAGTGACCTGGTTTTTTCAATTACGTGAAATTCTTGGGTGCCTTTATACTTTCATATATACGGAAGCCGCCCACCTATAATGCATGCAGTCAGTGCACACACACTCTCTAAGAAGGGCAGAGTGGCAGGTGGAAGGGTGGGTAATTGTGGCATCAGTTGATAACCAGTGGACACGACTGTATGTTTTCCTCTCCAGAAGTCAACAGTGCGTATCAGTGTTCCACTAATAGGGAGAGTGGCTCTGCATATACGCAATGTGTTGCTGTGCAGGGGAGAACCATTCTGCTACTGCCTGTGGTGTGTGTCGCTCTCGCTTTCCCTCTCTCTCACTGGGTGTGTGTGGTGTGTGTGGTGTGTGTGTGTGGTGTGTGTGGTGTGTGTGGTGTGTGTGCGCTTGTTTTTATATCCCGACTGGGTCTTCAACCTGAACAGACATCAACCCATGGGAACTTGAGGCACAGTGGAGAGAGAAACTGAGGTCCCTATGGGTTGAGATGTACTTTTTGAGGATTAAGACCATTTAATATTGTGTTGATATTTAGATTATTGTTTCTTTTTTCTTTTATTGTTAGGCATTCGATTCTGATTGATAGTGTTAGAGGAAGGCCCTACATTGGGATCTGAGACGCTAAGCTGCGGTTCGTCAAAAGGGTTGATGAGACATAGACTGAGCTAGAATGAGAAGTGGACGGCTAAAATAAAGTAATGAAAGAGATACTGCGTAGAGAAGAGAAGCTGCTGTCGCGGAGCGAGTGATCGAGTGAGAGCGAAAGACAGAGGGATGCTCTCTGGAGAGTCGCACGCGGGGACGAAAGAGACATTTTGCCGCCATAAGCATGTTTAAAGTTTGAACAGGCACTTAAGAGGGACAGCGCAGGAATGCATATTTCTCAAAGAGGCTCAGAGCGGGCACTCGTGGGTAAAGCGGTGATTTTTGTGTGTATGGAAGAGAAAGGGGGTGTTTAAAAAGGAGAGACAAAGTCAAGTGGAGGAAGGGAGAGAAAAGAGAGAGACATGCAAGCTTTCTTAATGGAGGTGTTTTTGCTTCACTAATTTTAGGGCCCATTTAACAGTGTGTTGCTCTCCCACTGTATCTCCCTCCCTCCCTCCCTCCCTCTCTCACTCACTCACACACTCTCCATCCCCTCCACCTCTTCTCTTTCCCCTGCATCTCCAGTTAATTTAATGAAGGGTTACCCGATTGCTTTTAGCATTAATATTCCAATACCAAGTAATGTAAATAATGAATGCAACTGCCCTCTATTCTCTCCCTCCGACTCTCTCACTCTCTGGATGATGTTGAGCCCCATCTGTCGTCTCTGTGGTGGCACAGTGCACTCCCCGAGGAGGAGAGGGAAAAGTGGGATAAGTGGGCAGACAGAGAGAGAGAGAGAGAGAGAGAGAGAGAGAGAGAGAGTGAAGGGTGAGGGAAGGGTGTGTCTAGAGGGACAAAATGACCGTTTTTTTTCCCCCCTCGCAGAGTGTCATTGCTGAGATTTGTTTTGTGGGCTTTAAGTGTCTCAAACTGCAGTCCTGGATGCCAGATCCTAAGAAGTCTGTCCACAATTTATATTAATTTCTAGAAGAAGAAAAAAATAAAATCCTTCCTATTTTTCCATTTTTATTTTACCCAAGTACTTGTGTATACCATAATTTCAATATATACACAATTACAGCAGTGGAAAAGGTATATCATTTTTATTGTTGTGTTTGTGTGTGCGCACTGGGATTGATTTGATTTGTTTGTAACAATAGCACTTGTCATGCATAATTCAACCAATAACATTAGCAACTTAATTGAATGCATGCTTGATAAAAATCGTGATATACCACACCCTTGTGCGGAGTGGTGTGTTCTGTATTTACAACATCATGTGCAGGATATATAGAGAGTCCTGCTTTTCTCTGGATCATGTGACCTTAAAGTGTCCACCCCCTCTAAATATAATATCAGAGTTTCTGTCGACGTGGACAGGTAACTGTTTTTGTTGAGTTGTATTCCTCATAAATGTCATTTCACATGACTATAAACATGCAAAGCAATACAAAGATAGGTAGGTAGATAGATAGATAGATAGATAGATAGATAGATAGATAGATAGATAGATAGATAGATAGATAGATGACAATACATTTACATCTTGTCACGTTTGAAAAGGAGTAGGCTTATATACGTACCCCATTCCTATTACACTTAACTACTTTATCCCATCACCAAATACTTACATATTTACAGTATTTTATACAATACAACACAAGAATACATCTCGCTTTAAACACAAGGTAGTGCAGAAGGTGAGGAAAAACTTGCTTTTAACGTCGAAATTCAACTTTATACCCTCAAAACGACTAATATTCCGAAAAGTTGAATTGTGTGTGTCTCTGTACTGTGAGTTGGTCCCTTGATATGGGCGAGGTGACCTGTTCTGGGTGAACACCTCCCCCTTTGCAATGCTCCAGAGGATAAGTGGTAGAAAATGAATGAAGTCGAAATTCATAATGAACAAAAAACACAGTGCAGTTATTTCTGTCTGTCCCTAATGGTGTTTGGTGCGTGGTGTTTGAAGCTGTTGGTCATGTGATGAAGCAGGTTTTACTCCAATCAGAGGGTCAGAGGTTTGATCTTGCATGTCCTTGGAACAGCATATTGCCCCTGATGTATGCGATATCTTTTTATAGATGCACTGCATGAATGTGTGTGTGAATGGATGAGTGTGACTTTAAACAGCTTTGAGTGGTTATTCAGAGAGAGAAGCTGAAAGCACTGTACCATTTACAAAAATTGTTTGGTGCACTATTTGAGTGGCCTGTGTTGATTTGAGCAAAACAGGCAATGTTCCAACCTGTGTGTTTGTGTTTGTATTTGTGAGCTTAATAGAAAGTACACTTATTTCTGCTGCTGATGCTGCTGCTGCTTAATCTGGCCAGAGGGCCCCACTTAAACTTTCTATGTTTTACATTCAGTGTCACTGAAGAATAATAAACACCGCAAGCTTTCACAGGCTTAATCCGAGTTATAGATTTTTTAGTTGTGAGAGAGGCTGCACGGAAAGACGGGATTGTGAGAAAGAGAAATAGGGAGCTGTTGTCGTGAGCAGGTTTAGGCTACAAGCCTCTTGCAAACTAGTATTGAGCAGAGCTAATTAATTTAGACTCTGCCAACAGATGGCTAAAGCCACGTGGTAGCCACTAAGGGAGGCACTCCTCTTTCCTTTCACTCTCTTTTGCTCTTTTCCTTAAACTGTCTTGGTCCATCTCTCCAGCAGCACTCGCTGTCTGTCAGCCCCCTTTTGCATATGTATCTCCTCAAAGTTGCCACCAGCAGCCAGAGGGTGTGATCGATCTTCAGCGAGCAAAAGGCCCCTGGGGTGGACATTGGAGCTCTTAGGCTATTTAGGAATTACACACTGTCAAGGTAGTCATCTCAACCTTCAACACAGAAAGACACAGAGGAAAAAAAGAAATAGAAAGGTGTGTGTGTGTGTGTGTGTTTTCCACAGTTTATTATTTTAATTTGTAGGAGAGACGGAGGGATGGGAAAAGGCAGATGGAGAATGGGAAAAAGACCTTTGGTATTAATGGCTACATCTGTCCATGGCTTCAGTCGTTCATGTAAACACCACTGTGACACACATACACGCACACAAAAGCAGCACTTCAGCCACTCTGGTGTTTCTGCAACCAAAGCCATTTCTGAGGAGTTTCCCTGCGTACTTGTGCAGGAAAAACACATTAAAGTTTAACTGGAGGAGGAGAGAAAGGAGGGGAGGAATAAAAGAGAGGGGGACATCAGAGCACTGTCGCACATGCTATTCTGCCACTCGTTACTCAGTCTAAATTCTCTGCTTTTCTTCTCATCTTCATGGCTGAAGGAGAGGTGGAGTCTGGGGGAGATTATCAGGTATCGTAAAACGATATTGATATTCATTAATAAGTCCTTCACAACACTGATGTATTACTCTAGTGCAGGTTTCACACTATAGGATGATCGCTTGATAACAATTATATCACTAGGAATCAACAGCCGACTCTGTACAACGCTGCATAAATGTAAGTTGTAAGAAAATCGCACATTTTTCTTCCTTTCCTCCTCTGTCGTGGATTTTCTATTTCCTACCAAATGTCAAAGGGTGCAGGAATAAAAACAGAGAGAGGAATACAGTGAGGAAAAAACAGGGGTAGGGAGTGGGGGACAGATGGGGGAGTGAGCAAGCACGTGGCACACTTTGCATGAGAGTGTGTGTGTGTGTGTGTATGTGTGTGACACACAATAGTGGTAATTATCTTAGCCGTTGAGTGCACAGAGGGCTTGGCAGTATAGCGTATGATGAAGGAGGGAGGGAGGGAGGGAGGGAGGGGGGGTGGTGGGGGGGTGCACAGGCAGTCAAACAGTAATATAATCATAGTCCTTTGTGTGAGCGAGAGCAGAGGGCAGCTCAGTGTCAGCTGTTATTGAGTGCTTATCCCCTAACGGCCTTCCCTACGCACAGATACACACACAAACATGCACACACAATGTATAGCCATGTCCATAAAATTGCACTATTCATACGTTCGTGCTCAGCCACTTTCACACGTCAGTTCCCTGCAAATCCATCAGTCACAGCCAGAAACATTATTTAAAGCAAACATTATGCCTAATCTGACATGGAGTGAAGGGTTCCCAGAGGTTGTGACAGGTGACAATTTGATCTGCGACTGCAACGGCCTATTCACCATGGTAACTATAGTGTTTATGTTAGAGTTGTCTCAACAACAGCCTTTGTTCATTCATTAGTTGCTCTCGTGATAGTTGCGGTGGAAACAATCTGAAATCCAACAACTCTGAAAGTATGTATGCATGTTTAAGACATTGTACTGCATGGTATTATACCTCACACTCAGGTCATATCCACACGGAAATGGAACGGAAACTATCTTTTTCTTTATTGTTTTTAAAAGAAAAGTTTCCTGTTAAGATGGCGTCGTTTCAGGAAATGTCACAATCCACAAGAAACCGCCGAAAAACAACTCAAAACACTGTCGTACATATGCCAAGTAAGAAGTGCTGTAACACTACACCAAAAAACAGAGAAGAAGACGTTACACATTATATTATAGACATTACAATGTATATAAACACCGAATCGGAGACAGAATGAACCAAGCCAGAGGTTTTGAGGTGTTGACAGCTTATTGACTTCGTGAAAGTGACTAGCCACAAATCTACCTACTTTCTGGCATAATCCTAGCTACTCTCCGAGATGGAAATCGCCAGTTCTGCTGCACTTGAACTTCTTTGAGTTGTGTTTACTGTGGGCAGAGAGCGAGAAACACAGATACCACACAGATACGGAGTCAGACATGAATGAGCTGTGGATGTGCAGTGTAGCTGACCGTGTGCGGAACATACAGTCACTCATCTGTATTGTTCATTCAAGTTAAAAATAGTAAAGAAAATAGTATTTGAAAATAGGTTTTGTTTTCTACTCGTATTATTTTACGTATTATTTTTTCGGTTGCACAGTTACACCCCCCCCCCCCGTGTCTGAAATCGCTGAGGACATAGCTAGGACGGCTTTTCAAGTTTCCACATGCCATGACTTCCAGGTTCTCATTGACAATACAAGCTTCATTCTTAGTTTGTTACTTTTTTATCCTTACCGATATTAAAACTTACTGTTTAATTCTTGTGAACAAAAACAATGTACCATTTTTATTGTATTCTGCATCCTTCATCTGAAAATGGGCTCTGTCAAGCAATACTATCAGACCTGACTGAGGGAGTTTTGTGTGTATACATATATCTCGTCAAACTGAACATTTTCCTATCATACTCCAACCTGCAGTTTGCAGCTGTCTCGCCCTTCAAGCAAAGCTGATGTTGATGTTGACATTAGCAATACTGAGAAACACGGAGTGAGTCGTGTGAAGCTGAACACAAGTGTTTGTTTGTGTATTTGCAGTATGCACATGGTCAGTAGTGGGCACAATACATAATGTACTTGATTAAATGAAAAACAAAAACTGCTGTGTAAATTATCTACCAAATGTCGACACAGCATCCAGACTGACAATGTTTTAAATCTTTTTTCACCATTTTATGCTACTGGATGTGATTTTGTGGTTTTGTCCCACTGTCCCTGTTTTAGCTGACTCCAAAGTAATGATCTGTATCTAGAAATTAAGTCACCCATTGTTTGTGTGATACATATCATTTTTTAATTAATTAAACATTTTAATTTTCCATTTCCTTCCATTTTCTTCTTGTTTTTATAATCAAGACATCTGTAAAATTGACATTCATCATGTTTTTCTCAACACACCTTTTAGACTATTATCAATTTTATATTGTTTTATGAGGAATATCTTTGGTTCAACAATATCAACATTCCATATCTGTCACTTGGACAATGGGAGCTAATGATGGCGACTTAGGTTCATAACATTTAACAATACATTGATTAGATGTTGATGACTAACAGAAACAGACCTGTACATTCTATTTTATTTATTTATTTTTATTTACAAATTAAAATAAAGACAAACAAGGATAGTGTGTGACAAGAGTCAAGGGACGAACCTGAGCCCTGACCGTCAAAGTCAGGGCAGTGCAGGGGTTAAACACACAGTGTGCTATGGAACTCTGTTTAAGGCTTATAAATAATTCTGTGGCCCTGTCTCGATCCTTCAGCCCTGAGGAAATCCCACAGCTGACCAGAGAAAATACACAGGGCACATCTCAGACTTGACCTTCTAGTGTATACCCACACACAAAACGCACTCGAGCCTTCATAGAAATTTCTCTTTCAACATGGCCTGTTACTGTCTCTTGATCCTCTTTCTCTCTTTCCCTCTGTCTCTTGGCTCTGCAGGGATCAGCTTAGCTTCGACGCATCCTCAATGATAAATAAATGTTTCGCTTTGTCTGCTCATCAATAATGCAGACTTACTTTAAGTGCTGCTATGGGGCTTACATTCTTTGTCTTTTCCCTGTGTTGTTCTCTCTCGGTTCGTTCCTCACCTCTATCCCATCGTCCGACGGAGGAGAGGAGGCGCAGCTGTCCGAACACAGAAAAGCACTCTGAATCTCGTCCTTTCTCTCAAAGTCTACCTGTGGCTTTATGAGAGAGAGGCACGGCTTTACCTGAGTAACAGGACAGAAAAGAACAGAGAATTAAACTAAGCCAGACTTCAGAGTTTTCAGAAATATCGATAATGAATTATACAAAAAAAAAAAAAAGTTAAAAGTTTAGCTTATTAGTGTCAGATTTGAAGTTTTTGAAACTCAGTAATGTTGAGACTGGTATGGGTTAGGTATAGTTATAGGCTTATAACAGGTGGAACAATGATGATGGCACTTTACAAATGTATTAGTGCTGGGCACTAGGTTAACGCGTGTTAACTACTGCCCGGGAAAAGACGCGTGACATCATGTTTGCGTGCCGCGACACCGGAGTCCAGGCACCATTTACCAGTTACCTCCGTTAGCTGCATTAGCTCGCTTAGCGCCGTTAGCACGCGCCTACAGTCAAACTGGAGCGGTCTAACTATTAAACGAAAAGAGCAGCGCTACAAATAACCAGCGTACCTGTGTACTGCGTATGTTTGCCTCTGTTTTTAAAGTTTAGAGTTACTCTAGAGACTCATTTTAATCCGGAGTCACGTAAACATGACGTCACACGCGTCTTTTTCTGGTCAGTTGTCATGGAAACGTGTCGTGCGTTAACGTTGATGTCGCTAACCGCCGTTAAGATTTGGATAATATAATTAAATGTGCCATCTATTGCCACTGTCATTTGATTTGCGAAATAGCTTTTTAAGCCAGTCTTCGGTTCAATATTTACTGTGTTTTAGATTTAAGGTGGAGCCTTACCATTACCACAGTAAATACACTGGTGACTGTACACTAATGCAAGATTGGGAACGTTTTTTAAAAACAAAATCCCCACAAATCAATGACAAACAAAACAATAGCGTTGTAGCCTTTGCGATTTGCTGATTGCATTGTTTGAAATTGCACTTAAATTGACATTGTTGTTCAGTTTAAGATTGACTAGTGTGCAACGGCTCATTTTGCCCATGTTATGATATAAATCCACACAAATCTACTAAAGAAAATATATATTTGGGGTGCTTTTTATTAAAACTGAAGCCCGCAGAATGCAAAAATTACCCCCCACACTAAAATGAAATGCAGTAAGTATAAACTGTGATAGAGGTCAGTGTTGCTGCTCATTGATTAACTACATTTCCCTATGATGGCTTCATACAGTATACTCTAAATACATAACAAAGGGGTATGTCCACAACTATGAATCTTAACTTTGTATCTGTAGGCTGTTCTCTGTGCATTCAGGACAGCACTGTACATGGAGTGAGTTTAAATGTAAGATGACGAAATGAAATGCCCTCGAAGAGTGTGTCAGCATTCGGCGAAGCAAGCAGTGGTATCTCTGTGTCATTGTTGTCCACTAGTTTCTGGATAAGGGACTGCTGTGAAATTGATGTGATGTGCAGTGTATGCTGTGTGTCACAGCAAAACATCTGTTTCTGCACAGAGCCTTTGGGCACCTGTGTGTGTGTGTGTGTGAGAGAGCGTGCATTTGTTTGCAAGGGTGTGTGTGTGTGTGTGAGTGAGAGCGTGCGTGTGTGTGTGTGTGAGCGTGTGAGCGTGCGTGCGTGTGTGTGTGTGTGTGTTTGCAAGGGACAGGCTGCCTTGTATCACTGTCACTCAGAGAGACAGAGAGAGACACTGATGTTGTTTCGCAGTGACACTTATCTGACTCCACTATGTCCTCAACTTAAACCCTGCTCCAGGCAGATATACTGTATGTGTTATTGTGTGTCGTACAGTCACATCACATCAAACCGTGGCACCCAAACTCTGGCCTAAAGCCAATTCCTCTCCTCCACAATCGTTTTCCAGCTCCCTCACTCTGTCCCTCCTACTTCTTTTTATTTCTCTCAATTTCCTAAGCCTTCAGTTGTCTGGATACCTCTTTATATTTGACAGATTTAGAGGGCACAAGTGGTTCTGCTCCTGTTTGTTATGTGTAGGTTGAAAGCAATTTATTGTATCTGACTGAATCTAGTGTTAAATCACTGGTTGAATATGTATATTTATTATATTATGAGGTATAATCAGTGCAGTTAAACTCAAATCTTCCAGATATATTACATATTTTGTGGAATTGTAGCAGCAATACCTGGTCAGACCTGGTATTAAAGACTGTCCTCATTGATCCGGCCACGGCCAGCTTGGGTTTAGGAGAACTTTTGACACCTCCCATTAAAATGTGTCCTGGATGTGTCTGCTGTGAGTACATATGTGACCCAGCCCTTTATTTAAATACATATTGAAGTCACGACACAGTGTGTTTGTATCTGCACTAGTAAGAAAGAGACAGATGAAGGAAGAAAAGAGGAGAGGAGCTGAGTGAATCAAAGCTCTAAAAGCACTGGAAAAAAAGTTTTGACCTTTAGGAAAAAGAAATCCTAGGGCAATCAGTGATAATATTGTGGCAGTGGCAGCAAATTAATTAACGTGTGCACACTGACTGGTGTAATAATGCCACTGCTGAGATGACGTCAGCTGAGGAGATGATCACTAATCCACCCCCGGAGGATGGATTGTGTTCATGCAGCTCAAGAATGTGACATCTGAACAGTTTTCCAACGGTCTGATACATATAGTTATAGGGTATCTGGTCCAGATGCCCTTTTTGTGTCTTATCATGGGTTATGGCTGTTAATATTGAACACCATGTCTGGTTAGGAATATGTGCTGAATTAAACTTAAAGGGGACATATTATGCAAAATCAACTTTTTAATCATTTTAATATTTTTATTTGGGACTCTGAAGGTCCTATCAGTCGGCTAAGTGTGAAAAAAAGATGACTCACTGATGTTTTGACGTCACAATGTGCTAAATTCCTGGAATTGTTGTCTCACGGAGCTCCGCTTCGTCAGTAAAACATGCGAGAGTGCTGGCGAGGGCAATGGTATCTGAAAACCGGAAGTCCGCGAAAAATTATATTCTTGGCTCCACAGTGCAGCACAGAGTTCTACACAAACTTCCAGCCTCAGAGGATTTATCTGTCCAGTGGATACATGTTATATATGACGGCAATGTGCCTGATAGAGCCTGCAAATGATCACTTTTCCAAATTCTAACAGCTGTTAGCTCCCAGTAGACTGTGGCTGATGTCATTTCCTGTCCCTTACCTTCCTGTTCCTTTAAGGTGGACCTAAAGAGATACTACTAAACCGAGCATTCTGAACTGGGCTGTTTTGGTAGGGTGATTGAACTGCTGTGGTGCTTCATCCTTATGGTATTTTGACCAAAGCATGTCACAGACATGTTCATTAGGACACCAGGGAACTAGTTTAACTTGGAGAAATAGGGTGTAATATTACCCCTTTAAATGCATCCTCAATCCTTTTCCGAATGTGGTTTCTTGTGATCCGATCTGAGGAGGCAACCGGAACACATTGGGCCCATTCAGACATTTACTTCTTACAATCTAACCACGATCAAATCACTGGGGATGGATGTTAATACTAGCTCTGTATGGGGTTTGTAAGATGTTTCATCTCTCATCTAAGAGGCTTCTTCAGCGCTGGAAAAACAGAAATGTGACCTCTGTGGTCAGCGCTCAATGTAACTGCATTTTGTCCTAACAAACATGATGACATTGAACTTAAAGGGCCAGTCATCTGTCCACTGTGTCCACCTCCAACATAATTACTAAATACAATTTTTTTCTGCTCTATTTATGTTAGGAAAATGCCGCCTCTGACGTTGTTGTGCTCGGAATTTGTGGGGTTAGGATATGGCATGCACACACGCACACACACATGCAGACAGCAGTCATGTTCTGCCAGCACTTCTTGTAATCCGTCAGACAAATTACAACGTCCTCCTCTCCTCCTCCTTTCTCCTCTTCCACCTCACTCGCTCCTCGCTTTGCTCTCTGTTCTTCCAGCTGCAATTGGATTTGGATAAAGATGGCTTTTCCCTTTCTTCTCTATTCTTCCCTGCTTTGGCTAAAGAGGGATTTGCCTGGGGAAACTACACACAAACACACACGGACGACAGCGTGTAGACATTGCATTTGAGGAAAAACATCTTCACTAACAACTGCCTCCCTCTCTCTCGCCCTCCACCCATCACTCCCCTCCTCGCCTGCACTGTAGCGACAAGCTCCATAGCCAGAGGTCAACAACCTCTCTTGCCTTCACCGTCTTTCATTGAGTTGCTTCGTCTTCTCTCCCATACCCCGGTTTCCACAGCTATTTATCCTCTTTGCACTTCCTTGTCATGGTCATTTCTCCAGCTCCTTCATTCTCCTGCTTTCATGCCATTATTGTCCTCAGTGCTCTTGTGCAGGTCAGAGAAGTGTGCTGTTAACATTGAAGCCACCACACACAGTTCTACACGACCAGTAAAGTGTGAGCAGCCAAACATGGAACAAACTGCAACTATTAACATTAGGGGTGGGGGAACAAATCGATTCACATAATAATTATATGTTCTATTCGCAATTCTAATCATCCACAATTCTGAATCGATTCATTAACTTCAAAAATCGATTATTTCAATTATTTTTTTACTCTCTTGAAAAACCACACAAAACACCAGTTTGTGTTATTTGTGTTCAGTTCATTTTTGTAACTTCTGGGAGAAAAAGGCAGCAAGCCTATAAGCTTTTATTTATGCAAGTTAGTTTTTTGTACAGTAAGTAATTTTTTATTTGTTCTGAATGAATAAATGTTAACTTTTGCCTTAGGTTTGCCTTTGTGTGATTATATAATTGGAATCAGTTTATTTAAAAATCACATTATCTTATACAAACTGTATTGTTTTGATGCCATAATTTGCCTTAACACACTATGCATTGTATCAATGTTTGAATCGAGAATCGATTTTTTAATCGAATCGTGAGACACCTAAAGATTCACATCCCTAATTAACATGTAGTATTGTGCTGTTACAACTCAAGGATGACAACTATAATGTTTGTTTGTGTGTTTGTGTATATGTGTGTGTTAGAGCTGCAACTTACGATCATTTTTGTAACCGATTAATCTGTAGATTATTATTCGTTTGGTCCATGAAATGTCAGAAAATGTAAAAAAAAAGTCAGTGTCAGTGTTTGTCAAACCTGGAAATCGAATTTCTTGTTTTGTCCACAAACCAAAATGATTCAGTCTTAATGATTTCTTTGTTATGTGGAGCAAAGAAACGAAGAAAATATTCATATTTAAGAAGCTAAAACAATCAGAAATCTTGTTTTAATCATGAAAAAAGCTTCAGACCGATTAATCAATTATCAAAATAGTTGACGATTAATTTAGTAATTGATTGATAATCGATTGAACGAATGATTATTTCAGCTCCAGTGTGTGTACTTTTATTTGTTACCTGTTTTAGGACCTTTCTGGCACAAACACTGACCTTGTCAGGAGCAGCAGTCGTCTTGCAAGGTGAACCTGATCCTAATGAGGCAGAACCTCATTTCTGAGCAAGTTCAGGGCTAAGATTTGAATTATTAACTGTTTATGGGTAAAGCTAGGGATAATGCTTTGTTTAGGCTGTCCAAATGAATGGAAGTCAATGCAGCGTGCTAAGATGAGTAGCTGCACAAATCTGTGTGTGTGTGTGGAGTAGAGGGGCTTGATCATAGTGGTGGTGTGACTGAATAATTGAAGGATTGAGGCAGCAGATGGTTTTTAACCCTGAACCCAAGACAAGACAATAATCAATATTTAAGCAGAGAAGAAATGATACACCACACACACACAGACACACACACACACATTCACAAACAGAGACGTTTGCGTACTGTACATAAAGTCAGTTATATACTCTTATGAGAAACAAGTTCATGGCTGTCAGGCTGCATGATGTATGGTGTGTGTTTTTCTGCACACCGAGGGAATTTATTGTGCGTGTACTGTGTGTGTGGTTGGTAGTTGTGGGAGTTCACTGTAAGGATTTTTGTATATCCGTGCGGTTATGTCTGATAGTCAAAATAGCTTTTAAAAGCGAGTGAACAGCATGCAAAAATGGATCAGAGGTTTTGTGCCAGCGCTGTTTATGTGTAATTATGTTGTAATAATATGCATGTTTGTGTGTGTGTGTGTGTGTGTGTGTGTGTGTGTGAAGACAACAGGCAAAAACCACAGGCTCTAACATTTCTTTCTCTTTCTCTCCCCCTCTTTATCTACATCTTTCTCTCTCTTTCTCTTCCTGTCTCGGCCACCAGTAGTGGTAATGGGGAGGGACCTGTCAACTCACTTAATGCAGCTAATGTGTGCCTGCGCCTGGGGACATGCGGGCACAGAGACACATACAGTCCTGACACACACAGTGCTCCACTCTCTCCCTCTGTCACCACTCTGTCACTTTCCCTCTCTTCTTCCTCCCTCCCCCTATTTCCTTCTCTCTCCTTCCATTCTTTTCCAGCGTCTTCTCCCACACTGTACTGCACCCAGTCTCTTGATATTTTTTCAGCTTTGTTTCTCCTCACAGCTTGAAGCTCTTTAGGCCACAGCTATTTTCATCGCCCTCAACTTCCATATTGCGTACGTGCTGTTGTTATTCCGTCTGACCACTGTGCTTTGATGAAGCAGGCCCTTTGAATAAAATAGACTTAGTTTACACCAATGCTTAAGACCACCATTAATCTGTTTTCTTAGTGTGAAAATATCCCATGTTATTGCACCCATGGTGTCTCGGCACAGTTTCCACTCGTTATGTAAATCCATAACTGGTCATATAGACATATAGAGTTTTGGTAACACTTTAGATTAGGGAACACATACTCATCATTAACTAGGTGCTTAATAACATGCATATAAGTAGCATACTAGCCCTTTATTAGTCAATATGAAGCACGTATTAACACCTTATGTAGGAAAAATCTTAATAAAAAACATTGTAAAAGAGGTTGAAGAAGGTTATGTTGAATAAGTTGTTCATATGTGCTTAATGAATAATAATAAAGGGCAAGTAGGGTAGACATAACCTCTAGAATAAGGTTATGTAGAATAAGGTGTTAATACCTGCTTAATGATTAATAATAAAGGGCTAGTATGCTACTTATATATGTTAGTAAGCACCTAGTTAATGGTGAATATGTGTTCCCTAATTTATAGTGTTACCATAGTTTTACTGTATATTAAAACACATTGGGTGCAAAAGTGGTTATTTATTATTATTATTATTATTATTAGTATTATTATAAATAATACTAATAATAATAATAATACTACAACTAATAATAATAATAAACAGCAGTTATTGCGATATTACACTCACAGAACTGGTTACAGGTGAGACTGACTCAATATATGTTTTTTGTCATGTGCTGAGATGTAATCCAGTGCAATTCTGTGTGGCTCATTTATGTCTTTGCAATAGTTTGTGTGTAGAGGTCTGTTCTGTTCTGTTGCTGAGTGGAAGAAGCTAAATGAAGCTTTGGCAACTCACAACATCACAACACTTTCAGTGGAGCAAGACTCTTTTCTTTTTTTCTTTTTTTTCAGCCTATTAGTTGGTATTTTTGATTGTGAGAAAAGCACCACCCGCCTTATAATTATAGGTCCATTACAACAAAATTAAAATAAAAACATGTACAGTATTAGCTTTTTAGGAGCAAGTTCCAATCCTCAAACCAAAGGCACTTAAATTAGACATTTTGAATTGCTTTACCATTGCTTTATGTTTAGTTTTTATTTTATTTTGAATCTTACTCTTAGTCCTGACTAAGATAAGTCCCCTTAACTACATCATTTGACTATAACTAACCAATAATTTCCCTCGAATAAAAGAGAAACAATGTTGGAGAGTAACCAGAAATACAAACCCTTCAAAATCTAAACAGCCTCCAGTTGGTCTGCCTGTCATTAGGTTCAGTTTTGGAAAGTGGCATGAATGTTAGACATGGTTATTTTATATTGTGTAGGTCTTATAGATTAGATTAGATTAGATAATAAATTGTACGCTGTACCGTTTTAATATATCTTTGGAACTTCTTTATTCTTAGCAGACAGTAAGTGCAATTCACAGCAGACTGTGTGATTACATTTAGATCAACAGACGGATGATACGTACTTGTCATGGTTGTATTCAAAATTGACCTAATAAACCAAAACAATCAAGCTTGCCTTAAAGGGGACATATTATGAAAAATCAACTTTTAAATAATTTAAATCCTTATATTTGGGACTCTGGGGGTGCTATCAGTCGGCAAAGTGTGAAAAAAGATGAATCACTCACGTTCTTATGGTCCTACTCAGTCTAAGTACAGGAGATGAAACATGCAATGTTGACTTCAGCACTCACTGGGACGCCACAATGTGCTAAATTTGTGCAATTGTTGTCTCGTGGAGCGAGGGAAACAGTATCTGATAACTGGAAGTGCGCAAAAATGCATATTCTTGCACAGTGCAGCACAGAGTTCTACACAAAGTTCCAGCCTAAGAGGATTTATCTGTCCAGTGGATACATGTTATATATGACAGCAATGTGCCTGCTAGAGCCTGCAAATGATCACTTTTCCAAATGCTAACTTCCGTTAGCTCCCAGTAGCCTCTGTGGCTAATGTCATTTCCTGTCCCTTAAGTTTCGTTTTACTTTTTTTTACTTTGGACCTAAAGAGATACTACTAAACGTTCTGAACAGGGCTGTTTTGGCAGGGTGATTGAACTGCTGTGGTGCTTCATCCTTATGGTATTTTGACCAAATCATGTCACAGACCAATGTTAACTTAATAAATAAATAAAAAAATAGAAATAAAATAGGGTATAATATGACCCCTTTAAGCAAGCAATTGTATGTTATGATCTTAACAATAAAGTAAAATGATTTAACATCTTAACAGGTAACTTTACTCTCTGTTTTTACTCTCTGTTTGGTGTCCCACATATTTATTTAATTGAAGGAGGTCAAAATGTCAACCTGCATTGTTGCCATCATTATTATTTCCGCTTCATGGGCTCATGGTTTTGCTGCTGATGTGCATAATCACAAGAAAGATGATTTGAGCTCATAAAAACAAATGGCTTATAGGAACAAAAAAATACTTCTGCTTTCCTTCCCTCCATTTCCTCTCCATTCTCTGTACTTCTGCCTCCCTCCGTCTATTCCTCCCCTACACTCTGTCACTCTGATGCACAAAAATCTGAAATGCAGAGAAATCTCTCTCTCATTCCCTCCTCCTTCTACTTCTCTTAACATGTTCTTTTCTCCTCCCTAATTCCCTCAGTTTCTTTGCCCCTGCGTTTTTCCTCTCTGTTTACCCGATTTTCTGTATCTACCTTCCCTTCTCCCCCCCTTGCGTATAAGGATCTCATTCTCTCTCATTATGATGATTTGAGGTTCAGCTTGAGCTGCTGGCCCATTAAAACCAGGCAGCATCCTTGTACTGCAGACAGACAGCTAGGCAGCCTCATAAGATGGCTTCTGCTCTGCATACTGCTTAAGTGAAATAAAAAAAAAAAAGGCCAGTTTCTGCACTATTTGTGAATATTTGTCATATGTGATGGGATTCTTTCATGCAACAGAGATGATGGCACACCCTCAGAACACGTAGTATGACCTTGGCAAATGCCACCTCTAGCCAAACTGCTACATCTCGGGTTGATGAGACCCCGTACTCTTCAGGGAGGGATGTTGAGGATTATACAGGGATTGGCAGTGGACAGAGCAGGAGAAAGAGGAGGGGTTTCTCCTGTAAAACCTAATTGGAAGAGGGGGTACAGTGTATGGGCTGGGGGGGGGGCAGGAGATTGCCAATGCTCTTTCACGCTATCCTGCTCTGTTCTACATGACTGGATCCATATGTACGTTCACCCAGAGAGTTCATTCAGTGGTGCGTGTGGACTATATATTTAACAGGAGACCTCGCAATAATGTCCGTATCAGCACCATACATGGAGTCGGTTTGAGTTGGATTTAGTTTGGCATAAGATAATTATGTCAAGACATACAAACCCATGTATTATGGTCCCACAGCCAGAAAATGATTCTGATGATACAAAAAAAAGTGGAGGAAGTCATGGTGTCTTTGAAATGTGGTTGGATCATGGGCGTATATGCAAGTTTATAATAAAATGGGATGTGTTCATGTTTTTAAATGTTGCAACGTTAAACTCCTCTATTCTGATATCCTAATATACATAATGATTTGGATTATGTATATTATAATGATTACAACCTGTTTGTTGTATCATCCTGTCATTTTTGTTGCATGGACAAAGTTCCTGTTTTCTTGTTTTCAAAAACAAAATAATTTTTTGTTGTGTTTTTTTTTTTTTGTTGTTTGATATTATATTTGCTTATTAGATATGTCAGCTCAAAATATACAAGACATATTCACAGGCATTGGGCTTCACGTTCATCTTCTACATCTATCCTCCACATGAGGGTCGCTGTTCCAATCTCTGACAGTCTCATGCAGCGGAAAAGTGGGGTCATACCCTCGCCAGTCCATCACAGGGACACATAATATATAAATATATAAACAAACAACCATCTACTCTCACACCTACAGTCAATTTATAGTGTCCAATTTGATGCCTTATCCCCAAACCTACATGTCTTTGGACTGTGGTGAGGAAACCGGAAACAGGTAGAACATGCAAACTCCATGCAGAAAGGCTCTTGTTCTGACCGGGTTGCAACCGAAGGGTCTTCTTGCTGCAAAGGCTCTAACCACTACTGCAACCGTGTGGCTGCTTCACATGTTAAAAAAAAGTTTTATTTTTCATTGTTACTCCAGTGGTAGATCACCTGTACACCTTTATAGGTCCCCTCTTTTTCACACTTATGATGTCAACTTGATTGAGTGGAAAAGGGTGTATTTTGTGTCCAGTGGGATTCGATGTTCTGCAGCAGTTCAGTGAAAGAATCATAATGCAGTTTATTGAATCATTTGCCCATGGTGACTTTGAGTTGTTGAACTACTGTCCTGTTAAGCATGTGTCCAACAATCACACATCACCACGCCATGGGACGCTGGATCAGCTGACACCACCACAATCCACAATACATGCTTCACTGTGTGTGTGTGTGTGTGTGTGTGTGTGTGTGTGTGTGTGTGTGTGTGTGTGTGTGTGTGTGTGTGTGTGTGTGTGTGTGTGTGTGTGTGTGTGTGTGTGTTGTAAGCATACATTCATTATCAACAGGGACTTTGTGCTTGACTGCTCATATTCCGACTATGGTATGTTTGTGTTACAAGAAGACAAAAGCAAAGAGAGAGAAAGATTGTGAAATAGGAAGAAAGGAAATCTGGATACATGAAAACTTGTGAAGGCATTTTAGCTGGACTCCTCATTGTCCTTCTCCTCCATGGGATCTTTCTTCTGTCCTGAATCAGTCTTTTCTTTTCTTTTTTCTCTCTCTACCTCTTAACTTCTTCACCTTCTCCCCTTTTTCATTACTCCATCTCCTCTCTGTGTCTTCTTTATGTTCCCTCCCCCTTGATCTGGCAGTGACATTGGGCTAAAGTGGGACAGAGTGTAGGGGGGCAGTGAGGCAGAAGAGACGGGGAGACAGTCATGGAGGGAGGGAGGCAGAGAGAGCTGTTGCTCTGCTGTAGTGCCCCCTTCTCCTCCTAGCACGTACCTCGGGCACTCCTGGCCCCTCAGGCCTTCATGCGACGCCGAGGGAACCCACTTTTAGCATGTCACCATTACTCCACTCCAATCTGCAACATCTGTCTCTGCAGCTCTTTTGCTTCCCATCAGCCCTCATTACATTCTTCCCTCTTTTGACTCCTCCTCCTTTTCATCCTCTTATGGGTCTCTGTCGCCAAGATGCCCAGCAACAGTGGTGCGGGAGCATCATCACAGTGGTGCAGGCAAACGAGGGGAGCCAGAGAACGAGTGCGTAGGAGAATGCCAGGCCTTCTCTCCCCCCCTTCAAACTCCCTCCTTCCCTTGCTCCTCACATCCACCTGCCATGCAAGGTGCACTCATCCGCACACAGGCCTCGCTCCCCGGTGACCTCGTGCTCCCTGAGCTTCAGTATGTGTCACTGTGGTGCTGCTTACATGCCGTGGCACTGTAGTACTCCCACTGAGGACAACATGGATTTGCAAAGGGCAAGGCGTTATTGATTTGTGTGAGAGTTTATCACACGTGTGGCAGCGCAGTCTCTCTGTGTCTCCCCTTCTCATCCACGCACACTGAAGGAGCACTGTAGAGAGGATACATGTGTGAATACGATGCACTTTAGACAAGTACACAATGGAGTCGGCCTGAAACAAAATGCCGCTTTTCAGAAGGTCGATGATGAGTCTTTTCCCCTCTTCTCGATGTCTTCCTCTTCATAATGCATGACGATCACAAAAAACAGACCTGTTTTGCAACATTGGACGGTTGTTTTTATGTTTTCCACAGTAGAAATAAGGTTACACTTGAGCAGAGTTCACTCTGTGTGTTTAATGTGTTGTGTGTGTGTGTGTGTGTGTGTGTGTATAATGCATTAGCTATATCCCGTTAGCCATCTCATGACTGGTGAACATGTCTGTATCAATTATCCATGAGACTTAAATTATTAAAGACAAAAAGGGACACAATGCACCACATGTTGACAAGACGAGGACAGCTCGTGTTTGTTTGTATGACCAAAGCGAATTACAGATACACAAACAGGTTTTTGGAGTCGTGCGTTTGTGTTTGCACTCCGACATAGAGAACGTACATTTGAAACAAAAAACATACTGAGGAAAAAGAGGTAATTTTGTGTCATTTATGGTTGCACACGCCTGAAACATGTTCCCTTCATCTCTTTACTCATTCCTGCCTCATTCTTGCTGTTTGAATATTCATGGACATTCCAATTAAGGTTGCTTAAGTGTGGTAGAGGCCTTCGACTATCACGGGGGGAAGATAGAGAAGTATACAAGGGTGAGTGGGTTGTCTGATACTCAGAGTCCTTTCTATTTCTTCTTGGTTTAGATGAGTGTATTCTGCCTATTTTCTTCATTTGTTTGTCTTCGTCCTCTCTTTTCGATTGCCTTAGTCTCATAATAATGAGTTGCTCTCAGGGTGAGGGGTGTGACCTTCTAACCACGGATGTAGAAAGCGAAACAGAGAGATACTGTCGGGGAGAGAGGGAGAATATGGGAATTAATCATAGTCGATTTATCGTGAACAATAAATAATAGAAACACTGAATATACTGAATATACAACATAAGTTATATGATACTAGACTAACTTTCTTGAAAAAGTTGCTCTGTTCCTGTAAATCACAGATATTACTTGACAAAGGGAATTTGGTTGCATTTGCTTTTCTCCGGGTCAACATGTTTTATATCCAGAGGACAGAGTTTGTCGTGGAGGAAGTGTTGTTAGATACATTTGAAAAGTAATGCTTCACAAACACTATTGTATTCTTTGACTTCTTCTCCTGCTGATTTTAATTGTGCTTTGGCTGATGTCTGTCCCCTGCTGGTATAAGTCATAACTACACTGTTTGTGAGGTCCAGAGAAATGGCTAACAGATGTTGTTGGTTAATTAATCAATACGTTCTAATTTAATCGGTTAAATTCTTACTGGCAATTAATCGGCTAATGGTTTATCATTAACATCCCCAGTTTACTGCGTGTTTATCCTCTAGATCACTGCATTACACTGTACATGGAAACCATTTGGAACAAGGAGGATGAGAAAGGTCAAGAGTTAGGACTGAAAGACCGTAACCAAGTGTGTCCTGCACTCGGAACGAGAGAAAAGGACAGAGAAGACTCCAATTTGTAAACCTTTGTCTATAGTTTGACACAACTTCTTCCCACTCCTTACACAAGCTCTTGTCTCTGATTGAGTCAAAGAAAGTGGATGTAATATACTGTCCTTGTGGCTCTCTCTGTGTCTGGCTTGTTCGCAGCAGCACTTAACTATTATGGACTACTTTGAATGTGATTTGAGAAGAGATGGGAGCAAGTGTCATTCGTTTCATACCAGAGAGCGGTGGTGGTGGACTCGGACAGGGAAAGTGGCTCATTGTATCTGGGTGTGTAGATTTCCCTTTCGTCAAAAAACAATTTTCTTCAGGACCAACAGAGGAGAGGAGGAGAGGGAAATGATAGCGGCAGAGAAAAGGGGATGAAGGTGGGAGTCGAAGAGAAGAGGAGGAGGAGGAGTAGGAGGAGAGTGGTATTGATTTGACACTCAGGGAATCACACTACATCTCTGTTCATTTGTAATGGTGGTGTTAATATGGCAGTTTATTAAAATCCTGTCTATTGTCCTTCACCTTATCTACCTTTCTGCCCCTACATACAAACACATGCATGTATGCACTGGTGCACATGTACGCACTCTTGCCCCTAGATGTGTGTGGAGGTGTGATGATAGTTTTTATTAACTGTTGGTTCTGAATGGACTCACAGTTGTACATGCCATCTCTCTCTCTCTCTCTCTCTCTCTCTGTGAGTATATATGCATATATACTTGTATTTGTAACCTCTTCAAGGCCTTTTGTGACATAAACCCTGACCTTGTAAGGACCAGTAGTCATGAAGACCACAACCCGGTCCTAATGAGGTTTTAAGTTTCTGAGAAACTGGTTAAGTTTAGGGCTAATATTGTGGCTATAGGTTATGGTTAGGGTTAGGCAATAACCGGTTATGGTTGTGGTTAGGGTTAAGGATAACACTTTGTGTGTCCAAATGAATGGAAGCACAAAGATATATGTGTTTGTGCACATACAGAGGCGTTTGTGTTCGTGTGTAATGCTTAATTATCAAATACATTTTAAATCAAGGAAGGAGAGGGATGAAGACTGCCTCTCTTCATTCTTTTACATTGTGGAAGCCGTGTTTTTTTTTTTTTTTTTTTTTTTTTTACCTCACTGAAAGTGTTTCAGTGTCATTTTTGTTTGCACAGCTGAGCTGTAGTTGATCAAGTTTGCAGACATGCTTTCATTTTCAGTCCTCACCTTTAACTTTTATCTGTGGAAACGTAATGGTAGTGTAAATTGCCTATTCCTGCTATTAATACCATTGTAACTTCAGGAAAGCCCTTATCATAATGTGCAGCAGTGAAAAGCCCCCCCCCCCTCTCGAGCAGTGTTTTGCTGCACCACGTTCCATTTTTCATGCAGTATAAGAAAAATTTATATCATAGAAAATAGATAAATACAGTTTTTTACAGAAATGTACTGCCCAGCACAACCATAGGGGGTATATTTGAACTGATAGACACTATTGACTAGCTGTCACTCAGGTTTAGGCCAAGGAATAGTAGTGAACTGGTGAGGAAAAACTGGTGAGGAAACTTATTATTAACTTGTAGATTAAAGTTGTCATGAGCATCGCCATTTGTTCTTTGCTCCCTCCCTGAAGCTTCATGCTCTGAACTGTCTGTTAAACAGTTTCATTGACTGTGATGCCCTTTGCAGGGTTCAAACGGCTGTTTGAAATCCTTGCTCATTCATATAAGTTTACCACAGCTGTAAAGTGCTGGAAAAATAGGAAAATTGACCTTGAAAGTGTTTGAAATGCGCTTTGATTTGACTTTTAAAAGGTTTTATGATACCTGCCTTTCACAAATCTCAAATGTCTGTCACACCTGAATCACCACTCAATTATTCACTATGTTTTTGTTTTGTCTCTATGTCCCCCTCACCACCACACGCACACACGCACGCACACACGCACACACGCACGCACACACGCACGCACACGTATGTTGAGATTTTAAGGTTTCCCAGCAGCTGTGGAGCTGTCCATGGTGCTACTTTTTCCAGTATACCTGAATGCATTGTAGAGTTGCTGTAATGGTGCTGCTCTGCTGTAAAGCCTGAACATTGATCCTACAGTAACTGCATCACTTCTCACGCACTGTTTTGTGCATAGATGAGATGCGATCTATGTACTAGTATGTACTGTATCAGATTAAATAATGATAATGTGTTTTCTACATGGTGACGGACATTAAATTAGTGATGAATAGTAAGAAGTAAATGTATTGTGTTTAATTTTTCTGAAGTAAAACATCTTAAACACTGAACCTCAAGCCTATTTTATAAATTAATGGTTAATAACATTTGTTTTAAATGTTTTCTTGTTGGAAATTAGTTATGGAATTCAACTGTGTGAAGCTTACGTTTTCTTTGTGGAGTTCCAGTGGCCCTCAGTGGAGTTTAATAATGGCTTAATGTTATTAAACCTGTGGGAAATGAAGGGAGACTTTGTTTCACTTTCGTCACTGCAGCTATGATTGCTCTTTCATGTCCACTGCAGTGGAGACACAGTCAAGTGAAAGACAAAGTGGGGGAAGAAAGGCAAAAAAAATGTAAAAGTTGAATCGGAAGACGAATAAATAAGGAATGTGTAGGTGTGTACTCTACTGTCTGCTCACTGCTGTGGCGTCCTGTGGTGAAGAGTCTCTGCACCAAAATACACACTCACATACAGAGTTTGCTGAGAGCACTCTGCAAACGTGGGACTGTGAGACAGTGGGAGTATGGAACGTGTAGCTCGTGAGACAGATATCCGAGTGTTTTTCAAAGGAAATGGAGTTGTTGCAGTTGCACCTGACCTGTCTGTGTTTCGCTGAGCCCTTATTGGCTCATTTAACCATAAAATCTGAAAGTCTAACCTTGACAATGGCTGGCTATGACAGACTTTTGTCATTTTGTTTTTGTTGAAAAGCATAAGTGGAAAATGAGGTGACATTACGCATAGAGAGAGAGAGAGAGATGTGCTGAGCGTGTGTGTGGGGCCCAGGCCTGTGAAGCAGTGACACATCCATTCAGCACTTTCTCCTCTGATCTGCATCGCCATCACTGACATGGCTGATTCTACCTCTAATAAAGGGTGCTCTGTCGCAAACACAATTATGTACACATGCAAAGCACACATGAAACGCACACTTACACGTGCCGCCGTATATACCACCGCAGCGCCCCCTACCCAGCTGTCGTCACGTGATCGCACGGGCCCTAGCAACAGCGAGCGAGAGAGCGAACAAAAAAGAGAGATCCTGGTGAGAGCAGGGTAGAGGGGAATGGGTAAAGAGAGGGAGAGAGGGAGAAAGAAGGAGATTGGAGGGAGGGAAAGAGAGAGAGGGAGGGGGAGCTGTAGAGCATTAATAAGTGATGAGTCCAACAGTGTGAATTGCTGTTAGTTAGCATTGCTGCAGCACCGCCTTCATTTGCATAGCAGCACCAGGAACAAACCCCCTTACCTACGCCATTTCCTCTCTCGCTCTGTTTCTCTCCAAATTGCTTATGTTCTCGCCTCTCTTTCGTTTTATCTACGTCTCTTTCATTTGCTTGATCTCGTCTTGCCAGCATCTCTAAATGTGTCTTTTCTTAGTAACTTTTTTTTTTTTTTTAAGTCTTTCTTTCTGGTGTGATTTGTTCATTTCTCCTCCCAGCCTCTGTAGTGGCTGCAACGTTCCTATTACCCATATTCATTTCATTTTCTCATTGCGCTGCTCATAATGATCTGGCGCGTTGCTGTACGTTTCCCTTCCAATGCGATGATAGTTTGTTGAAAATGGCAGCCATATTTTCCACTGAGATATATTTAACTCTGCCTTTCCTGCATCCCTTCCACTTCTGCCTCATTTTTTTCCCTCCCCCTCCATCTCCTCTCTACCGTCCTCTCTGTCTCTCCCACTCAAAAAAAAAAAGAGGGGTGTCCTCTCTCTGGAGGAACTTTGGGAAGATAAGTGATGCTCCAGGGTTTCCTAATCCTTTTTTCATTGTGCCTGCCTCTCTTCCCCACTCCTGTCTCTCTGTCTCGTTATTTGCATGTTCATATCTGTCTGTGGGATTTCTGATGCGCACACACTCACGCGCCCGCACACACACATAAATCCAACAGCAGCAGCTCCACTCTGCACTTGGCTTGACGTCCTGCCTTAGGCTGATCAGCTGAACTGATTCCATTACTCACAGACCCCCTGTAAGAGAGGGAAGGGGAGCACAGATTTAGAAAGTGGAAGAGGGCAGAGGGGAGACTGGAGGAAGAGAGATCAGGGCTGGAGGCTTTATGTCACACAGAAGGGTAGGAATTGGTCAGAATGAGGAGGAAGTGGAGTTTATTTTTTATTTTTTTAGGTGTGGGATAGACCAAAAAAATTATCTCATTGCTACAGCAAAAAGAAAAAAAGAAGAAAAAACAGACAGAGAAGCTCATACATACACACTCGACAACAATAAACTCCTGAAGGCGTAGACAGACTAGACGAGAATTGATCTTCACTCCCACAAGGAGAGGCTTGCAAGGGGAGAGAAAAGGATGGAGAAATACCTAGAAGAATTGTTTTTACCCATGTGTGGCTGTCAGGCCTGCAGGCCCCTCATCCCTCTCACTCCCTACTCTGTCACTCCCAACAGCATGTTTCCCTTTATCTCCCTATCTCCCCCTCCATCAATCTCCATCTGCTGTCCTTCTCCCTGTAGGGTCAGCTTTGTCCTTTCCTCCACTGCCTCTGTCTACTACTGCTCGCACCCTGTCTGCTGTTTTAGGTGTGTCACATCTCCACAGACAGCAGGAGAAAGAGCATCAGTAAATAAAAAAATAAAAAATAAAAAATAGGAGGCGACGAGGTGCAGAAAGCTTAAAGTCAGAGCAGTCAAGGGAAAGGAACGGAGGGATTTTTATTTAATTTTTTTAAAATCATTTTTATGGTCTTCAAATTTTGGACTCTGCATGCAACAATTATTTACATTCAGTGGTCAACTTATGACGTAGATAATTCATTCTGTAGATAACTCATTCTAAACGAGAGAGAGGGAAGTTTCCAGCGCTGTATCTGCCACTTTATTTCCCTCTGTTCTTAACCATCTCTGAATTTCTTACTCTACACACCACCACCACCCCACCCTCAGGTCCCCCCCGGTCTGTCTTTCTCTTTCCAGGCATGTTGTGACAGGGCGTAGCAGTGTGTTATACAGGGTTCTACTCGCCAAGTGCATATTATCCTGTAAGGCTTAATACCCAGGTTGGAACAAAAGGGCAGGCTTGGAAATTACAGCTTACGTCACTTAGCACTCAGCACAACAGTCTGATTCACATGAAAACATGTGCGTGTGTGTGTGTGTGTGGTGCGTGTGGTGTGTGTGGTGTGTGTGTGTGTGTGAACTTTCACATAAGCATGCAGATGCACAGGCCCGACGTTCACATCTGTGGAGATGTACAGTGTTTTCTAAGATATATTCAAAAAGCTCATGCATGCGCTCACTCACTCACTCACTCACTCACTCACTCACTCACTCACTCACTGCACTGGTCAAAAATCAAATCACATTTTCCAAACCCTCCACACGCAGTCAAGGAAACAGAAGGTCTCAGTGAAGGATCATTTTCATTGCCTTGACATTCAATGACAACATTTTTTTTTCAAAATCTCTTGTCTCTGTCATTTTCTACCACATGAGAACCACTGTAGATTTAGAGAAATCTAAATGGAGCATTCAGGACAGAATGCTGATGGACAAAACAGCCACAGTTAGAGTTTTGTTTGAAAATTTCAATCTGCCCATGTACGTTTCTACAGACAAGGACATAGAAAAAATTGAATTAGACGTACCTCAGTAAAGTAAAAAAAGAAACTGAAAACATATTTTAATTCTTTAATGAAATATGTTATATGTGAAAAACCACACGGTGATTGTGTTATGAATGTCTATGAATGTGGAAGCTTATTTTGAGATGTAGTAGTGAAGTGTTTTGGTGATTTGAGTGGATTTTGGTAATGCACTACATGATGTAGTGTAATCGTAATGGTAATGTATGAAGAGTTTTGAAAAAGTGGTTTTTAATCTTGACCAAACTGGAATGCAAAAATGTGTCTGCGCTAAATCCCGGAAGTGCAATGGAGCAGTGATGATGTTTCGCTCATCTGAACTGGTTTTCCAATTTTATGACAACTTGATAGGGTTTAAACCTCAGGGGTTAAACTAACCCTGTCTTCTGTCAAAGTGTAATGCCTTTTCACTTAAATTTTTTTTTTTTTATGGATGAATTGATGACTTAATTGAAAAACATCAACTGATTTATCGATGGTGAAAGAAATGAGAGGAGTGACTAATGAGGGGGTTTTTATGTGGAGTCACATTTTCTTGAGTGAAAACCTGTTCACATTGTAAGAGGAGGTGAATCCTTCACTTTCTCCTCTCTCAGTCTTGTTAGAATGATAGAATGCGTGTGTGTGTGGGGCAAGGGGCCAGGCCAGTCCTCGCTGTTTTAATAAATCTCCTTTGGATGGAGCTGTGCAGCCATAAAATGCATCGATTGTCGTTGCTCACATTGTGGCAGGAGACACACTCACACACACACACACACACAGGAGCTCGGTTATTCAGGCCAAACTACACATTCCTCTCTGTACGTGTTCATTGATCACACAATAGTGTATTGACATCTCGGATGCCTACATGCAGAATTATGCACAGATTCGCACTCGTATTAAACAATAAACACAAAGTTTTGTGAATCAAAACATGGGGGGGGGGAGAAGAATGGAGAATATTACAGTTGGCTCACAAATGATGATTTAAGAACAAGATGAAACCCAGCCGAGTAGCACTATAGTAACCTCTTTATTTTAAAAAACAAAACAACAACAATATAACGCATCTAACATCCAGCACCCAAAATGTTTCAGAATAAATTTGCTGTGATGCTGACCTATTGCTCAAAGCTGTGTGCGTGTGATTGTGTTTGTGCGACGCACATCTCCACTATTCAACTATTTAATACACCTGCGTTTTTACCCGAGCTCTCTGTTGTAAACACTGCAAAAAGACATCATGTACAGCAAACGGCAGCCAGTATATTCACACACACACACACACACACACACATAAATACAAGTACACATGCAGAGAGAGAGCAATAGCATTCGTATAAGCAGACAATCTGCAATCTATTACAAACTCTGAAGTACACTCCATCTAAAAAAAAACCTTTGGGGAAACAGAATACAAAAAGACTCAGAGAAGCGTAAGGAATCAAACACTGAAATACTCTCTCTTCGTCTTCCTTCCATCTCTCTTTCCTGTTTCTATCTCTGACTCTCTCTCACACACACACAGACACACACACAGACACACACATACATTCTCTCTCTCTCTCTCTATTGACATGTAGATAAATCAGAGGCAGACCAAGCAGTCACTGATGTGAAATGAAAATGACACTAATCTGCCGTTACCACAACACACACAAGGCGCATCAATTATTAACACCTACAATAACTTTCCTTTCTATTTCTCTTTCTCCCTCATTGTGTTCATCTCAGCAGATGGATGAGGCCGCGTATGTTAAAAGCTCCCATGTGTTCACCTAAGTGCTGTGGTCGGGCCATTCAAAGACATGTAAATCGTCGTCCCTCTTTTTTTTTCTTTTTTTTTTCGCTTCAGTCGTTGAGTTTCAGTTGTTTCTCTTTTGGAAATGTGCTCAGATTGTGTTAACTGGGTCAGATGGTGGAGATTCTGCTATTTGCTTTACTTCCGAATCAGCACATGTATGTCTGGAGTCATTTGCTTCACTCGCCAGCAATCTCTCTTATCCCTGTGGTGTTTTTCTTTTTCTTTTTTTTTTCCTGCAATAACAAATGTGCAGGGTCGAGAATAGGTTATGGATGTTTATTACATTCAGAACAGTGAATAAAAGCACTCAAATGTCTTATTTTATGCCAAAACACAGTTTAAGAGCATGAGTCCGTGAACAGATGAGTTACGTTACTGGAATAATGTGGTGAGAGTGAGTCGGGTTGAGAAGTGAGAACCCCGACGAATGCAAAAGCAGCTGTGTTGACACGACACCTAACATGTAAAAATGACACTGCACATTTGACACCCAAATGCGTGGACTGACCTTCCCTCCCTCCCCTGCTGTCCTCCACAGGTAACCGTTTCTTCCTGACCTCATACGGCGCTCTGTACATCTCAGAAGTGCAGAAGGAAGACGCTCTGTCCACCTACCGCTGCATCACAAAGCACAAGTACAGCGGAGAGACTCGCCAGAGCAATGGAGCCAGGCTCTCTGTTATGGGTATGCAACAAGTTACTATTTTCCACGCACAACAGCTGCAAAATGTCAGTCTCATTTTAAGAATTATGTATTTATTTGACTGGCGAACTGTCCAGCGTGTACCCCGCCTATCGCCCTATGTCAGCTCAGATAGGCACAGCACCCCCCCGTGACCCTCCAGTGGAGGATAAAGTGGTAGATAATGAATGGATGTATATTTGCTTTGTTTCTGGGAGTGGAGATGAGGAGAATTATACCACTCATGTGTCTATATGATAAACCTCAAGGTATCGAGTGAGATGGTTAGCTTAGCTTAGCAAAAAACCATTTATACACTTCAAATATATTTTTCAAACTTAATGCCTGTACAAAGAACAGAGAAATGTGTTCTCTCTGCCAGGGCTGCGAGAGAATGACGTCATTATTTTCTTGCAGCTAGTTCTTGACACATCATCCGGGCAGAAGTTTTTTTCTCGGTGTCCGACAACTATCGTGTGATTGGCCAGAAATTTCAAGTGGGTGCGGTTGATTCGGAAATGCTGTCATTCCTTATGAGGACGTCCCAGGAGTTCTGCACTTTTAAGTTTCTCGTGAAGTATGAAATGTCCTGGCCAGAAATAGCTATGTTGTTGTTCTTGCCACCTCCAGAAAAAGAACACATTTCTTTGTTCCTGTGGAGTATGTACTGTACTGTACAGGCCTTTATTCAGATCTTTGTCGGCCCAAATTCAACATATCACAGTTTGCTTTGCTATACTGAGCTCAGGCAGATTTTGTGTCACTAGGTTGAGACGTGATAGCCGTTTCCCTTTGTTTGCTGTGTTCGCACTCCTCTAAGTCGTCAAGCTGCTGTTAATAGCTTTTAACAATCTTCTTGTCTAACTCTAAGAAAAAAGGTGTTTCAGTATATTTCCCAAAACATCAAATTATATCATTAAATATCTCAAAAAAGATGACATATTATGACACATATATCACCTACAGACCCCACGGAGTCCACCCCGTCACTGCTGGACAGTTTTCAGTCCGGTGAGATGCAGGTGGGGCACATCGTGGAACTGCCCTGCATCGCATCCGGATACCCAAACCCCACAATCCGATGGCTGAAGGATGGTCGGCCGTTACCCGCAGACTCCCGCTGGACGCGGCGCACCACCGGCCTCACTATTTCAGACTTGAGGCTCGAGGACAGCGGCAACTATATCTGCGAGGTCACCAACAGCTTTGGCTCCAAAGAGGTGACGGGTCATCTCAATGTCATAGGTGGGTAAATGGTTTAGAGAGCAACCAAAGTAATAAAATATTACTATTTGAGTCACATGGCCACTTTTGACTAAACTAAAGATGAAGTGAATGAGTGAGATGGACAGTTTAGACATCAGGTTACAAACATTTGAGTTCTGTGAGCTCGGCCAGTGTTCACTAAGCCCAACCCGCTGTTGTAGATGCCTCGGGTGATCTTCATCGCCACAAACAGCACAAACCCCTAATAAAACCCCCTTTAAACCCCATTGAGGTTTTGCCACAGTGACGTAGCAGAATGGGAGTCAAGTCATGTTAAATGGGACATAATGCAAAATCAGCTTTTTAATCATTTTAATACTTATATTTGGGACTCTGGAGGCCCTATGAGTAGGGCTCATGTGTTTTTGGTCCGCCTCAGTCGAAGTACAGGAGATAAAACACGCAATGTTGACTTCCGCACCGTATCTGACATCAGACAACTGACATCTTACTGAGCTCTGCTTTGTCCCTAAAAAAATGCAAGAGTACAGGCCAGGGCAATAGTATCCGGAACAGCAGAAGTCCAAAAAGTGTTCCACCACAGAGTTCTACACAAACTTCCAGCCTCAGAGGATTTACGTGTCCAGTGGATTTATGACAGCAATGTGCCGGCTAGAGTCGGCAAATGATGGCTTTTCCAAATGCTAACTGCTGTTAGCTGCCGGAGCCTCAGTGACGCTGATGTAGTTTCCTGTGTCTCATTTGCATTTAAAGAGACAGACACTCAAAACCAAGCTTTCTGAACACGGCTGTTTTGGCAGGGTGATTGAACTGCTATGGTTTTTCATTCTTAAAGGGATACTTCACCGATTTGAATGTGGCTTTGTATTGCTAGAATAGCAGTAGTATTTTTTAGAAAATGTGCTTCCCTCCCTCAGTTTTTCACTGAGTTGTTAAAAAATATCTTTTCCATTTTCAAAATTTGCCCTACTGTGATGCAAAATGCGTCATTTGACTCACAGTTGGGCACATTTGGACAAGGGAAAACTGATTGTTTTACAAGTCAGGGAAAAACTGAGGGGGGGAAGCACATTTTCTAAAAAATACTACTGCTATTCTAGCAATACAAAGCCACATTCAAATCGGTGAAGTATCCCTTTAAGGTTATTTTGACCAAAGCATGTCACAGACATGTTCATGAGGACACCAGGGAACTAGGTTAACTTGTAGAAATTGGGTATAATATGTATCCTTAAAGCGAGGATGTGAGAAAAGTGTATTTCATAATGTTGTGTGTATGAAAGTGAAATATACGGAGGTGATGCAGACACACTGTGCTTTCAGTATAACAGTCACATGTCTCTAACCCTTGTCCCTTCTACTTCTCTCCTTTCTTACCTCCAGAGCCGTTGCGGGTCACCTTGTCTCCCAAGAACCTGAAGACAGGGATCAGCAGTACAGTAATCCTGTCTTGTGCCGTCCAGGGCTCCCCCCACTTTTCCGTGTCCTGGTACCGTAACACAGAACCCGTCATGCCTGATCAGCACTTTTCCATCCAGGGGGCTCACAATGAAACACTGTTCATTTCTGCTGCACAAAAGAGACACTCAGGAGCTTACCAGTGTTTTGCTACACGAAAGGGCCAGACTGCCCAGGACTTCTCCATCATCTTGCTGGAAGGTGAGGACACCCCTCCAGTACTATTCCAAAACTATCCATGTTTTTTTTAATATAAAACTCTCAGTCAGGGTACTTTATTTTTATGGTAAAAATGACCTTTAAGGACATAACAGTTATATACTCTCTGGTTTTCAGCAGTATTTTCCCAAACATTTTATATGGGCCCCCTCTTTTGAAGATGACAAAGTTATTCACAATATAAATCATGACAAGCTCAAATTGATGCATGCCTATTTTACTGCCATTTCTGAAACACCTTATATTCTTTTGAATAGGTGAGGATAAACGTTTCATTAAAGGCTGGGGGTAACACAAAAAAATCTCCTCTGATCCATGTATGGGTCCTGACCCAGTTTGTTGGAGTGGCTGTTTCATAGTACATAACTAAGAATACTGGAGAGAAATTATGATATCATTTTACTTCACTCTTGTGTCTGCAAAGTCTGGTCACATTGACAATTGCATTGCGATTCTCATTCTTGAGTAATTGGCATTTCAGCATTCAATTATTATTCCACATATACAGGAAGAAAGGAAACCAAAGGTGTATAAACAGATGCATTGGATTTTTGCTAAGCACACATATCATGTAAGGTTATTATTCCATGTAATAATAGTAGTGAGTTTATTACAAATCATTTTAATTGGAGATGCAACTAATTATTATTTTCATCATCGATTAATCCGTCTATTATTTTCACGATTAATGGATTAACTGTTTGGTCCATAAAATGTCAGAAAATGCTAAAAAGTGTTGATCAGTGTTGTGTGAATGTCTTGTTTTGTCCACAAACCAAAATGATTCAGTTTTTAATGATGTCTTTGTTATTTGGAGCAAAGAAACAAAGAAAATATTCACATTTAAGAAATCTTAAACAATTAGAAATCTTGTTTCAATATGAAAAATGCCTCAAACCGATGAATCGATTATCAAAATAGTTGACGATTAATTTAGTAATCGAGTAATAATCGATGAATTGTTTCAGCTCTAATTTTAATCCATCTTCTCACCATAATGTTGACTTCAATCCAAATGCACTAAATCCGCACATTGTGTCCTGATTGTTTCTCAGATGGCACACCTCGAATCGTCGCCTCCTTCAGTGAAAGGGTGGTGGTCCCAGGCGAACCGTTTTATTTGATGTGCGCTGCCAAAGGAGCTCCTCCCCCGACCATCACCTGGACCCTGGACGACGAGCCTGTGGCTCGAGACCTGTCGCGCATCAGAACCAGCCAGTACACGCTCTCAGACGGCAGCACGGTCAGCCACGTCAACATCAGTAGCCCACAGATTCGCGACGGAGGAGTGTATCGGTGCGCCGCACGAAACTCGGCCGGTAGCGCCGAGTACCAAGCGCGCATAAACGTAAGAGGTGCCTGTCTTCTTTTCAATATCAGCTATACAGAGGCTTCTCATAGCCTGAACCCTTCCCCAACCCTGACCCATATCCTATCCTGTACCCTTCTCAATCTTTACCTTTCTCTCACATATATTTAAAGTATCATACACAGTATTATCTGCAGCATTTTGTTGTATGTTTTGTCTATTTTTTTTGGGAAGTCTGTCTCCACATGCTTCCTGTTCTGCTGCGTGTCTTATGTGTGTGTGCGCCTGAAACACAGGCACACACACACACCTACACACTCTTCCACCTACTGTATGCACACTCACACACGTTCACATAAACATGTTTGCTGTTAGACAAAATGTTAAAATGGAGCGATTATAGAGAGAAATGGATGATAAAAAGAGGCGAGATTAAGAAAACAAGAGACAGAGGAAACTTTAGAGGAAATAAAAACGGGCCAGAAATGGACAAAAGTGATAGAATATATGAAATAAGAGAACAGGAAAAGAAGGGGTGAGTGTTTTGGGAGTGATGTGAGCTCTGTTGACAGGGCTGGTGACGAGGAGCGACACTGATGGACAGGACAGTATCACCGTCCCTGTCTCTTTCCCTCCTCCTCTTTTATTTATCCTATGGTGAGATGTGTAGTTGTGACATGTGAGTCTTCTTTTACGCAGTCCTCCTGTCCCAGTGATCATTGGAGTGAGAACGAGAACCCATTGCCAGAGATCCTCAGCCCAACGTACGACACAAACTGACACAAATACAGCCAGCGAATCCACACTCATGCAAAACCACACACATGGATGGAAAAATCGCTAACACACTGCTGCGCTTATCCACTCGCAGAAATGCGATACGCCCAACTTATCCCATTCAGTGAGCGGCCAACAGCAAAGATACTGAGCCGCGCAGACGTAGTGCATGACATTCACAAGTGTAGTGCAGCAGTGTTTGTGTGCGCGCGCGTGCATGTGCACGTGTTCATGTCTGTGCAACGGTGCTCGTGAATAATACATCTTTGACTCGTCAGAGCCGTGACTTCAAAGCTCAGCATACGCTGAGAGACAGACGGAGAGAGACAGAGGTGGGGGGTAGGAGGTTGGAAGGAGAGACAAAAACAAAGATACAAGACGAATGGTGGTGAGAAGGTCAGAAGACAAGTGATGGATGAGTGATAGTTCCCACCACTGTCTTCCAATAATGCTGAACACATTTTTGTTTGTCTGACTTTTTGTTTGCAGCCCACAGTCTTTGGCATTTTGGCAGTGATACATAACCAACACGTTGATATTTATATACACATTTATATGTTAAATGTGGACCTACAAATAATATAGATATTTTTCATTATCCATCCATCCATTATCTACCACTTTAGGGGGTAGCGGGGGGTGCTGTGCTGTGTGTTATATTTGTCTCATATTTGTTATAGCATAAAGAAAAAGTAGTTGCGACATGTCATTATGAAAGTTTGCATAGTTTTGTCCACATGTCCTAGAGGGATTCAAACCACACATTCAGCATGGACACAGACACAGTCTATGATTATGTTCTGCACTGTGCAGTACAGATGTGGCAGGTGTGGGAAACATTTACTGTTAAACTGCGGTTGGTTGGCCTGAATGAAAATGAATATGAAAATATGACAGATGTGGGTTTTTACCCATGCATGTAACTGTACTACCTTTCCAACAGAAGTGCAAAATACAGATTATTTTTCATTCTTAATATTATCTCTTTCTCATTCACGTTCCTGCTGTCTGTTATTTTCTCTTTTTTAGATTAGTTGTATTGTTGTTACAAAACATGTCACATTAAAGGGAACATATTATGCAAAATCAACTTTTTAATCATTTAAATCCTTATATTTGGGACACTGGAGGCCCTATCAGTCGGCAAAGTGTGAAAAAAGATGACTCATTCATGTTTTTGTGGTCCTCCTCAGTCTAAGTACAGGAGATAAAACACGTAATGTTGACTTCCCCACTCATTGGGACGTCACAATGTGCTAAATTCCTGGAATTGTTCGAAAACCGGAACCAGTTCTATTCTTGGCTCCACAGTGCAGCACAGAGTTCTAGACGAAATTCCAGCCTCAGAGGATTTATCTGTCCGGTGGATACATGTTATGACAGCAATGTGCCTGCTAGAGCCTGCAAATGATAACTTCTCCAAATGCTAACTGCTGTTAGCTCCCAGTAGCCTCTGTGGCTGATGTCATTTCCTGTCCCTTAAGTTTTGTTGTACTTTTTTTTTAAGGTGGACCTAAAGAGATACTACTAAACAGAGTGTTCTGAACAGGGCTGTTTTGTCAGGGTGATTGAACTGCTGTGGTGCTTCATCCTTATGGTATTTTGACCAAAGCATGTCACAGACATGTTCATTAGGACACGAGGGAACTAGGTTAACTTGGAGAAGTAGGGTATAATATTACCCCTTTAAACAAAATAACCATGACTGAGGGAATCTGACCAAAAATTTGGCATTCCTGTATTTTTGGGGTCTGTTAATCTGTCGAACAACATGAATCACTGGTATCAGAGACCCCGGGAAAATGATTTATGACATTTTCGCACACCGTCTGTTCCCTTAAACTTTTTAACTTTTAAATGCATCTGGTGAGGCGTATTTATAGTTTACATCTTACAAAGGCAGCTTAATAAACTGCTGAGTAACTGTATTTCTCCTCAATTCCAAAAAGACCCACATACGCCTGGGATGGTTAAACAGATTTTCAGCAGAAAACAGTTGTGAGTGGGTGGTGCAGCTCCGGAAAAACTCCAGGGTTAAAGCTGATTTTTAATAATAAAGCGAGACATTCTAACCTCTCTCTTTCTCTCTCCTTACACCACTACATGCCTTTCTTCCTCTTTTGTCCCCTTCCTCCTCCTCCTCCCCAAATCCCTTCCCAATATTCCTAAAATTCCATGACCTGCTTTTTGACACCATCAACTAATGAACTTCTTTTCCTTGTCTTTTCACCTCTGCACAACCCACTTCTTCATCTCTCTCTCTTTGCCTATTTTTTCGCTGTCTCTGTCCTTCCAGGTGCTCCAAGGATTCGGCCTATGAAGAACATCACCGCAGTGGCAGGAAGAAACACTTTCATTAACTGCCGGGTGATTGGGTACCCTTATTACTCAATCAACTGGTACAAGGAGGGACTTCTACTGCCTGATAACCATCGCCAGGTAGGGTTTTTCTGCACTTTGCATTGTAACGCGTATGCACATAAGTCCTCACCCTCTCTATAGGGTATACAGCATGTATACTGTACAGCAGAAATTGAATATATTATCCATAAGTAACAGTACAGAGCCCTGGAAGGAAAAAAAATCTGTATTGTGAGGGTGTATTTTCAGTATTCTATTCAATGCGGCAGTTAATTAAATCATGTACTATGTAAAGGAACAGAGCAGGAGTCTCTTCAGATGTCTTTCAATGTGTTTGCTGCCAAACAATGATTTCATGGCTTGCCCTTGACCTTTGAGCTAAAGGTGAACATTTGAAACAACTTTGAAAGGAAATGGCATTCTTTTCTGCAAATGTACATTTCATTCAAGTTGTGTTATCAGATACACACGATGGCATTGACCACTAACCTCTTAAAGTCCCCTCGAGCCACTTCTATCGCGTTATATTTTATGATTTATCATTTGAGGGCACAAAGGAAATCAAGTTCTCTTTGCGTTCGTGCCGACCTTGTGTTAGAGCCTCTATGTATACAGAAGGCCAGGCTCTGGTATGTGACATTCCTGATGTCTGCGTTTCAGGTGGTGTTCGAGAACGGGACTCTGAAGCTCAGCGACGTTCAGAAAGGGATGGATGAGGGCGCCTATGTGTGCAGCGTGCTCATCCAGCCACAGCTCTTCATCACACAGACCGTTTATGTCACTGTCAAAGGTCAGTGACGTGTCAGGATGTATGAAATTGATGACTGTGTTTCACTGGATTTTACTCATTATTTTACCGCTGCCGTCAGAGATGACTGTGCTTTAACCAAAGCGTACAATTTCAATAATGTGAATGTACTGTATGGGAAATAATACAGAATTGTAATTTATATGGGTGTAGCTGAGCTGAGATTTACTGTGCCATAAAAGGTTGTGGGGGAAAAAAAAACCTCTGAATGTAAAACAGGATTATTGTATGGAGAGTGAGTAAGACTGGTGTGTAGCAGGCGGGTGTTATTGTAATAGAGGGAGAGGAAAGAAGAAAGCTGTATGCATTGCCTCTAATAACCCCTGATTAAGGGGCGGAGTGGCCTAGTGTGCTCTCTCAACCACTCTGCAATTACATAGAGCAGGAGCGCTGTTGTATAAGATGTGTGTATGCGTGTGCTTTACGTGCATACGTATCTGTACTTGCAAAGAAGTGTGTGTGCGCACGTGTGTGTGTTTTCTGCATGTCAGCCTGTGTGTTATTGTGCTCTGCTCTCTGCAGCAGGAGCATGACATGTTTGTTTTAGGATGCTGTCGAGTATGAGTGTGGGTTTCTGCCTGACATAAGTAGATGCGGTGAAATTTGTGGCACTTGGTCGTCTCTGGATGGTTTCTCTCACGTGTGTATGCATGCGTGCACGGCTGTAGGTATGTGCTTGTATGAATGTGTGCTCGTCAGGTCTTTGATTTAATTAGATGAATTTTAACGAGGCCCAGATTAAATCCCCCAGATGTCTCAGCTGTAACCCACCACCACCACCACCACCGCTACCTCCCCTCCTTCTCCTCCCGCACTCCAAACAACCGCCATCACCTCCGCTGGTCTCCATGGCAACACTGTTCTTCCCCCTGTGGATGAAGCTTTAATTAGAGCAACTATTATGGGCTGGCTTTACCAGGGTGGGGTTGAGGGGTTGGTAGTGGGTACATGCATCTGTGGAGTGGGTTGTGGTCTAGCAGGCCAGGCTGCGTTAAAGTGGGGTCCAGGCTTTGAGGAAAACGTTAATGGAAGCAGGTTTTATTTTCACCTTCAGTCAAACCAGATGTTTACCAGTCAGCCCTCCAGGTCAAAATGGCAGATTTTTGTAACCATGCCCTCTAAAAAAGATCTTTTTGTCTCCCTTCTCTGTTTCTGTTTCTCTCCATCTGTTCTTTTTTTTTTTTTTTTACATCACTCATTCTCCCACCTTGTGTCCTCTCGATGCCCTCGACTCTCCAAATCTGTGTGTCTACCCATATTCTCCCCGTGCCTTCACATCTGACTTTCTCTCTCTTCTCCATTCTTCACTTATTCATATCTGCCTTAAATATCCGTCTTCACCTCTTCTTTACCCCACACATTTAAACAACCCTGTTTTTGTTCATCTTTTCTCTTCTTATGTATTCTCTCTTTGCCGCATTCCGTCTTCTTTCTCTCTCACCCATGTTTCACCCTGCCACCTGTCCTTGTCAATCTCCCCCACTTGCCTTTTCATTATATTCCTTCCTTGACATGAGCGGTCTGTTCTCTTTCACTCATCTTCTATTTCATTTGACTATTTTTCCCTGTACTATTTTGTCTCTACTACATTTGTATTTACTCTTCCTTCCTCTTTTTTAATATCTGACTCTCTATCACGTTCCTTCTTTCACTCCTTGCTCTCTGTGCCTCTCATAGTTCCTCCGCTGATCCAGCCATTTGACTTTCCTCCGACTTCCATTGGTAAACTTATGTACATTGCCTGCGTGGTGTCATCTGGAGACATGCCTATACGCATCACGTGGCGCAAGGATGGACAAGAGATCGTGGCCTCCTCGGGCATCACTATTGACACAAAGGAGTTTATGAGTTCCCTCCAGATATCCAAGGTGTCGCTGAAACACAATGGCAACTACACCTGCATCGCCAGCAATGACGCTGCCACTGTCAGCACGGAGAGGCAGCTCACTGTCACAGGTAAGAGAAAAAAGAGGCTAGAAAATGTGTAAGTGATTTTGAGGAAGCAAAGGGGTTATTTTAAAGAGCACTCCAGCGATTGTTGGGTGATTTGTTGGAGAATTTGTGAAAGCTAACTTCACGCAGCAATAACCTTGACAATGTTCACATCACTCCGCATGCAAGCTGTTTCCACCCTTGCTCTATACGGATTAATTTTACAGTATTGATATAGTTTCCAGTATCTTATCAAGGCCCATTTGAAAATATATGTCCTTGTTTTGAATGCAATAAATGTGGAGTCAAAATCTGAAGTCCAAAGTTGAAACTCTTAAGTGCTTAATTCAATCTAATAACATACTTATGCACTTTTACTTAGAAAATTTAGCATTTTTAGCAATGTTGCAATGGCACTTCTACTTCACAGATGAACATTTCGTGCAGCAGTGGTGATGCTTTTCCTGAAACGCTGTTTGCTGGACGTCTAGTAAAGCGGGTCTTTTCTCTCTCTTCCTCCAGTACCCCCTCGCTTTGTGGTGCAGCCTAACAATCAGGATGGGATCTATGGGAAAGCTGGGATCCTTAACTGTTCTGTTGATGGATACCCTCCTCCCAAGGTCATGTGGAAGCATGCCAAAGGTGCACTAGGTACGCAACCCATTTTTCAATCCAGTTTTCTTTCTTCTTTGCGCAATATAGTAGTCATACACTACCGTTCAAAAGTTTGGGGTCACCTATACAATTTGTGTTGTGTTTTCCATTAAAAGTCACACTTTTATTCATCAAACAAGTTGCAAAATGAATAGAAAATATAGTCAAGACATTGACAAGATTAGAACATTTTGCCCTTGAAATTTTGCTTTGGTCAAAGAACCAGCAAAACTGTTTTCAGCTGTGCTAACATCATTGCACAAGGGTTTTCAAGGGTTTTCTAAACATCCAATAGCATTCTAACGCGATTAGCCTATGTGTATAGAGTGTATTTCTGATTCATTTAATGTTATATTCATTGAAAAAATAAGGACATTTCTCAGTGACCCAAACTTTTGAACAGTAGTGCAGTTCTGTCCTGTCCAAGTTTTTGCCAGCGACTATAACATAATCACCTCTGTGGTTGTTTTTGTCTTTCTGTGCAGCGGGGATTGGGAACCCGCAGCAGTACCACCCTGTGCCTCTGACAGGACGCATCCAGATTGTGAGTAATGGCTCTCTGCTCATCAGACATGTCCTGGAAGAGGATCGTGGCTTCTACCTCTGTCAGGCCTCCAACGGAGTGGGCTCAGACATCAGCAAATCCATGGTTCTCACCGTTAAGAGTGAGTATGATAACTCACATGAGCTAATGGATCAGAGAGCGTGACTCTTTCATGCCGTGGATGTCAGTGCCCCTGATTTACAGTACACTCGTGCACAAACACACACCGTGTCATACCAGTGAACCAGCTCACACTGTGCGTACATACACACTCGATGATGAAGTGAAGGGGCAAAGGTGAGCATGGACATAAGAAAAAAACACAGCTTGTGTGTGTGTGTGCGTGTGTGTGTGTGTAAGAGAGAGAGTGCAGTGAGAACGTGAGCAACTGAGCGATTGATCTCTTGACTCTTGGGATCTGTCCACTGACATTCAAAAACACTTTGAGCTTAATCATTATCTGCAATCAATCTCTTCATCCTGCCCTTGCTGTCAGTAACACCCTGTGTGTGATAATGCATAGGCAAATAATATACATACAGATACACACCGCGCACCAGGCCATGTGGGAGTGGAAGCAGTGCAGTAGCAAAGCACTGACCTGACAATCCAACAGTGTTTACACGATGTTAACTTTTAATTTCAGGAACTTTTTGACTCTCGGTCACACAGACACATAACCAGGCGTACATAAATACATCTCCTAGTTTCTCTGTGTTCTGCTATCTAAGGGTTGCCTCTCTCTCTCTCTCTCTCTCTCTCTCTCTCTCTCTCTCTCTCTCTCTCTCTCTCTCTCTCTCTCTCTCTCTCTCTCTCTCTCTCTCTCTCTCTCTCTCTCTCTCTCTCTCTCTCTCTCTCTCCTACTGGTGTTAGTGTTATTGATTGAATCGTTCCTCTCCCCTGCTTCCCTCAATTCTGTCTGTTTCGCTCAGTGGAGAGGGAGGAAAAGGGGAGGGTGAGTTGAATAAGTGATGAAAACAAAACAGCAGAACCCTCCTTGGATCGATAGTGTGTGTGTGTGTGTGTGTGTGTGTGTGTGTGTGCGTGTGCGGGTGCGGGCATTCCACGACTTGTCTTCTTTATGGGGACAAAAAGCAACTCCCAATAACGTAAATGATTACATTTCAAGGTGAAGACATGCTGTATGGTCAGGATGAGGTTAGACCAGTAGTAGTTACGGTTAAGGTTAGATTTAGTCTCCAGGAAATAAGGTAATGCAATGCCCGCTCAAGTCATGGAAACCAGACTGTGTGTGTGTGTGTTGACTAGAGAGGATCGAGTGTGTGAGTGATTGTGTGTATATGGAGTGCACAAGAAAGGTAGAGTGTATTGTTTTTGCCTCTTCATTCACCGCGACCCTGATGTTAACTATTGGAGAATGAGAGAGGAGGTTTATTGACTCTAGCTCATTGACCATAGCTCTTGATTACTCCACTGCAATGGAACTTGGCTACTTTGAGCTCCACTTTTTTAAACTTAAATATCCTGCCCTACTCTCCGCTCGTTCACTTCGCTCTCCCTTTTCACTTAAACTCAACTTATTGTCCACTCACTCTTTCCTTTCTCCCCCCCCTGTTCCTCTTGTATCTTTTTACGTTTACTATCGCCATTTCTCCCCGCCTCTCCCCATTTTGGCCTCACGTTCCACTCGTCTCACACTTCACTTCCCTTCTCCTTCCAGTCCCGGCAATGATCACCAGTCACCCTAACACTACCATGGCGAAGAAGGGTCATGTGAAGGAGCTGAACTGCACAGCCAGGGGAGAATGGCCCATCATCATCCGCTGGGAACGAGGCGACACAGTCATTGACCCTGACCGCAACCCCCGATACTCCATCACCACCAGTCCCAATGAGAAGACTGATGAGGTGTTGTCTACACTCAGGGTAAGAAACACTTGTATATATGTTAGATCATCTATTTGTAGAAATCAAACAGCAGTGTGTCCATTACTCTTACTCAGTGTGATCAATAGGATCCTTTCAGTTTTCTCTTTCTCACTTTTCTTGTTTGCATTTCTGAGTCAAGATGCAGCATGACATGCATACTCACTGTTGTGTCAGTTGGTGTGTTAACAACTGTTAAAGGCTGGCACCAAGCATGGCCAGTCACACCGGATCTTCTAGTTGTTTGACATGAATGCTTCCTCTTAATCTGCCAGTTTAGTTTATCAAATCCAGACCGGCATTAACTGAGAGAAAATGTGATATAAAACCGTGTTTTTGTACATTAAAGGAATACTTCACTGATTTTGCGTTTAGCTTTTACTGGAATAGGGGTAGTATTTTTGAAAGAATGTGCTTCCCAACCTCAGTTTCCCCTGAGAAATATCTTCATTATTTTTTTGTCACGTGCCCACCAGTGACACTTGGTCCTGTTAGCGTAACTGTTAGCAAAGATGGCAGACACGGTTTCAAGCCTCAGACCAAGTTTCACTGGTGGTCACGCGACAAAAAAATGATATTTCTCAACTCGCACAATTTTTCAACAATACTACCCCTATTCTAGTAATTCAAAGCTAAATGCAAATCGGTGAAGTATTCCTTTAAAATTAAAATACGCCATGTATCACTTATGGCAACCATAAGGCACAAATATTTACTTAAAAATAAATAAATCCAAATGATTCATCAGATTTGATTTGGTAGTTCAGTCCAAGTGGAAGATTTTGATGTAAATGTATCGGTACTTGTTAAGAAATTCTATTTCTAATGTTACTTGTAAATGTTTTATTTTGTGTCTCTGTGTTAATTGTTCATTAATTTCTTGGCTTTTTGACAAATTATGTGTAAAAAAACAGTTTCTTGCATTTTCTGCAAGAAACTGTTTGATGACTCATCTTCTACCCAAGGGCTTTTTCTAATTTTGGTCCAATACTTGCTTGAATTTTTAAATTCTGCCTATCGTGTCTAGAACAAAAGGACCTACACTGTCTGATTCATCAGCAACACCCGACAGCAGACTAGTTCCATATTGGGCAACTGCAAGTTGTTTCAGTGAGGCCATGAGGCACGTTCAAAGCTGCTGGCTGCTGTAAATGCCATTCCTCAACAGTTCTGGTCACAGCCTCATTCAACCAAGAATGATTAAACCTGCATACACCTCTATTAGCTCATGTCGACAAAAAATGTTGCAAAAGTGACTCTTTATTCTTTAAATACAGTGCACTTGTGGATAGTTGACTCTTTCCTTTTTATTACACAACTCTCTTTTCTCCACCACAGAGCTATACAGTTTTTTGGCTCCAAGACGGAGCTGTTTGTCTCTTAGACATTACTCTTTCTGCCTTTGTCCCAACAGCTAAAGCCAGCAGAGCGCGAGGATTCAGTCTTCTTCTCTTGTCATGCCATCAACTCTTATGGAGAAGGACGAGGCCTTATACAGCTTACAGTGCAAGGTAACCACTGCTGCACACATTTGTGCAATGTGTGTATCGTACCAGGATCTATTGATCCTGCACGGATGTGTGTATTGTAGTTTTATCTTACTGATAAAAAAATACACAAGTCTGTTTCTATTGTGATCTATAACTTTCCCTCCCTTATCTCCGCTCCCTCCTGTTGTTCACTCCCTCTTTATTAAATCCTCAGAGCCACCAGACCCTCCGGAGTTGGAAGTGCGAGAAGTGAAAGATCGTAGCATGAATCTGCGTTGGACGCAGAGATTTGATGGAAACAGTGTCATTACTTCTTATGATATTGAGTATAAGAACAAGACGGGTAAATAAGAAGAGTATTCTTCTTTATTAGACAGTAAATAAAGGAGTGAATCTCACAGTGGAATTATTATTATTATTTTTATTTTTTTTAAAGAAGAAATTTGTATTATATTTTACTTTCAGATTCCTGGGAGTTGAAGCATGCAACTCGAAATATCTCCCCCACCAACAATCAAGCCAACATAGTGGACCTTCATCCTGCCTCAGTCTACAGCATCCGCATGTATTCTTACAACGCCATAGGAAAGAGCGAGGCCAGTAAGGAACTCACCATCAGCACAGAGGAAGCACGTAAGTATTTAGCCAGGATGCTCTTTAACACTGTCCTTGTGAAATTAGCTTTCAGCCTCTGGATTTGTGGTGACACTGTCATTGAATAAGCATCTCATTTTAAAGGTGTCCTTCTTTAAGGAAATTAAAATAAGAATTGTTCATTTGTACATGAAACATTGCCATTTAGTATTTTTTTGGTCTCTCTCTAGAGCCTGATGGTCCACCCATAGATGTGATCCTGCAGCCTGTTACCTCTCAGAGTATCAGAGTAACATGGAAGGTAAAGCCTATCAGCTATTTCAGATGATCATGTTTTGATGCTTGCAAAGATACCCAATTGTTTTGTCCCACACTTTAAATGCTGAAAGACAGTGGATGTCCTTGAGTTATTATGTAAAATGTTGGTATGACTCCATCGATATGACGTGAGAGTTGTCTCTTTGTTTTTCTTCTGTTAGGCTCCGAGGAAAGAGTTGCAGAATGGCGTGATCCGGGGTTACCAGATCGGTTACAGAGAGAACGGCCCTGGCAGTAATGGCCAGTACAGTATTGTGGAGATGAAGGCCACTGGAGATGTTGAAGTCTACACTCTGGACAACCTGAAGAAGTTTGCCCAGTACGGTGTGGTTGTCCAGGCCTTTAACAGAGCTGGCACAGGACCTTCTAGCTCAGAGATCAATGCTACAACCTTGGAAGATGGTGAGAATCACAAAAACACACACATACAGTATCTCAGCATGCGTTCTTGCTCTGTATCTGAGTGTGTGACAGTAACTCAGTGGTAGAAAGAGTTGTCTTTCAACTCAAAGGTTGTGGGTTCGATTACTCTAGTCTACATGCTGATGTGTCCTTGGGCAAGACACTAACCCTAACGCCAGAATGTGAATGGGTATGAAAGATGAGTGATAGAAAATGCACATTAATGCACATTAATGAAAGTGTGAGTAAATGGCAACATGTAGTTTGAGTGATCAAAAAGCCTAGAAAAATATAATCATTTTCCATAATAGTGCGACTTGACTCGCCTTGGCACAGTTGTTTTACTTTTCCACTAGCGATAGTACCTGGTACTTTTTTAGTACCTGCTCTGGCGAGATTCCAAGCAACCTGAGGCGATACTATGCATGATGTCGCCAGACTGCCGGCCCCTGATTGGTCAGAGTGCCATCACAGGAAGAGAAGTCCGACACAAGAATCACGCCGAACAATGCCGAATTGTAGATCAGTTAAAAAGACTTAATTATCCTAAAAACGTGGGTTAACCTCCAACAGTTACCAGGGAAATGTCTAAATTCTCAATATTTAACAGAGGAGTCTGGTGTGTGCTGATCGTGAGTGGCGAGCGGCATCACGAACCCTGCTGCTGTATTTCAGTCCAGTGACTGTGTCAGACGGAGTCTGTGCTCTGGTCATGGAGGAAGTAAACAGTGAACAAATAGTTTTAATTAACTGATTCTAATGATTCAGTTACACTGAAAACAACTGCTTTACAAGTCACTCGTCACTCGTTTTGTGTTGCGTGGAAAACAAAGTCAAGGCAGTTTCATGCAGCTGTGCAGTGGTGACTGCCCATGTTGAGGAGGTACTATAATTTGTAATGGAAACACAACCTAAACCGTACCGTGCCGAGGCGAGTCGAGCTGGGACCATAGGTGGAAAAGGGGCCAGCAACAATGAGGGAAATACAGCAGGTAAAACAGCACGATGCTGTACATACAGAAGAAGAGTGAACTGTCAGTTCGGCTTTTTCTCTGATCCACTGTAAGTGCTCTTTTTTCTGTTTGTTGTTCTCTTTTTGCTGTGCTTTTGTGTGATTGGCACATAACTTAAAATTGCTATATTCCTTCTCTCCTCTCTAATCTAAATGCGACTCCACTTCCTTTTTTACAAACATCAAGGACACAAGCTCTTACAGAAACCATTCTTTCAGCAGAATTAACGAAAAGAGCATTTAGGAATCAGACCCATACTTTCAAGGCTGGACAATCCAGTATTTAGTTTAATTTGTTAATGCATCTGTCCCTGAGTATGCGAAAAAATGCACAGAACGAGGAACAATTATCAGCTAGGTGCAGAATTAGGATTACTCCCCAGATGCACAACTCATTCGCTCAGTCAAAAAACATTTACCAAACTGAAAGGAGTCATTTTGTAGAGCCCTAATTTGCCTTCCAAAAGAGAAATGCCAACTTTTGTAATACTTAAAAGTACAGTAACAACAACATGGTAATACTATGGTAATAATTTTGTAATATGGAGGTAGTATTATCATGTTATTTCTAATTCCAACTTAATAGGTAATAACCTATGGGGGTGCAAAGCATTAAAATATTAGGTTAAAATATGTCTGCATTATCCTTCTGGATCACATTTGTTTGTGGATCAGACCTGTCTTTCAAAAGCTAACATGTATCTTTTATTCATGAAGCAGTATTTGTAAGTGAGCAGCTTTGATTGACATTTGGCCTTCAAAGACAAGCAGACGAAATCTGAAACAAGTGCTTAACAAAGAAAACAAAACAGTTTTAAATACTATTCATCTTCAAAAACATCCTTGACTCTGTTTTCCTTTTTTCCCCCTTTTTTCTTTATTTATACATTTTACATTTACAGTATAAGAGCAAGACGAGACAAAAAGAGCAAATTAAAACACTTAACACTTCTGGTCTAGCCTCGAGTTTTGTATGGATCCCTACTTTAATCCTGATGAGATAAGTCAGTATTTCCATGGAGTGCATTTCCTCTACGATGTCCTGCCACTGATCTCGGCTTGGAGGATCACATTTCAACCAGTTCCTTGGAAATTGCCTTTTTGCGTGAAACTATCAGAATTCTGAAGAGATAGCTTGAATTGCACCAGGTATCAGGCCCAGGATCCTGGGATCCTTGAAACCAAATATTCATTCATTGTCTACCAATTTATCCTCCATAATCCCAGCTGGCATACGGCGAAAAGGGCCACACAGAGACAATCATTCACTCTCTTTATTTTTAATGTAATAAATAATTCCATTCAAATTCCCACCATCTTTTAGAGCTAGTAGAAGAAGAACTGCTTTCCCCTCTTTACATTGTATTCTTTATTGTTGCGCTGCAGTAAAAATAAACAACAATCTGTACAATATACACACAAAAAAAAAATTCTGTTCCTGTCACGTCTGTTATTCTCTATCATAGGACGCCCTCCCTCCATCAGCAAACAAATAAAGCAAAATAAAACACACACACACACACCCACAGACGTCACATGTCCACCCAGTGAACAGTTGGCTGAGCTCCATTAGTCCAGAGGAGACAGAGCCCTCCAATTCTTTCCTGTGGCTGTCACCGTGGCGACAGTGATATTGATGGCCATTATGATAATAGTGATAACAACAAGCATACTAAAAATAATTATAATTAGCATGTCTCTCTGTCTGTCTCTCTCTCTCTCATTCCCTGTGCTAGCTTCCTGCTGTAATTATCCACAGCTGAGCGCATTGTCTCCCTGCTCCCTCTTTTCATCTTTTTCTGCCCTTCCTTTGCTCCTCTTGCTTTTAACTCTTCCTCACTTCCTCCCTTGTTCCTCTGCCCCTCAACCCTTATCTCCTCCTCTCTGTAGCCCCAGTCCAAAAACTGCCTTTTGCTTTGTTCCTGTATTTGTTTTTTCCTCCAGCTTGCGCACATATTTATCTGAGGTCATTTTATACCAACACGACCACTGATTTATTCAACTTTTTATCCATCTGCCTTCATTACTTTACATAAGCTCCAATACAGACACTTTGGAAACACCTTTTGTTCAAATCCTGTTCCCGTTCCTTTTGTAAAGGTACTGTAAAGATGATGCCATTTGATTTTTTCAGACCCTAAAGATTTGTTCATGCAAAACCCACGTTTAGTTTTTTAATCCTCCTTTCTCCTCTCCCTCCCTTCTTCCTCCGTCCTTCTCCACACCACCACTCTCTTCTCCAGCTGCAGAGAAATTCCCTGGTGGACTTGGCCCCGATCTCTCTCTTTCATTGCCGTCTTTCTTTCACTTGCCTCTCTTCCTCTCTTCCTGCCTCTCCTTCACTCACAAGTTGACCTCTGTTCGTCTTTAACACTCTGCATTATTCAGGCTCTGAAAGACTAACGGTCAGCAGTAGCCAACAGAGGAGACACCTGGGTTGGAGGGGACAGAGGGTGGCTTGTACAGAGAGAGAGAGAGGTGGTGGTTATAGAGATGGTCCTATACATCATGCTGGATGCATGTCATGGGCTTTTCATCTATCACTAGCCTGTATACTCACTTCAGGTTTGCGATGGCAATGCCTTTCTGGGATTCAGCAAGGATTTATTCATTTATTTTATTCATTAATCAACTAAAAACCAAACCAGTCCTACCTTTGATGGGACACCTTTGCGTCATCTTATGTTTTCATGCAAACTTAAAACCCCTTGAAATCTCAGAATAAAGGCCAGATTATGCATATTTATGTTTGTTAAAATACACTAAACTTGAGTTCCATAGTGAGGATCTGAAAATATATGTACATTTTTTCTCAATTAGAATCTGGAACAAGCTCGCAGAGTATTTGATAGAATCAGATATTAAACATATAAGTTTCCAGATGTGAAAATTACTCAATAAAATCTTGTTTTTGGCCAGAAAATGTATATTATTTAATTGGATTAGCGAGAAACCTCCCACTGTAACTCAGTGGTACAAAGACATTTTTAGAGTTTTTCCTATGGAAAGACTAAGTGCCAAATTAAATGGAAATGACGACCCATTGGGCATATGGTGGCCTCTAATGGATTACCTACCTAACGATCTAAGTGAAATAATCCAGAGGGGAAACCTGGCTTAGAAGCTGTCAGACTGAGTTGACCAGTGATCAGAAATATTTCTCGACAGCTACAGGGATGTGATGTCTCAATAACTTCATTTTAAAGTGTTGTCTTGGTCTCATGATGTCAACATTAGAGAACAGCATGTTATTCAATAAGTACTGAACAACTGGACATGTGTGCATTCAAAAGTTTAGAGAAGGTTAACTTAAAGCCAAACATCCCTAAATTTTGTGAGAATTGCATTTCTTGCTTTATTATTTTCTTTTCATTTTCTACTTTATTTGAATTTTGCTTATCCATTTTCTCTCCTAGCACAGACCACTACTCAATGATGTATGTTTATATGCATTTTTGATATGTAAATTCAGATATTACAATAACATCTGATTATTTATTTGAAAAATAAAAAAACAACAACATAAGTTTCCAAAGTTAGCATATAATTCCTTTTAAAATATTTAACTCATGTAGACACCATATAGCTACTATTAAGAGTTTGAGTTGGATGATAATTTCACTTTGTATTCTCAATCATCAAATACAGTTGTGATTGTTTTTTTTGTTTTTACCTTGATGAAGTAGAACATTTTTATTCTGAGCTGTGAAATACTTCTTACTAAATTTCGTAATCTCTTTTCTTCCTTTGACTCCAGTGCCCAGTCAGCCTCCCCAGAACGTGCGAGCCATTTCTGTAACATCAGACGAGGCGGTAATCACATGGGCCGAGCCTCCCAGATTGACTCTGCATGGCGTATTGAAGGGATATCGCATCGTCTTCTGGGCCGTCTACCCAGATGGAGGTGGGCTGACTGTGTCTGTCATCTTCCTTCCACACCATAGCCTGGTAACAGCCTCAGCCCTTGATCTGAACATCTTTCCTTTTCCTCTGTGTCTCCCAGAGTGGGGTGAAATGCAAAACATAACAACCACCAAAGAGCAGGTGGAGCTCAGAGGCCTGGAGAAGTTCACCAACTACAGCATCCAGGTGCTGGCCTACACCCAGGCCGGGGATGGAGTCCGTAGCAACGTCCTTTACATCCAAACTCGTGAAGACTGTGAGTCCTTAATTTAGTACATCTTTTTCACAAAGGATACACCAAATAATAAACACACAATATACATGAATGTGTGAATTGATTTGACCACATCTACTGGGCAGGTCCAATTTTTTTTTTCACTGCTTGGTTTAGGTAGCAGTGTGTGGGAGGCAGACAGCCAGAGGGGTTAGAAGAGGGTCTTTGTAAGGCTGAGGATGCTGATTAAAACCTCTTTGTTCTCTGATGTGCCATTACCAGTGCTAATGAGAATTATAAAACCAAAAGTGTGTGTGTGTGATTAGTTAAGGAGCCTTAGGGTGTGGGTCTGCACGTGTGTATGTGTGGAAGGGTTAAGTGTGTGTGCAGATTTTCTAGCATTTGTCTGTCTGTCTGCTTGTGTGGGAGAGAGTGTGTTTGTATGCGTGTGTGTGTGTGTGTGTGTGTGTGTGTGTGTGTGTGTGTGTGTGTGTGTGTGTGTGTGTGTGTGTGTGTGTGTGTGTGTGTGTGTGTGTGTGTGTGTGTGTGTGTGTGTGTGTGTGTGTGTGTGTGTGTGTGTGTGTGTGTGTGTGTGTGTGTGTGTGTGTGTGTGTGTGTGTGTGTGTGCATACAACTATTGTATGTGTGCAGGTCCAGCTTAGCACCCAGCACAAGGAGAAGGATTAATTCTTTGTGGCTTAGAAAGAATTAATTTTGTGCTTACACTGTCGGGCTATGGATTACATCCGTATCCGCCTCTCTTCTCACTCCCTGGGGCCAAGCAGAGGAGGAGGCAGGCGTCTGGAGATGGAGAAAATGAGCGAGAGAGGGAGTGGAGGAGTGAGGGGGGGGGGGAGCAGAGATTTTTAAGAAGTGCCATTTCAGAAAAGGCCTTTATTCTATTTTTCATACTGTATTTCATTTTATAAGCTGGCCTTGCTGCAATAGCTCTTCAAATATATGTATTGTGTTGGTCTTTGAGTGCGTGTGCGTGTTTATCCATGGCCCGGCGTGGAGTGTCTCTTTCTCCCTGATGAGAGTTGACACTGTGTCCAGGGGCAACCTCTTCACATACTGTGCATTCAACCTCCTCTGTCTCTCTGGGCCTCATCCTTCCGTTTGCCCTCAGTTCTCTCACTGTAACATATGGAAAAGTGTTTGCGGTGCAATTGTGCATACAGCCACTTTTCAGTCTGCCTTTTTCAACCTCCGCCCTTCAGACACAAAGACAAAAGTCAGTAAGCATCGAAGTGAAGGAGATGGGTTCGCCCTGCAGTTATTTTTCATGCTCTTTGCAAAGGCCACACACCTATGGGGTCACAGCATTCATCGGTTTGAAAATATGAATGTGTGTGAGTTTTATGTTGCTTATTCGAAGGATTTTAACATTTAAATGTTCAGTGGTAGGATTTAAAAGGATCCAGATGTAGAATAATAATTCATTCATCAACTGTCTACTGCTTTATCCTCCACATGTGGGCAGTCAGGGCCACTGGAGGGTGAAAGGAGGGGTACGCCTTGCACAGGTTGCCAGTCCATTGCAGGGCAAACACAGAGAGACACATTCACACTCTGGTTTATTTAGAGTCCAATTAACCTGTTTTTGGGGCAGGAGGAAACCAGAGAACAACATGCCAAGAGGAAAGACCGGGTCACGAACCCAGGTCTTTTTGTTGTAAGGCAACAGTACGTGCCGATACTCCGCCGTATGACCCTAATCTAGAATATAATATTCATAATTATCCTTTACCAGTTATAAAAATAAGTTTTCATGATCGACAGCAGTGACTTAATCGCAGTTAGATGGGTGAGTCTATTGACAGGAATTCGACACATATGCTCCATACCACAATCCTTACTGCTCATATTCAACATCAAGTACATGTTATGTCACCGGCACAAAATGGCAGGAGCCACGTCTGGGATATTTTGGCTTTTGTTTATTAATCCTGAAGTTATGGCATATGAACTGATTTAAATGATCCATCATCATCAAAATCACATAGTAAAACATGCTGACACTTGACCACAAACTAAGAATTGTATATGAATCAGACAGAGTACGGTTCATATAAGGTGCAATGGAAACTGTGTAATATGTATGAGACTTTTCATTCAAAGAACTGCTTGAATGAGTAATAATAAGTAAACAAAAATGACACAATGTGCAAATCTAGGTTGTGGACAAAAACAGCACACAATGAAAAATGGTGATGTGTATTAGTGCTGCTGCTAACTTGTCTTCATTTATGAATAATCTGCATTTGTTTTTCTATGATTTGTGGGTAAATTGTAAAAAGTACTATAGTACTATGACCTGGATCACATGCAGTTTCCCAGAGGCAAGTTAGTTAAAGTCTGGCATTTTTGTAAGATGGATAAATATTGAGGGGAACCAACCATTCAGATGTTACAATGACAACAGAGCTGTAGGGTAAAGTTCTGTGGCAGCAATTTTGTCAAGGGTGTTTTTTGTGTGCTTTTTTTCATGGAGTGTACAAAAAACGTTAACACTCATTATGATTCCTCTTAGTCCACTGTATTGTACACACAGACAAAGGTATCTGGTTCACATATTCTCTCCTCTGTATGATTCAGACCCTGGACCACCAGCTGGCATCAAAGCTGTCCCCTCCTCTGCTAGCAGTGTTGTGGTGTCCTGGTTACCCCCTCATAAGCCAAATGGAATCATCCGCAAATACACCATCTACTGCTCCAGCCCCGGGTCGGGCCAACCGGTGAGTTAGAAGAGGGGTGCAGTGAGTTTTTTCAGGAGTGGGAGCTGGATGAATGAGTTAAAAAGAGGGGGGGGGGGGTGAGAGAAGACCATCCAAACATGGCTGGAGATGGGTTCAGTTTTAAATGTACCATAAAGGTTCTGTTATAGAATTTGTATGATGACAAGATAAAGGAAATTTGATAATGAGGACATATTACATTTATGTGGATGTGTGTGTGAGCGTGTGCGTGTGTGGTCTAGTGCTGCAGTCTCAGCAAGATGTGCGTGTGTGTGAGATGAGCTCTCCTCATACCGCAGTGTGTGTGCATGCAAAGTCAACCTCCAGCCTAATTTGCATATCTGCGTCTCATCACGTTGCCAGGACAACCTCATCTGTTCATCAACGAGGGCAGAAAACAAGCCGACAGCAAGCACACACACGCTCACTTACACACACAGATACACACATGCACATGAATAAATACACACTCACGTGTGTGTGTGTGTGTGTGTGTGTGTGTGTGTGTTTCACACCAAGCATACATACATATATGCAACTCATGTTTTTGTGACATGATTGAATGAGTGAATGCAGAAGCAAGAAATATATCCAGTTTGCATATACTTGCATACACACACACCGCATAAATCTATCTACAAATATACATCCATCTTCATAGTTGCTCATTCACAAATCACTCTCTTTTTGTCTATCTATTTACCTCTCGCTCGCTCGCACATGCACACACACACTCCCTCCCTCTCTCCCTCCCTCTCTCTTTCAGTCTCTCCTTCTCTCTCTGAAGCCCCCATGCAGAGTTTGGGATGATTACTATGTAAATGAGTGCGACTGGAGAGATGGAAGGAGGGATGGGGGGTCAGACACACCGTGTGGGAAGTACTTTTGTTCCTCTTTTCATTATCTCTCTCTATCGTTCCCTGGATCACTGCTATCTCCACGCTGGAGGAATATTTTAATATCCGTTACAGCAACACACACTCTGTCACTCCTCCCCTCCTCTCAACATCTACCCACCCACCCATTCATCCATCCATACTTACATACATCCCTCTGTCCATACCTCTGCCTGCAGTGGAGAGGTATATATAGGCAAATGCACTGAGATGAAAGAGTCTAAGAGAATACATTAATAGACGTGAGAGTTGGGGAGGGGGGAAATGCAGAGATGGTGTAAAATGGAGAAGGGGGGGGGTATCTGTGCATGGATGGAGGGAATAGCAAGGAGTGGGCCCATAGTTGACAGGGAAATGTGAAGAGGGATGAGGAAATGAAGAGTGGGATGAAGAGTGATGGCAGGAGGAGAGGGAAATGATGGTGCAGTGGGGGTAAAGGATCGTCACAGAGGTGAGCAAAGATGTGACAGAGACGGGAGGAATGGATGATGAACAGGAAATAAAAAGCCAAGTGGATTCCTCCGTGACGGCCCACTCGTAAATGTGGAAAAACAACAGGAATGCTGGAATCTGTTTGCCCAGAATAAAAAAAACATCAAGCTCGAACAGTCTTTGCAAGTTTTTCCTGGTGTCTGCCACATCTACACACTCATCAGTCATCAATTCATCTGTGCACGAGCGACTGCCACTGAGAAAATGTGATTCAAACTGGTCGGGTATAGTGAACATTGTGATTTAGCTGACGGCGGTTGATGGTAGGAATATGTGTTCATGTGTTTGTGCATCTACTGTGTGTGTTTGTGTGTGTTTTGAAGGGGCAGCGACGTCTATATGTCTAGACAGCTGACACATGGCTGGGTTAAAACCACGGCAATTACACATCCACCTCCAGGTCATGAATGCCACTGTATACGTGTATATTCCTGCGTCGTTTATGTTTAACAATTTGTCTGCCTCTCTCCTCTCCTCTCCTCTCCCCTTCAGTGTTGATGCCTGCAGTAGATATCGGCCTCATTAGTGTACGACTGTTCATGATATCTCTGACTGTCTCATTTGTCTGTCTCCCATTGTCTTTCTCTGTATCATATCTCTGTTTGCTCTCCCTGAGGAGAACAGATGAGAAGAGGGGGGTGGGCTTTACCCCCCCCCCCTCCCTCCAGCGCCATCCTTTCACACAGTTTTACCTTATCATAATATGCCCCAGAACCTATGTGCCCTCTCCAACCCATCCTCCTTTCTTCTTCCTGTAGTGCTGACTTGAGGAGAGGATGCAGGGTGGAGTTCACGTTGAATGATGTTCACTCAGCCCTTCACATTAATCCTGCCTTTACACTAAAGTGACAAAATGATCTTGTCTTTGGCATCCCCCAGAATTTACTGTGTGGCTTAGCACCTGTGATAAAAGGCCCATTTTGTTAGCAGAGCACAAACGTGTTTCTTTGGTGTACGTATATTAGTAGAGAGATTTAGAAAATGTGTGGACTATATTTTAACTTTTGTTCTGTTTTCTTGTCTGTCTACATATTATATATTCCATTTTGCTGCTAATTTCTGCGAAGATTCCAAGTGAAAAAGCAAGAGCCAACCAGTAGATCCTTCACTTTAAGAAAAGATTTAAGAAAGAAACGTTTCCACTAATACATTTTGTTTTCCACAGATGCCCAGTGAGTATGAAGCCAACCCTCAGCTGCTGTTCTACCGAATCACTCATCTCAACCACCGGCAGCAGTACCTGATCTGGGCTGCAGCCGTCACCACAGCAGGCCGTGGTAACTTCAGTGACAAGGTCACCGTGGAGCCAGCAGCCAAGGGTGAGTCCCTGTAACTAGAGACTAGAGCTGCAACTAACCATCATTTTCACAATCGATTAATCCGTCGATTATTTTCTCAATTAATTGTTTGGTCCATAAAATGTCAGAAAATGTTAAAAAACGTTGATCAGTGTTCATCAGTGGAGATGACGATGCTGTCGAATGTCTTGTTTTGTCCACAGACCAAAATTACTCAGTTTGAATGATTTCTTTGTTATGTGGAGCAAAGGAATTAAGAACATATTCACATTTAAGAAGCTAAAACAATCAGAAATCTTGTTTTAATCATGAAAAAAGCTTTAAACCGATTAAGTTTCAGCTCTACTAGAGACTCCGTATGGTTAAATAACAGATAACTGTAGTTTTGGTCATTTTCAAGTGAAAGGAAAGTAAGGTTAAATGTGAGCATATACTGGGAATGCAAATTTAGCTATATATTTCTTTACATTAATGTAACAATTAACAATTGTTTCAATAGTGGTTAAAAGGGAGGTGGGACAATTTACCGGCCTCAAAATGAATAACATGCTGCATATCTCTGCCTCCAGTGTCCTGCGCATCACCAAATCAGTTGTTTTTTGGCGATGAGACAACACTCTTCTCTTATTTTTTTTACCTGAATTTTCTTATTTCTTGTTTGCTCCCCCTCCCTCTCTCTGCTTCTACATATCCCCATTAGGAACAGTTATGACAGTGCTAGCATTCCTCTTCAAGCCTCTTAGTGACACTGCCGTGAACTAAAAATACACTTTTAATGGATGCTTTGCTCCGTATCCCCTATGACACTGTGAATTGTGTAAATGATCTACCTCTTACTTTTCCACTTGCTCTGTATACAGTATCTCTTCTCAGCTTGTTTTTCCCTCGCCCTCCCTTTCTTTTTTTTGGTGATGCTTGGTGATCTATTGATCACAAAGTTCAGAGGGCACCAACTACACTGCGCCCAAACTGGAAAATAATAAGAGAGGGAGCAAGGAGAGGACAACCAGAGCTAAAAAAAAAATACACAACACAAAAGCAAGTGTTTAAGAAAAGGAAGAGGACAGTTAAATCAATAGAATTTGGATTAATAGAAAATAAGAGAGGAAAAAAAAGGAAACAAAACTTAATAGAGTGCCTATTGAACCATGTTACACTTTTCTAAATCTCTCTATTTCCTTGACTGCTGGGAAGGGGCTAGGTCAGCTGTCAGTTGAAGGCAGTGTCCTCTTGACTTGCCCACTCAATATTTCATTCAGCCTGAACATTAGCGGACATGAGTGCTGCCACTAAGATGTTTGAGCAAGAAAGAAAGAAAGAATAATAATGTATGGATATTTTATCTTATGCTCTTAGATTCATATTCTAGTCTTTGGTGGACAATGTCACATTTAACATGTCTTATCCACCAAGTGTGAATCCCAGGAAACACAGTACACGCTTTCACATCTCAGGATATTGATCCAGACATTGAGATGCCTCTGCAGCATTGTTTTAATTTGGTTTGCAAGTTGTTTATTTGACATTGGCAACATAATCCGATTTGTACATATTAATTACACCTTTGCTCTGCTTGTATTGTGTGTATTGTGTCTTCATGCAATTATCTCTCATGGTTATTTCCATCTTCATCTGTATGTGCCTGTTCTCTTCCTCCCCCCCAGCCCCAGCTAAGATCTTGTCATTTGGGGGTACTGTAACCACTCCTTGGATGAAAGAGGTGCGTCTGCCCTGTAGTTCAGTTGGAGAAGCGACACCTACGATAAAATGGACCAAAGACAGGTGAGAATCCATCATAGCCCATTTATTTACTGTTATGAAGCTATGTACACACAGTGCTGCTGTGAGTCTTTGAATGATGGATTCACATGAAAGCATCTCAGAAGGTCGGTTTATTAGCAATGTCGTCTAAGCACTTCATCTTTATATGACCTTACGACACACGTACAACGCACACAAAGCTTGACCCTGAGCTGAATATCAACACAAAAATATTTACCCGTATCTTTTATTCTTCCCTTCACTGTTTTTGTGGATAAATAGGGTCTTTGTTACAAAGACGTCCACAGCAAAAGGAGTAATTTTCCCCACAGTAATCACTGTTCCTTTTGTGCCTGAAAAACTTATGTTTGTTTTTCCAATTTGTTTTCTTGTTTTTAATAACATGCAACAAAAAACTTCATTCGTTATTCTTTGCTGCATATTCTTTGAGGGCCACAGAGGAGCTAGAGTCAATTCCAGCTGACACAGGACCCTAACCCTAACCTAAGAACAATACATTCAAAATGAACTGTCTGTGTCTTTGGACTAATTTTGGACTAAGAAGCCAGAGCACCTGGAGAAAAGTCATGCACACACACAAAGAATAATGCAACCTCCACACAGACAGGATGGTATGGCGACACAGTGGTTGGCACTGTTGGGTTCAAATCCCCTGTGCCCCTGTCCCTCCCAAGTCCTTTCTGTGTTGGTTTTTACTTTGTGTGAGTTTCCTCCAGGTGCTTCAGTTTCCTCTCGCCATCAAAACATGTATTAGGCACTGACATTCAATCAGAAGTTGGTCCCCGGGCTCTGCTCAGTGACTGCCCACTGCTTCTTGTTCTAAGAAGGTGCCTAGTAGAGGGTTGATAAAATGGAGAGGATGAATTTCCCCCACTGGGAATAACACATTTACCTTTATCTTAACAGAAAGGTCAAACTTGAATTGAACCGGTAACCTTCTTGCTGTGAGGCACCAGAGTAAACCACTATACTACTGTGGCAACCATGTCCACCTCCAGCCATGATATACGCTGCAGTAGGCTGTAGTATGAACTTTTCTTCTTCCTTTTTTTTAGCGAGGACACAGCCATCCCAGTGTCTCTGGATGGACAGCGTCTCATTATGACCAACGGGACGTTAGTGCTGCGCTCTGTCAAAGCAGAAGACTCGGGTTACTACACCTGCACGGCCACCAACACCCTCGGCTTTGACACCATCATAGTCAACCTTTTAGTGCAAGGTAGGAGAAGAACATGAATGCCACTTTTCTATCAATGCGCCTACAATGAGAAATGAACTCTAAACTCTGTGAAATTCTTCCTCAGTTCCCCCAGACCAGCCTCGTCTCACTGTCTCCACCACCTCCACCTCTTCCATCACTCTGGCCTGGATACCAGGGGACAACGGAGGTAGCTCTATCAGAGGTAAAATGTCTTTCCATTGGTCTTCTTAGGCTCTTGCATCTATTTTTTTGTTATGCTATAAAATACGAAATATACATGCTTAGTCCATGTCTCTATATATCTTTTTTCATATTGTTATGATGCATTCTAATCTATTACTTTAATCATTGGAGTTATGATTTTAGGCTTTGTTTTTGTACTTCTGTCTGTGTCTGATTATCTGGTTGGTCATTTCTGTTTGAAGATGGATGTAGCATTTGTGCCTTAATGGCCAGACATGCGAATAGTGTAACAAATATTGTTCTTTTTGTGTCTGTTTGTATAAAATATTACTAAAAGGGTCACTTGTTTGATTTGTGTAAGCCTGGATTTTATCCATCTTGGAAGTTACAGAAAATTAATATCATTTACATGCATCACTGGAAGGAAATACTCTAATGATCTAAACTTTTGTGCAGTGTGTTATGAGTTATGAAGTATTGTACTTAAACAGTGATTGTCCACTAAATCAGTGAGTGCATATATCATTCAGCATCTCATACATTCTGTATATATCTTTTATGTGTAGCAGAATGCTTGTGTGTCTGCGCAATGTCAGCAGAAGGCGATGCTCAAGTTCGCCATTCAGAAATCTGTTTTTCATTACTGGTGCAGTGGCATCTGCAGACTATTCCTTTTTTTGATGAAATATGTTTTCAGCTGGATATGCCACTTTTTTTTGAAGCCTTTGTAGAAAACAACAACAAAACAACTGCTACACCATGGGATAAATAAAAGCATTTATGTAGTTTAGACATCCTTGAGGAACAATTGATGTGACCATTTTATCTGTTCTATAGCAGACTGTTGTTGAACTGTTCTGGTCAATACTATTCTGCTCTTGTTCTGCCGTGTTCTGTTCTGCTCTGTGACCAACAGAGGGTGACTGTAAAACTTATTAACAAACAAACACTGCAGGATCTGCACATGTTAACCCTTGTTAATGTTTTTGACTCTATCACACCATCTGTTCGAGAGAGAGAGCAAGAGAAAGATAGAAAAGGACTGTACATAGCGTACAGAGAAAAACACAGTACCACAGACGACCATGTATGCATAATTATTTACAAAGAGAAGGAAAGACAGACAAGTTAAGTGGCTTTGAGCAGGAAGATTTTAGCTCTTCAAGGCAGCTGATTAAAAAAATGGTCACCGTATTGAATGTCTCCATTTGCATAGATGCTCAGTCAGCATCATCCCAGTCTTCAGGTTTGTCACTAACTAATGGCAACTTAGAAGGAGAACAAATAGACCATTGCTTCTAATACCTGGTCCTGGGGACCTGATGCCCTGCATATTTGGGGTTTTTTTCAACGTTTTAGATGTGAATATGATGAACACTCCTGATTCAAATGTTCAGCTTATCATCAAGCTCTACAAAATCCTGATAATGACCCATTCATTTGAATCAGTCATGTTGGAGCAGGTAAACATCTAAAACATTCAAGGCAATGGGTCCCCACGACCGTTGATGTTTCTCAATCTCGGATTGTCCTCCATTCAGTGCCTATCCATGCAAGAAAAGTACAGTCTGACACTGCCATCTAGTGGACAGTAGAGTTATAAGCGTTGTCTACTGTAGTTGGGTAGTTTAAAAAAACACCATACATTTTATAAAGTAATCGCAAGCAAGTTTCTGACATGAGTCAAATGTTTTTATTTTTACAAAGCAGTCATAATCACAGGTCTCACAATAGGCTCCAGATTTATAATCCCACTCAAACTCAAACTTGAAATTCTAATCCCTGTATTTTCTGTTAAATATACAATACAGTAAGTAGTTAATCTCTGGGACTGTCTAGTAGCATAAAGGTAAAAAAAAGAGTCCTTCATCTGAACCTGCAAAGAGAATTAATAATCTAATAAAGCAAAAAGTATAACAATTTGCCTTTTTTTTGTTTGTATGTATGCAGGTTTTGTGCTGCAATACTCAGTCGACAACACAGAGGAATGGAAAGATGTTTTTATCAGTTCTACTGAGCGCTCCTTCAAATTGGACAACCTGCGCTGTGGCACCTGGTATAAAGTGAAGCTCGCTGCCAAGAACAGTGTTGGAGCTGGACGCATCAGTGAGATCATTGAAGCAAAGACCCACGGGCGAGGTGAGAAACCGGGGTAGAGGAAGGTGAAAAAGGACAAATGAAATTTTTCACAAAGGAGACATCACATGTCATTGAATGACCTACGACTAAATCCGTTCATTCATTTAATTAGTAACACTTTAGATTAGGGAACACATATTCATCATTAACTAGGTGCTTGCTAACATGCATATAAGTAGCATACTAGCCCTTTATTAGTAAATAAATAAGCACGTGTTAACACCGTATGTAGGAAAAATCTTAATTAATTAATAAGATGTTAATACATGCTTAATGATTACTAATAAAGGGCTAGTATGCTACTTAGTGAGCATCTAGTTAATGGTGAATATACGTTACCTAATCTAAAGTGTTACCATTTAATCTTACCACATTATATTTTTATTACAACTGTATTTTATTTATTGTCTTCTTGTGATAATGATGATTTTTATTACTATAGGTTGCTGAATTTAATTACATCAGCTGTGCACATGCACACTATTCAAAGGAAAACAAAGCTAACGTGGTGTCATATAGACCCTCTCTTTATCTGTAATGTTTTCCGCTTTCCTATTTTCACTGACACATTTCATACTGTATGTAATCGACCATTAATTTGTCACAATATTATTTGTTTGTATTGAAGTTTGAAAATGTGAAAATCTCATGATATTGCATCTTTTCTAGAACCCATTTTCAATAAGGATCAGCCCGTCTTCACTCACATCAACTCCAGCCACGCACGCCTTAACCTCCAGGGTTGGGCCAGTGGAGGCTGTCCAATCAGCGCTGTGACACTGGAGTTTAGACCAAAAGGTGAGTCACTGCTTCTTCAGTTTGTACGAGTTTGTAGTATTTGAGATTATTGCCCAATAAGATCAGAAAGTATTATGCCGCCTTTTTATGGAAACCAACGAGTAAAGAAGTGAGACCTGACACTGGTAACTTGTTGCAGGTACGTGGTCATGGCAGATTGTGCGCACCAATGCTACCACAGATGTGTTCCTGGCAGAGTTGCATGAGGCAACCTGGTATGAACTGAAGATGAAAGCATGTAACAGCGCTGGCTGTGGAAATCAGACCTCCCAATTTGCCACTCTGGACATTGATGGCAGTAAGTTGATAACTCCATGTTTTTGCATTTGCATTTCAATAAGTGGCAGACATATTATTATGAAAAGGCTGTAACTCTTGCCTTATCGTGTGTTTGTGCAGGTACAATCCCACCAAGCAAATCCCCCTTGGAAAAGAATGATGATGTCAAGACGCTGTTTTCCATTGGCTGTCCTGTCATCTTGGTCACCCTGGGTGTTGCGCTCCTCTTCATAATTCGCAAGAAACGCAAAGAGAAACGGCTGAAGAGACTTAGAGGTGAGATTAGAAGTAAAAGAAAGAAGTAAAATCCCTGAAGCAGACGTTGAATATAATCTTTAGAGTCGCATTTATTTTATAAGGCTGATTTGTGTCAGGGAAATTAATTATTTATTACGTTCTCTGCTCTGCCCAGATGCCAAGAGCCTGGCTGAGATGTTGATCAGGTAAGGCTGCGTTTTTCCATCCCCCAAAAAAGAATTTAGTGTTATTCAAAGTCCATTTCACAAATCCACAGTTTTCTTTTTTTCAAAGTTATGAAATGTTGTCCTTTTCTTTTAAATGTGAAACAGCAAAAACAACCGCAGTTTCGACACCCCAGTGAAGGGCCCTCCTCAGGGCCCACGCTTACACATTGACATTCCCAGAGTGCAGCTGCTAATTGAGGACAAAGAAGGCATCAAGCAAATCGGTGAGAGGAAGAGAGACAGCGTTGCTGTGTGTGTGTGGATCGAATTATTTTGATGTCAAATTGTTTGAGATGGAAAAGTCTTTTGTTTTTCAGGTTTTTTTTTAACTCATTTTCTGTAATATTGCTACAGGTGAGGATAAGGCCACGATTCCTGTGACAGACACTGAGTTCAACCAAACTGGAAACCCCCAGAGCTTCTGCACAGGTGTATCTGTTCATCACCCTGCCCTCATCCAGAACACCGGCCCTTTGATTGACATGTCAGACATTAGACCAGGAACCAGTAAGTGATTATGATTATCAGTCATTTTGTCATTAAAAGCTGACTTACCAGTAATTGAGTTAGTATTATCACTTGTGGCCGAAAATCCCCTCCTCCTTGAAAACAATGAATAAGCTGTACTGTTGTTTAAAGTTCTTTTTTTGCCTTTAATTTTAACCACATACCAGAAATAATCAAGAATTAATCTAGGACTACTAATTATTATTTTCTGTATCAATTAATTTGGCAATTAAGACATTAGACATTTGTTGACTTCCCTCAATATTTCTTCATCCATTTATCAACAGATCCTGTGTCGAGAAAGAGTGTGAAGTCGGCCCACAGCATCAGAAACCGCTACTCCAGTCAGTGGACTCTGACCAAGTGCCAGGCCTCCACGCCGGCCCGCACTCTCACCTCAGACTGGCGTACAGTGGGCTCCCAGCATGGCATCACCGTCACAGAGAGCGACAGCTACAGTGCCAGCCTCTCACAGGACACAGGTTGGCACAGAGTGAAAGGACACTGAGCATTACAAATTAAAATGAGACTCAAATGTCTCAAATTCAGAGGAGAATGTTGTTTATGTTGTGGGCCACACCTCAAAAAAAAGTCTGGATTAATTGTTTCTTTCATTCTGCTTTTTCAGATAAGGGTCGCAACAGCATGGTATCGACAGAGAGCGCCTCCTCCACCTACGAGGAGCTGGCGAGAGCGTATGAGCACGCCAAGCTGGAGGAGCACCTGCAGCATGCCAAGTTTGAGATAACAGAGTGCTTCATCTCCGACAGCTCATCTGACCAGATGACCACAGGTACCAACGACAACGGAGACAGCATGACGTCCATGAGCACGCCATCGGAGCCTGGTATCTGCCGTTTCACTGCCTCGCCACCCAAACCCCAGGACTATGACCGTGGCAAGAATGTAGCTGTGCCCATTCCACATCGTGCCAAGAGTGAGTGGCTGTTGAAATGTGTTTTTTTTTCATTTCACGTTTTATATTTTAAATGGCACAAAACAGAACAAATAGCATCATTTGTTGGTGTTAGATGATGTAGGCAACATGATTGCTTGAGTTTGGTTGAAAACTTAACTTTTTTAACCTCCACAGACCTCTGTTTGGTCTCCGTGAACAGAACTGATGCAACATTATTTGCATTCTGCATCCTTCATCTAAAAAAAGCAGACTCTGTCAAGCTATACTATCAGAGCTGACTGAGGGAGCGTTTGTTTGCACACACTGGCAGCACAGTGTTTTATGGACAGTAGATTCACCAAATGTTTGGCATAAGTAGCATACTAGCCCCTAATTACTAAATATAAAGCACATATTAACACCTATTATGTCAAATTAGAGGTAGAATAAGGTCATGTAGAATAAGATGTTAATACGTGCATAATGATTTCTAATAAAGGGCCAGTATGCAACTTACACATGTTAGTAAGCACCGAGTTAATGGTGAATATGTGTTACCTAATCTAAAGTGTTACCAAATTTGTTCATATTTTCAAGTTACACACTCCAGTTTTCAAGTAATGTTATCTAATGAAAGCAAACAGATAGAGAAAAGTTTTGATGGTTAAAGGAGAGTGATTGTAAATGCTAAAAAATATATGATAATAATATATGGTAATAAAGTATTTACTAAGTTTACGGAAAGAGAGTCACAAGTCGTTAAATGATGACACAGCAATTTTGGACTTTTCCCTCCAGGTGACTACTGCAACCTACCCCTCTACATGAAGTCCGACCCCTTCTTCCGAAAGCAGTCGGAGCATCATGACCCGTGTCCAGTGGTTCCGCCCCGTGAAGCCTCTATTCGTGGCCTGGCCCAGAGATCATACCACACCCAGGGCCGTCATGTGACTATGGACTCTGCAAAGCAGCAGGCCCTGACCAAGGGTCATTCTGGCCTGTCTAACCTGACTTCCTCTGGGGCATCCTCTGGAGGAGCCACAGGGGGTGGAGGAGGTTGTGGGAGTGGTGGAGCATCTGCTAGCTCTAGCAGCTCCACACTTCCCCAGAGGACTCTCACCATGCCCGGCTCCTCTGCCTCAGCAGCTCAGAGTGCGGCGGCAGCTGCTGCTGCTACCGCTGCCGCGGCATCAGCATCCTCCTCCGGTGGAGGCGGAGCAATGGGGGCCACAGGAGGGACCCCAGGAGGTGCCGCCTCATCATCCTCCAAGATGGGAGGATCCAGAGACTCTCTCTTGGAGAGCAGCTCCTCGGGCTTAGGCAGACTGCAGAAGCAGCGGGATGGAGGTGCGGGGGCCTACTCCAAGTCCTACACACTGGTGTAGCCTGCCATCACCGCGGCCTGTCACTGTAACTCTTTAAAGACTGCTGGTCAAAACTGGCATTTTGCCTGGAGCCTCTGTGGAAAAAGCGAGCTGAGGAACACACAAATGCACAGTTGAGCCGTCAGGGCCTGCGCTGTGCCGGGCTGCAGGGGGCTGGTTGGGTTCCCATCGACACTACTGTATGAAGGGGTCAGAGGTGGCTCTCCACAGCACAGGGGTTTGCCTTCCTTTCTGCCTGATTGCTTTCTATAATTATTATTATTATTATTATTATTATTATCATGTCATCTTTCTTGCTCTTATTTCATCACCCTGGAAATCACTTTGCCAAATCATAAATGATTTATCTTTTCACTTTTATCTTTTACTTTTCAAGTAAGGACACTGTATGCACAAAATACTTTCTAACACACACTGTCTCTGATGTCTTCTGCATCAAGACAGCGGTAGAATGAAAACTAGGTTTGCTTGAGTTTTCACACAGATGTGTGTTGAAGTTTTTTTTCTTTCTTTCTTTTAATTTGTTGCTTTTCTGGTCTGTGATGGAAGAAGAGCTCATATCACAGTATTGTGCCATGGCGGGATGCTTTTACTGTATGCATACACCACCAGCCTGTGGGTTACACTGGCTCTGAGAGCTTATTCCACCACGGATTCATACATAAAAGTCAGTGAAATGACTGTCCAGTTTTGAGACATGGGCAATTTTCTTATACATGCAATGACGATGACACAGCATATAGTGGTCTTAACTGATGGTTTTATAAACAGACTCAAAAACCGAGCAGATAAACAATGTCGAGCATCATCATGTGAACGATGAATCCAAAACGTTTTATTTTTTAAATGTTTATTTTATTTCTCTCTGACAATGGGAATATAATCTCATGTGCACTAAGAAAAAGTTAGGATGGATCCAAGTAACATAAACCTTCACAAGCCTGCGCGCGTGTGTGTGTGTGCATGCACGCGTGAGAGAGAGTGAGTGTGTAAATATGTATATGTGTACATGTGGCAGGCACACACACACACACACACACACCAACAACAACACAGTGGACAGATCTGTATCGAGACTGAACACCACCCCCTAGTGTTCATTTTGTACCAATGAAAGAGGATTTTGGGACGGTGATGATGCTGATTTGAAACCAGAGGAGGCCCTTTTATATATTCATCCTGGTGCCACAATATCTTTATTATTTTTGAGTAATTTTACCTTTTCTATCCCTCTCCATCCTCCCCGACCCCTCACATATCCCCAGCCAGCCCCCTCCCATCATATCCATACAGTGTCACTGTGACCTAGTGCTGCCTTTACAGGCCAGATATTGAAGACAGTCTGAGAGAAGAGGTCCTATATGCACAGACGGGCAGAAATGCTGCTGTTTGATTTTCAAAGACAACTTGAGTGGGTTGTTGCTGGACAAGTAAACAGCACATTTATAGAGACGAAGCTAAACATAAACTCGGATTTATGGACGGACGATGACTTTTGAGATTATAGACGGCTAGATCAAGTGTTAATAGAATTTGCAATCGTGTTGGGAAACAGGAAGAAGGGGGAGGTACAACTCGGAAGAGATGAGATTTTTCTTTAGAAACTAACAGATGTGTTTTCAAGTCCCTCCACCTCACGGAAATTAATTTTAGCTTTATAAATAGTACTGTATTTGTTTGTTTATTTATTTTTTCTTCTTCTCCCATTTCTGCTCCCAAAGCTTATTCCCATTACAAAGATTGTTCCAAAAAAAAAAAAAAAACAACAAAAAATAACAAGAGTTGCTCCAAATGTTTTGCAAAGGTAAAAATGTAAAATCAGGGCTCTCGCAATAGAAAAAAAAATGAAAAGATATGATATATATGTTTGTTTTCAAAAGTATGTACATATATATTTCTATTCAAATATATAGCAAATATATGAATAATGAAAAAAGCAGAGAAATATAGAAACTGTTCTAATTGAAAATATATATAAAAGATCACAAGACAATCGCTCAGAGTTAAAAAAAGAGAAACAACAAAAAATAAACGCAGGAAGGAAAAAGAAGGTTAAACGGGTAGCACAACCATGGACAGGAGACGGTGGAGAGAAAGGAAGATGGTGTGAAAGAAAATGACGTGGTGACGGTGATACAATGACTCGCTTGTGATTTTTGTAAAAATGTTCCAGCTACAGCAGGCAGCAGCTGAAAGGTCAAGCACAGTCAAGTCAAACTCTAGTGTGAGATTGTGTCGCTGGTGAACTGTGGTTCGACGGCTCAGTGCAGAGAACGTGTGTGTGTGTGTGTGTGTGTGTGTGTGTGTGTGTGGTGTTGAAAAAGAAAACAAGTGAAACGAGAACAGCCTATACAGTCAATGAGCCTATTGTAATAATGTTGTATTGTACCTTCCAAAGGTGTGTTCACAAACTCAACGCCATTCTCTGACGATGGGTGAACGAAGAGAAACAGATACACACACAGACTTCTGTTTCTTATCTCTGTCAAAGCAAGTTCTCCCCAAACTCTAGGACTGAAAGCCAACGATCATACAAACAAAGTAAAACTGCTCATAAAACTTCAACATCCCCCACCCCATGTAGTCAGAATAGAAATGTATTTTTTAATTTCCATTTTACATTTTCATTTACATTCCAAGTTATGCAAAAAGAGAAAAATAGGACAGGACTTTTTTTTAGAAACCAAAAACACAGAGGGTTCCTTACTCCAGTTGTATGGATATTGGATGGAGTGATTAAATAAACTGCCTAACCTGCTTTTCCCCACAGTTCTACTGTAAAGTTGTTTCCAAACACAGATCTGCAGTCAGTTTGACCAAAGTATCATCTGCCTTTAAGGGAATATCCCACCCTGTCACATTACTTTTTTTTATGCTTTTTCATACTTTATCAGCATTTAAATCTAAAAGTATTTCAGGATTTTCAATCCTTCTGTGTCAATTTTGATGTATTGAAGTACCGGTGAGTGATTTGGACCTTTAAACTGAGAGAAAGAAAAAGTTATTATGACATAAAAGTGTTGTTGACCCATTTCTGCAGTTTACTGTGGTGACGTTGGTGGATTTCCTCTCAACGTGCAGGAAAACATACTTTCAAACTTTCACTCAGTCTGTGTTTGTGTGGACAACTTCACACGCTATCCCCCCCCCTCCCCAACCCCACCCCCTCCTTTTCCACATCTGTCCAACCAATCAGATGTCTCCCCCCTTCCCCCCCCCCCCACACACTGTACCCCTTTGCCCACCTGTACTCCATAATAGACTTGTGTACATAGAAAAGTGTTTTGTATAAATGAGTACTATTTTCGACATCTTCACTAGAAACCAGGGCACAATGTAAACTCTGAATAACTGACGTTATTGTAATGAAACAGAAAAGAAGTTAAAATTATATAACTATACACACACACACACACACACACACACCCTTTATCTTGATATATGGAGCAGTTGAACTATGTCAGAGTGGACCATGAATAGTTACCAATGTTGATTTCTCCTTTCACAGGACATTTGGTTGCATTATCTTTTGTTTGTTTTAATTATTATTATTCTTTTTTTTTTTTTTTTTACTTTGTCACAGATTTTGCCTTTTTTTCTAATTCCACTTTTTTGGGGGGAGGACAGCAGCATTGCATGTTCTGAAGAAATTTTGCTGGTTATAAAAGACAAAGGGACACGGTGAATTGAGCAAATTAAGAAAAAAGGGGGGGGGGGGGGTAACAATTAAAACATTACAAAAAAAATAAAATAAAAATAAATGCAGAGGTTGTTTTTATGGGGAAAACATTGCTTCAATTTGCAAATTGCTTGTGTTTAACTCTACATTTTCTTTTCTATGAAAACAAACAAAAACAGAAAAAGAGTACTCAACACCTTGTGCAATAAAGCTATCTTTTTATGAACGCTCATGGCCGTCTCCATTCTTTCTCATCTGGGATTCCAGGTAAGATATACACCGCAATGATTTTTTTTATTACTAAAATAAATAAATCCACAGTGTTACACATTATTGAATTTACAACAAACTTGCACTCTAACAGCCACTCTTATTGCAGTTGGACACAATCAACATAGAATTTTTTAATCCTCTATGAGCAGCAGCAGCTGTTTGACATGTGAGATATTACTGAACATTCTGTCACTAATCCATTTTTATCTGTTTATTTACAGGTTTGGATCTATGTACATTTTGTTATCCATGTAGGATTGTGCATGTCCCTGCCGTACCTGTACCTGTACCTGTACCACCATCATCCCTCTCTCTGTTCGCCTACTTGCCGTTTTTCTGTTTCTTCTCTTGGAACTTCCTGTAATGGTTCTGGATGGTCGCAGCGGCCTTCTCAACTTGCACTGGGCTGAGTGGACGAGCGGCGGCATGAGGGCACGTCCCGTTGCCGGCGTTGGAGTCTGAGCACGACAGGACACAGGGGATAGCCAGACAGGTAGAGGCAATAGCCATGGAGACAAAGTCTGTAGCAGTGATTGAGTCCAAACACATGGTTTACTTATTATTCTGATTTAAAATCTGACTCGTATGAGTCTCATAGACTTCAATTGAAAGTGGGAGCATTCGACAGTACTTACTCTTTCTGTACACACTGTTCCTCCTGAAGCCATCGAACTGAAACAGAACGCCTGCGTTAGAGGACGCATTCAGACCAGTACACACTCTGAGGCACCGAGTCACTGGTGAGGATTGTGTGCCAGACGCATCAGATACCACTCAGGTATGCTAATTATCGATGAAACCATCTGATATGGAGACATTGTTCACATGCCACTGTCGGCACAAATGTTGGACACGTGTAAACAGGCACAACTCAACTGTACAGAATGTGCTGTTCAAAAATGACAGGTCATGTACTCACTCAATGACCTCAATTACTGATCCCCTTAATTGGGATTACAGGTCTTGCAGTTGCAGGCCGAGGACTGGACCGACTCACGGCCTTTTGCTCAGTGAGTCTCACACACCGCAGTCATGACCTCATCCGTGACCTCTGCTCTCTCCTTCTTTACCAGAGAAGTAAGTGATTCAAATGTGACTTTGTGTACTGTTCTCTCAACTTCACATCTTATATTACCCTCAACATTGTTTCTCAACCACCACAGTCCTCCTGTCCTCCTTACTCTTTGTTGCACATTAATTATACGTGAAAAGCCGAGGACATGTGAAATATGTGCTCTTATGTAGACAACACCTGAGGTTTGAGTCGACTGACCTGTTTTTCTTGTTAAAGAGGGCAAAGTTAAATGTTGGGTAGCAGCCACATTACTGTGGACAGTGGAACATGTATACAGTATGAAAGTATATCTATCTATCTATAAAGCAAGTTGTGTCTGTGTGCCTGTGACAGGAATATCTCACTGACCGTTATTCAGATCGCATTCAGACTTTGGATATGGGTTGAGCATGGCCCGATGGTGTGCATCCTTGATTTTTACATTTTTTTGAGGAATTTTAATTTCCACTGATTTATTATGCTGCACTTTCGCTGAGTTATCATCTAAACCAGGCAGGCAGCGGCTCATCAGCAGCAGCTGCGCTGTCTGGAGCGGGAAGGTTGTTAGTGAAGAGACTGTCCTCACGGTGGTGGGTGAGACATTTTCAAACGTTTCACCGCAGAACATGGTGTTATACTGAAACGACAAAGTCGGTGTCCATTCACCAATACGCGAGCAGATATTTACTTTGCATTAGCATGCTACTACTTTGCGGCTAACTTGGCAAACCTGTTTCCAAAGGTAAGCTAGCGAGGCTACTATTAGCATTAGCGTAGGGCTAACATAATATAAACACTGTGCAACCTCATTAGGCACAACGCAAATGTTTTAATTTTGGCTTAGCATTAGCGTAGATAGCGGTTGTGACTGTCATCCACACCAGTAGCCTCTTCTTCAGCTCCTACTATAGGAATACATACTTCCTAATAAGGGCACATACATACTTCCTAAGGGCACTGCACTAGTCTATGTAAAAAAAGTGATTATTTTCAGTGAGGAGCAGTTGCACAGCAGCCATTTTGAAAAATTATGTAATTATTTCCGCTACATTAGTGACATTTAGCTTCCTCACTTTCAAGGTGCATGATGGGTCACTGTCAAACTGTCTTGACTTAGGTGAACTGAACACACTATTTTATTCTATTCTATGGGTGGTGATGTTTCAGATTCACTAAAAGTCCTCTCTGTTAATGTGTTAATCACATCTCTCTGCTTTTCCTTTTCTGAGACCAGCTTACATGCTCACATGCTGAGTCAGGTTTGACTGCTCCACGTTCCACGTGCACTGTCTGACCATTAGATAACAGAAGATTAAAAAAACGCTAATCCATGAGTAAAATAGACATTTCCCAGCTACACTGTCTGCCTGTAACTTTTCCATCACTGTTCATGACTTCATGTACGACAACAATCACAGGCCCGCTGTCTCTCTCGTGATGACAAACCTCGTCTGCTTTGCTGCTGCTCCTCCGGTTGTGTGACACAGAGTGAACCTGCCAAGGCAAAGGCTGTGACACCATATAAGGTAAAGGATCCTGTTGTCGTGCAAACCGTACTCCTATCTGAAAGAGAGCAGGAGAACACGGTCACTGCAGAGGTGACGTCCGTCATATATCCGCCACTTTACCTACAAATACTTGTACAAGAAAAAGGGAAACGATTAATCGGTTTAAAGCTTTTTTCATTATTAAAACAAGATTTCTGATTGTTTCAGCTTCTTAAATGTGAATATTTTCTCCACATAACAAAGAAATCATTAAAACTGAATCAAATTTGACATTCAAGAAAATTGTCATTTTGACAAACACTGATCAATGTTTTTGAACATTTTCTTACAATCGAGAAAATAATCGACAGATTAATCGATTACACACAGAATCGTTAGTTGCAGCTCTATATGTGATATTTAAAATGACAGCATGACATTTGATTACATTTGGATGCCATCAATATGAACCTGGTTTATATTTAACTCTGGCAGCTTGTTTTATCATCACTATAATAACACTTTAATGCTCATATAAAAACATTTTGTTTATGACCCTGACAACATACTGGCTGATGGAATTGCAAGCTAATGGTTAAAATGCAGTTGTTATTCCTTATGCCTACATACTATCATTTACTTGACTTATCTCAGTTTCTTTCAATCTTCTTACCGATTCTATGACTCTGACCAGCATGTACATGGTCGTTAGCATGGCGACCAACATCCTTGCTGTTCCTTTAGTTTCTGTCCGTCCTCAGCGTTCTCTTCTCTTTGCTTCTCGTCTGCTCTCCTCAGTCCCACTGTTGGAAAGATGAGTCCACGCAGCTACAGCAATCAGGAATGCAACAGAGCTCAGGCCACTCAGGGGGAAGGACATTTGACCACAGTGATGAGTGTGTCCACTCACATGGACTCGTCCAGTAAACACAATCACATGCTGACTAACACACACACACACACACACACACACACACACAGAGCTACATGACGGTAAGACTGCTAAGGAGCTTTGCAGGACAGAAATAGGGAAGTGGGGGATAATCTTTTTCCTTGGCACAACGTTTATCCCTCAGGTGTTCCTTCACCTTTCCAGCAACAAAGACCAAATCAGGATTTATTTGCGTATGTAGAGTAAGAAAAAAGAAAAACTTACTATTAATAAGATCAACTTTGGAGTGATTTGCACTCCTGGAGCAACAAGACCCGAGTTCATGACCTGCGCCTTTCTGCATGAATTGTACACTCTAAGTTGGCCGTGAGTGTGAGAGTGAATGGTTGGTTGTCTCCATGTGGCCTTGTGATTGACTGATGATCTGTCCAGGGTGTACCCTGCATTTCGCCCTATGTCAAGTAAAACAAAACTTAAGGGACAGGAAATGACATCAGCCACAGAGGCTACTGGGAGCTAACAGCAGTTAGCATTTGGAAAAGTGATCATTTGCAGGCTCTAGCAGGCACATTGCCGTCATATATAACATGTATCCACTGGACAGATAAATCCTCTGAGGCTGGAGGTTTGTGTAGAACTCTGTGCTGCACTGTGGAGCCAAGAATAGAACTTTTCGCGGACTTTGTGGACTTCCGGTTTTCGGATACTGTTGCCCTCACCAGCACTCTCGCATGTTTTACAGACAAAGCTGAGCTCCGCGAGAAAACAATTCCAGGAATTTGAGACGTCCCAATGAGTGCGGAAGTCAACATTGCGTGTCTTATCTCCTGTACTTAGACTGAGGAGGACCACAAAAACACGACTGAGTCATTTTTTTCACACTTTGCCGACTGATAGGACCTCCAGAGTCCCAAATATAAGGATTTAAATGATTAAAAAGTTTATTTTGCATAATATGGGACCTTTGAAGGGACAATGTGTAGTATTTATGGGTTAATATAAGCCAAAATCCACTTTTTTATACATATTATGTGCTCCTGCATTGTCTCGTCGCTGTATAATAGTTTTTGTTTCATTTTCGTAGTGTTTCAAAAAGTCATGTAAAATAACACGGTCGCGGGCCGCGGTTGCATAGCCACTGTTATCAGCGAGACGCCATGTTTCTACCGGAGCCTTTAAGGACAAACGCGAGAGTACAAATCAAGCGTCTCCTTACTTGTAGCGGAAGTCCCGCCTCCTCTCTCTCCGCTTCGTCTGCTACGGCCGCGGTAGCTCGCCCTCTCCCTCACCTCACGAACCTCATCTGCTGACACGGAGAAAGACAACGTGGACGACATTTGACCAGCTGAGGATACCGTAGCGCTCAGCGAAGGGAGGGGGTGAGCAGAGCAGCAGGTCTTTGTTGTAAATTTCAGCCTCTCCTCTAGATGGCACTATAAACTACTTACTTCACCTTTAAATCAGCGTTGTTGTTTTTTACTTTTCAATAAAGCATTTATCAAAAAAGTGAAGTTTTAATTGCACCTTTCAAATGTATGAATGTATGACTAAGACATTTCCTTATTTCCTTAAATCTCCCTTTGTGGAGCAAAGTATCCAGTCATATTCTGACTAACTTTGAACTTGACCAAAATCATACACTTATGTAATGAGGATTCCTATCATTCCACAGAGGCTCTCTCTTATTATGTCTGTCTGTAATTATCTGTAACAATCAGACACAGGCCCGTATCTCGGACATCGCACACACATGTAAATGTTTGTGTGTGTCTGTGCGTCACTGTCTGAAACCAATGATCAGTGTGTGGACAGGTGCCTGTACACATACTGTCTCAGCAGTGTGTTGGCAATGACGCAACCTGCCGTTATCACACTTTTCTATCAAGGTTTGTCCTCTGAAGGAATCTTTACCTCATCAATAATGTCATTCCTTAACTTGATTCTAGGTGATTGGTGAGTCTGGTGCTTAAAGCCTGAACGCACGCGACCGATGTTCATTTCGTACGTACAGTACGGGATCAGATAGAACCACAGGAATGTGTCGTATGACACGACGACAGATATAAGAGCTTCCCTGACGGCCAGAGACCCACAGATACTTGATACAATGTGGATACACGTCCTCTTTTACTAAGTGTGAGGAGAAAAAAAAGGTAAGAACATTATTCTACTACACTATTGCAATAGTAATGTTAATTTGAGCTGGTTGATGATAGCAGATTCATTGAACTATGAGTTGTTACTTATTACTTGTTACCTTTATTTCATGAATGACACAAGTAAAAACACCTTGATCTATAACATCTCATATTTAACCACTCATTCAGGGGTCTCAAACTTAAATGACCTGGGAGTCACTGAGGGTCTTGGGCCGGTCAAGTGGAAAAAAAAAAAAGTCCAACCTCTTGAGAAAAAGACATAAAAATATAATACAAAATATTAATATTTATGTTGATATTTCAGATAATTTCAAAATAAAAGTGTTTGTTTCAATATGGAAGGATAAAAATAGTTCACACTATGAACACATTTAAAACGATTAACTAAAACATACAGAAATAACTCATAACCATTATGTGGGCATGTGACCCACGGGCACAAGTTTGACACCTCTGCACTAAAGGAAAGAAACATGACAGAAATGTACATTAAAGACTAACCTTTTAAACCTGATATTTATAATTAAGGTGTACTCTTTTAGTACTATTCCTTTAACATGCTTACTTAATTTATTTATTTTGTTCATTCATCTATTTACTTACTTATTTTAACTGCTGATTCACTTATCTGTTTCATTACATTGTGTCTGTTTCTAATATGCTTTTCATTTCCCTTTCACCTTCTTTTATCTCCTGTTTAGATCACCCATTAGTGTTTTAGTCTCCAGTGTTTTTCCTCACGGCTGTTTGTGAGTTCCATGATAGGGTTTCCTCACTTCTTCACTTCCTTTCCTCTCTTATTTTCCTCACTTTTTTTCTCTCCCTTCTTCACTTCTCCATTGCTGTATTTTACATAATATCATTCATTTGTCAGCAGAAACAGTATTCTTAAAAGTAGAGAGGAGAGGCCGTTTTTTTATCATCATCACATATAGTTTTTATCAAGTTTTATTGTTTGTCTTTCTTCAGTGAAATATTTCAAGAGAATAAAGGTGTGGATTAAACCAGCCTCAGTTCTGTTACTGTTATACATCTCCAAATGTTATACGTTTACATAAATATTGTAATGGGAAAGCACTAAATAAACGCTACATGTGAACAAAATGGTTTTAGGCCAAATAAACTGCAGCATACTTGTGATTGTTGTCCTGTATACGTCAATAATGTCTGTGTTACAACTTTAATCACAGGGTTCCTTTCAACGAGCCACACTATCAGTGATGTGGCTGACCAGTCAAGAAGAACTCAATACAGAGGCGAGAGGCACTCAACTGGCTTCACCATCATGTCGATAAAGCTTTCTAAACGCTCAAGCAGCAAGAAGAAACGTATGTTGTTGTTTTTTTTCTTTCTCCCTTTTATTTTATTTGGGGGGTTGGGATGTATTTTTGTAGCTTTGGATATAAGTGTCTGCTAAATGCTTAAATGTAAATGTACACTACCACGAAAATAACTGATATGTTATGCATCTCATGAGGTCTGTTTATTGAGAAAAAGCAGATTTGCGTTCAGACTGGCCACTACAGAAACCTCCAGTGACTGCTTTGGATTGAAAGGAATACAATTAAATCAATATATTAGAGTAAAATTAGAATAAACCCTGCAGGCTAAAAGAGATGTATTCAGACAAAAGCATTGCATTAGTGATTGTCGTAATGTTCACTCATTAACTGGGTAGAATCTGATCTGGGTAAACAAATCTGGGTAAAAATCTGATGTTAATGGCACCATGGGATGGTCCGTTTCATATATCTATATATCTATAGATATATAAAATACTATTCTGATGCAACAGCTGACAACTATCTGCAAACCCAGAACCCAATCATTTCGTGAAAATGAATAAACTTCTTCAGAACTTGAATTCCTTGGATAATTGAAGTATGAAATAAAACGAGAACAAGTTTACCAATCAAAACAATATAACTTTTGGAAAGAAAAAAAATCCCTGTTCATATAAAACTTTACTTTTCAATTAACTGGTTGAAATCATATCAATATTTTTAGTTTCATTTTTTAATGTACCTACTAAATTTTCACCTTTATTCCCCAAACCAGATCCTCCGATTGATAATCTCCGAGAACAGATATTATGTAACCTGGGCCTAGAATTCTTCAAGTATGTACCAATGGACCCAGCATGTATGCTGGAGATCAGCACTTGGGCTTTGGAGGCTCAAGCTCCTCAAGAGCCCAAAGATCTGCCAAATGCTTTTCTTCAACGTCTTTGGCTGCTTCGCCCAGATGCCAGAAGTACTTGCTGCAAAGCTCCAAGTGATGCTCCAGATGACACCAACAATTCACCTGAGATACCGAATGGCTTGACTCGAGAAAGCCAGTCCATCTTAAATCCCCTTGATCTAGTCTCCGCTGTCTTTATGTCAGCCAACAACTTCCTTCAGCAGGAGATGACATGGCGCATGGTGCAGTGTCAGTTTGCTGTGCCCCTAGTCCTGCCAAGTATAACTCCTGAAGAACCAAGTCACTTTCTTCTCTGGCCCATGAGAAGTGTTGTGAGCCAGTGGACAAGTCACTCACCCGAACACAATGAGAAGGTTCAAGAAGGCAATCTGGCAAGTACGCGCATGCCGATGGTTTCTTGCGTGAAACTTGGTCACTGTGGCGTCTCCAAGTCACAGGTGCTCAACCGCATTATAACTGGACTCAAATCTTGCAATGAAACATTTGTACACAGGGGAATGGATGGAGGGCAGCTTCCCCAAAAGCTATCCGGTGGCCTGGTAGAGATTGGATGGTATGTCCCCAGTGAAGACACTTCAAGTGATTTTCTCCCTGTCCCTATGGTCATCGCTAACCTACGCGGTGATGCTAGCATGCATGAGAATTGCTTCAGCCTTCTATGTCAAGCTTCTTCAGTTGTGATTGTTATCTGCGATACTCTCAGGGAAAAAGACAAACAACTTCTTGCTTCGCACAAATATATGGCAAGCAAGCTCATAGTGGTTGACATGGACGCTGGGAAAAATGAGAACAGTGTTGTGGGGTTTGCCTGTCTAAACTTTGAAAAAGACCTGGGAGTACCTGAAGGGTCAGTGCTGCAAGGGAAAGATTTGAGTGAGGAGGAACTTGCTCATAAGTTGTGCGAGATACTGAAAGAGCTGTATCCAGACAAACTGAAACGTGTTACACTAGAGGAAGCAGCAAACATAGCAGTGGAGTTTGGCTTTAATTTGGATGAAGGGACACTCTGTAAAAAGGCAATGGCCACAATGGAGAAAGTATTAAAAGGTTTGGATGACGGACCTGAGCAGTTCAAGGAGAAGCAGCTTCCTCTGCAGGGGGCTTTGTGGAACAAAGTGACAGAAATAGAAAAGAAGGAGAGTAAACTGGGAAAAGAAGAAAAACAGCTTCACCTCCAACTGCGAAAAGAAAAGAAAGCTATTTTGGCTGAGTTGAAGAGCTACAAAATGACCCCAGCGATGAAGATTTTTACCAATGCGCTTTTCACAACGGATAAAGTAGAGAGGACCTATTTCCTGAACTGGATGAAACTGAGGCTGACGCTGAAGCAAACTGAAACAGGAAACAATACACATGATCTATTCAGACAGCCGCAGACAGAAAGTGAATATGGTATGTCTGAACATTCAGATCAGCTCTTACATGATCAGAAAGTCATTGATGACTTCTATGACAGCGATAGCTTCTGTACAGAGTCAATGTTTGAAGGCGAGAATTCAGATGAACAACCTGTAAATGCTGGACTGACTGATTCTGATCGACAGGGGGACAATGGGCAAGAGATGGAGGATATTGTTGCCGAGTGTGCTCATGAAAGTATCGAACCACAGTCGCTACAAAATCTTGAGTCCACAGTTGATTTAGTTCCAGAGCAGGAGTTGCATATGTTATCCAATGGTGCAATTCAAGGCGAAGGCATAACTGAAAACTGTTTTGAAGAACAAAACCAAGACAGTGATTTGGAGTCTGATGTACCCTTGAGCCGCCAAGAGACACAGAAATGTAAAGACGAGCTAACACTAGCAGCAGCAGCAGCAGCAGATCCAGTAATGATGGATGAGGTTGAACCTGATCATGTTGAACATAGAGAGGACCAGGTTGAACATAGAGAGGACCAAGTTGAACCTGATCCACCTTCACTGGGGCTTGAGCACTTTTTGCGTGAGATGGGCCTAGTTTTTGACCTTACTTACATCAGCCCTGGCATTGGGAGCCAGAGTGTGTTGCGTCTACCCAGTTTAGCTGCAGACCTGCTCCTTTACGGGGTTCCACTTGAACTAATGGATGGAGATGCCTCAAACATTCCCATTCGCTGGCTGGGCTGTGTCTTTGGAGAGCTCAAACGCCGCCTCCCACAGCAACCCAAAATCAGAGTGGTTACAAATCTTGGAGTACATCATGCAAATAATGCCGAGGTTCTCTTGGCATTATTTGGAGTACAATTCCCCAATGGAGACAAAAGAACAACTAGAGGGGTGTACATGGTTTTCCTCTGTCTCCCACAATCCTTGAGAAAGCCCATGAGGTGTGATTATCTACTGTTAATCAATGTAGACGGTCTCTGCTCACCTTCACAGGACAACAAAATGAATACCAGGATCCATGACAATGAGATGGTCACTGTTGCGACAGCATTGAGCAATGTTATAATGCATAATATTGCTTCACATACAAGTTCTGAGTTCGAAACAGACTTCACGGTCATTGTCAGTGCGCTCCTACGCATAAAAGAATCTGGCCCCGTGCCCAGCTGCCAAATCCTGGTTCAGGATGACGACATAAACAGTTTGTTACTAGCCGCGCAGTTAAAGCGTGTTTGTGAGATGCTTCAAGATGCAACTGAGGACAAAGGAACTCACAAACCAGATGAGCACAAAACAAAGAACACAAGCAGCATCGCCTCTATCAAAGGGCCTTGGTCCAGTGCATCCCCACCTGATCCAGTTGATAGCCAGTATGGTCAGGCTGTTTTGAAGTTGAAAAGAAACGTGTTTGAGTCATTGGAAAAATGGGCAGCTAAATATGAAGCCACAAGTCTGCCACAATTTATGATTCGTTTGAGTGCAGTTTGGGATGCACTTAAAAAAGAATCGTTTGCCACTGGCTTGCAAAATACTAACACAGCATTAGCATTTTCTTTGTTTTGCATAGAGTTTTCTCAGTGGGAGGCTAGTTTTCTGGAGCACACAGAAAGGTGGCTTTTGGGTGCAGAAAGAAAAATCTTTGCCACAAAGGAAAGAGCTTTAAAGGCTGAAATCCAGAATGGCCTTCTGAGTGTGTTAAAGGATGAAGTCAAAGAGGACATCAAAACGGAATTAAGCAAACTCAAGTCAGACGTAGATACCAATATGATCGCGAATGACATCCTCAGAGAGAGATTTGAAACATTACAGCCAATTTGTATGTGGTATATTGACGACCTCCAAGAGCGAGTAACTCAAGAATCAATACAAAGGTTGGCAACAGCCAGTGAGAGTCATTGTTCTTACGTACAGCTGAACAAATTTGAGACCTTACTGGAAAAAGAAGAAGAGTCCACGCTGTGCAAACTCCTAGAGAACAGCAAGTCAACCAAAGTTCTCCTACAGGATGAACAACTGGAGGAGGAGTTTGAGACTGTATGGAATACCACACTGTCCAGCTTTGAATTCAGGCCTACAGAGAACGAGAATATAACTGCAAGAGTGACAAATATCCTGAGGCAGAATCTGATCAGCCGTGGTCTTCACAAACACATCAAGAAGACTGAAGACATTAGCCAAAACTTGATATCTGGCTTCCAAGTTTATGATGACCACTTTGGATACCGCATCAGATCGAAAAAGGACAACAACAAACTCCAGAAGTCAGAGGCTGAACAGGTAGCGTGCCGTTTGATAGAAGAATACAAACAGTTTGTCGCAGATAAATCAAGCTTAGTGGCAAATTTCTCTGACAGCTACATTACTGAAATTTTAGAGAATGTTGAAAAAACTTTGAGGGAAAAGTCTATGGAAATCAGAACAGCTTACGAAGTGGACCTTAAAGTGTATCTGTGTAGCTGGGCGTGCCAGGACTTCCAAAAAGTACACGACCGCTTTGCCAAAGACAGAGAGCTTTTGACATACATGACTAAGAGCAAGGGGACATATCTGGCAAAGTTCATTTACCAGTTCAGGAAGCGAGACCAACGTCACAGGGTCGCACAAGCATTCACCTCCATAGTCCTCAAACCTGCTGTTTTGGACTACGTCTATGGGCCACTGGGGCCACATATTGTACAAGAAATCAAATCTAAACAACCGCAGTATCAGTCCTCGCGCGCCTTCAACCAAAGCTTGCTGGAAGAGCTGATAAAGGAAGACAGTTTTGAAGGATTTCAGGAATACTTGCATTGCTATGACACCTACAGGCAGAAGAAGGTCCAGGACACGCTGGTGGCTTACCTCTCTGAATCAACCGACATCAATACTTGGAGGCAAAACCGACTTGGAGAAATTGTAGGAAAGATTGCAGCAGCAATGAGCCAAACAGCAGAGGACACAAATGGAGTGCCACGCGATACAAAGCCACTGCTGGAAAGAGTGTGCCTCATTTTAGAGAGCGATGCAGATTTGGATGTCTCCAGGTCCTCTCTGGATGGACCGCTCTTCAGTATCATCACAGAATGGGATCATTTTGTCAAACATTTGATGGAGTTACTGGCTGCGTTGCGATTGGACCTCGCCCAGGAGTTCTCCCAAAATGTGGACGTCACTCAACTTCTCGGTTGCCTTCCGAGTGACCCCAAACAGAACCTCTTCAACAGAGTGAGAGGCTGCGATAAGCGATGTCCACTCTGCAGAGCCCCGTGTGAGGAGGAGCAAACAGGACATCGGGTTCACAGAGCTGTGTTCCACAGGCCAAAATGGATGCTGCCTTTTGTGTCCGTTATCAGTGGCCCCGAAAGTGAAAGTGAGTGTGACTCAGTCCAGAACCAGGACTCACAGAGTACATATGTGCCATGCAGGAACTTCCTGTCCCTCAACACAGACTGGGCCATCGACACTGAGGACCAAAACATGCAGATGACCAGTGCTTACTGGAGGTACTGTGGGGTTTAATAAGTTCAAAACGTATATATATTATCAACAATATAACATGGTATATATTTTCTGTATAGCCCATATGAAAAAAGCTAAACAACCTTTCATTTGCAGGTATGTGTTGGTGAGGTTCAGAGAGAAGTTTCTTAGGGAATATGGGGAGATGGCAGCCAATATTCCTCTGGAGTGGAATACGGTCACGGCGGAGGAGGCTTTAATCAGTCTGAAGGATGCATACCTATGAACACATTTTGATAATAAAGATCAGGTATGACCGTGTATCTGTGTATATGTAGACTTACAGTTACCACTGAGCAAAACATATTTGACAGAAAAATATTCCTGGGAACCATATTTTAAAACATTGATGATGGAAACTGACTTTTTCTATTTTTTTATTTCTTTTAGTTTTTAGTCTTTTATAATATTTTTTTAAATACAGTATATTAAAAATATTGTGTGTACTCAGTATATCCACAGTACATCCATTGGCCTTGTTTTATATGAAGACATAAACATTGTGATGCTACATTTTCACTTGGAGGACGTGCCGGTGAAACAGCGAAACATAATACACCAATAGGAAGGGAAAGTATTAAAGTGACAGCGACAACAACACTACAACTGTGATAATAATTGTATTCTTATTTGCTCTTTTTAAATACTCATTGTCTGCTATACTTAGCATTTGATATTCCTGAAGTGTGCACAGAAGTGAAGTGAATGAGATAAAGGCAAAGGCAAATGAGGTGAGAGCCACAAGAGGGCAATGTAGGATGGGAAATCTCAGACACCATTAGTTTGAATCAGTCTTGTTATTTCTTACTTTAATCCATTCATCGATTCATTCATTCATTTGTGAATCTGATTATCTATTCCAACTGCAGATGTTTTTTTTATTTTTGATGCATCATCATCATAATTTAAAAAAAAATATATATATATGAAGTTAGCAATCACAGGTAAACCTGTAAACTAATAGCATGGTTCAGATTGCATCACTGCATGGACCTAGCAGTAGCGACATCACAATGACGAACACTCCAATTCTTCAAGGATTTCTCCACTGAATCAACTCTGAATGAAAATAAAGCAGGATTAAAATGATGGTGGTTTGGTGTTTGTTTACACAAGCAAAGCAATTAAACCACGAGCTACAAATTTACAGCTTGACATTAGGTTTATTTGACCACACTTCAGTGAAGACCACTGACTGTATGTTGACTTAAAAAAAAAGGCCAAATACAAATGTGGACTCTGGTTTTGTCTAATCTGACAGTGATGGCACGTTGAGCTGCATTTATCTTGTAGTCACTGACTTTTGGGATGCTGTCCAGGAAATAATGTGGCCTTTGTTTAACCTTTTGTTGGAAATGTGATCTCGACACAGAGATATGGCATTAATCCCACTTTTGTTGGCACTTGTATTCTCGATAAATCTGGTGGAGCTTATTTGACAGCCAAAGCCATGGCAACCCAGAACAAACACTTAACAACAATATCTATTCAACAATGTTTCTAAAACAAAAGGCAAGGCAAAAATTAATTACTGCCGTGTCTAAATGACAAACGGCTTTTTCAACATTATTCAAACGGAAGTTGGTGATTGTGGTGATGGTGAAGCAGCCTCCGCGTGCATGACACGTTTCACTGTGGCCCCACTGAAAAAGAAGGTGGTGGAGCAGAGGAAAGACAATATAATAGAATTCAGTAGAGTTGCAGTGAATGTAGTCACTTTATTGTGTGTTCTGTTTCTTATTCCTTCTCTCTCTGCTTCTCCTCCCTTGAGTCCTGCTGTTGCTTCTGTGTCTGTGCATTCTGGCTTCTGGACGTCTCGTAACAGATTTACAGCCGATGATTTACCGTAAATCTGCCAGATCGCCTCACTAACTGTGGTTTGATGCACTTTGGCCGAACTGCCCGTGAACTCAATCTCGACGTTACTTTACCTGCCTCCCTAAACCTGCTGATAGTCTTTGTCTACGCAGCTTCCCTCACTGCCTGCTGCTTTGTGGATATTTGCTCGCTTCTCTGCCCTGGACTCGTACTTAGGAAACATCAGTCAAGGCTAAAGTAATTCCTTTTAACCAAGGCACTTTTCCACTCATGCACCTGATTAATTCATTATTAATTTATAGTACATTATGAATTCACATCTGTCTCTGCACTCTGCTACGCTCATAGAGCGCACAAAACCTATTTCCTGTTTCAAAAGGAAAGTATCAAAGGTAAAACATAGATAAAGTTATTATCACTGACTTCTGCAAAAGGGCAGATAATTCTAGACAAGAAGGCAGGATGCAGGTCAAACAGATAATACGGCAGGTGCGTGAGAACAGTGCACACAGACTGTTAGATAGAAGCCAATATTCATTGTTGTGTACTAAATTAAATCATTTATTATTATTGTAGTCCAAGTAGATCGCATTTTCTACTCCGTTTCTAATATGTTTGGAACAAGATTCATTCTAAAATCTCCTCACGTCATGCTATGTATTAAATTCACATACGCTGTGTGGCTGTGCTTCAAACCAGTGAAATAACAATCTGAAATGAACTCTGTGCTCTTATATATAGTATGTACTTGGGGAAATATATATTTTAAAGCACATTCCAAGAACAAGGGATAGAGAGAGAGAGACTGTTTGTATTTTATTTATTTTTTTAAAATCAGAATCACTTGTGGCTTTGATTTGCACTCAGCAGTAATGTATCAGCCATAGCTTTATTTCTGGTAAACTGAGGCTGAGGAAGGAGAAGAAGGAAACATGTCTTTGACATAAACAGATAAACACGGCGCCATCCGAACACACAGCGTACCCTGTGCACCGTAAGGCCACTCGTGTCTCGTCTAAACTCTGTTTTCAGTGCAGTTCGTTTAGTGTCATTCACACGTGTGTAACTGTATTTATAATGAATCATTTTAGCTGCTGACCACACATGAAGTTGAGATTGTATAGTGCAGGTTAGGTTGATCCATGCCCTTCCCTTGCTTGTGTGTCATGAGATTGCATCTGTGATGGCCTATTTGCAATATATCTGAACTGTGAAATAGTCTATTCTGTCCCTCTGATGCCTTATTGGCTCAAAACTAACATTAATATCACAGTCAGTTTTTTTTTTAAAGTGTTTTTTTTTAGTGCTGACTGATTTTTTTTTAGCTCTGAGTGATTGCAAACAGCAGCCAATAGCTGTCACCAGGCCCTGCCTATGATACACAGCTTTCACATTTATGTCCCGTTAAGTACGCGTCAACCTGCTGACTGACTGAGTATAAAACCAATTCGACCAGCCTGAGAATGCATTTGTAAGTACTTAAAGTGCCTACCGTTCAATTTTCTTATCAAACTAAAATGAAAACTAAAGCTTCATCATGAAAAATTCCCCTTTTTTTGGACAGTTAAAGTGACAAAGTATGCATGAAGGCCAATGGTTCTGTAGATGGCAATTACCTACAATGTGACAGCTTATATAAGAAAAATCAATAGACAGTTTGGTGAAGCAGTGAGTCAGTGGTCGGTGGTCAAATCTATAGTCACTTAAAGTGGATATATATATATATATATATATAAATATATACTGTATATATATATATATATATATATTTTTAAGAACAACAGGTCCATGTGCAGCTGAGATCTATATCAACATGGATCCATTTTTCAGTGTCTATTACCAAGATCTAGATGCAATATCTGCTCTGTCAGTAATAATATATGTACTAATAAATAACAGATGAATGGCAGTACCAGCTCTACATAGGCAGTAACTGCTTATGATTTGACTTTTGTTTTTAAATCTAAAGCCTTGTTTCTATACCACACGAAGAGCAAACAGCAGCAAATAGTCCTCGAGCCTTGAAACCACAGTGCTTCTCCAACACAATCACATATCACTTTTTTTGTTCTGGAGAGTCAACACATTGTGTCACTGCGCTGGCTGCAGCAGCAGCACTACTGTGTGTGTGGACAGGAATCAGTGAGACACATCGACTGTGTGAAAGTAAGCCCATCTGCCGTGGAGGTGTTTCCGTTTCATTTACAGAGGCACATGTGGTCGCTGATGTTAACAAAAAAGTGTAACCTACCGACCAGGAAACTGCTGAAAGTGTGTCTGCTACGAAGACTGCACCAGCTGATAAAGTACAGGTTTCAGTGACAATAGTTTACCATACTGCAATATCGCTTTCATGCTGATTCAGCCAGAGATTCCATCATCTTTGTGTGTAACACAAAAAAAAGCAGATGAGCATAACAATGTATTTGGGAGTGAAAGGACAGATTGATCTACGGGATCGATGATGAGTGTGTCAGCCGAGCATGAAATCAAGATAAACTGACACACAATCACACAATGCAGCTTTTGTATGAAGTCCCCCTAGTAGTGAAATGTTGTATATTTCTTTTTCTTTTTTTTTTAAATTTTTTGCTAAAATCAATAGTTATCCTCAGTTTACTAAAAGACACATCTCTCTGGTTTCACTCGAGCCACTTCTCTGAATGATCATTCATTGATATGTGGTGCATTTCCCTCCTACACTCTTAGAAATGAAAGTGCTAAGTAGGTTCTTCGGCTTGTCCTCATAGGAGAACCCTTTTTGGTTCCAGGGAGAACCTTTTTATAACCTTTTTAATCCTTTTGGAGGGTTCCATCAAGAACCCTTTTGAAACCCTTTATCCAGGAAAGGGGTTTTAAAGGGTTCTCTGGATCAAAATGGTTCTTACTGGAACCATTAGTGTTACCAAGAACCCTTGAAAAACCCTTTCTTTGGGAAAGGGTTTTTCAGAAGCAAATGGTTCCAGGTAGAACCTCAGCCCTTGTAGAAGGACACATTTGGAATCCTTATTTCTAAGAGTGTACCACACATGGACATTTAAAAAAAAAAAATATATATATATCTGCACGTCCGCCCAATTAAAGGTCACATAGAGTGGTCCTGTTGCACATATATGTGAGTTATGGAGGTCTACTTACATATATTAAGTTGTTTTTATGGTCAAAATCCTCCTAGTTGATGTAAACGAGCCGATTGAAATCTGTCCTTTTCGAAGCGCTTGTCAGTCGCGCTATTTCAGCCATAAATCTCGCCCGAGAAGACAGAGTGTGTTGTGATTGGCCAGCCAGCGTAGAGCCTTCCCACCTGTGTTGTGATTGGCCAGGTATGTGGAAGTGACGTAATCTATCACGTCAGCTCTCAGAAGCGCAGCTCCCTCTCTGCGGTGGATGCACTGCTACTCATTATCAAAACATTGTTTTAACAGTGTTTAAAAATAGCTTCGTCACGACTCCCCGCCGCAGTCCCTTTATGACTTTAAACCGGAGTCAGACCCAGAGTGAGAAGACACTGTTGCTCGTGAAACACCTCCACAACGGACGTTATTCTTCTTCTGCGGTTTAATGTACGCAACCGGATGTGCCCGGACTACCGCCCGGAGCAGGACGATCGGTTGTCCATGAGAACCGCTGCTTACGTAACTATTACGGGATTTTCAGTGATCTCGTTGAGCCCCGAGATTACAATAAAACACAACGTTCTCAGCAATGGCTGAACTGTTTGTTTCGAACCGTCAGGCTTCATAAACAAGGTAATGACGCAGATACACACCAAAAAAAACAGCGATAATAGGAACTTCCGGTCTAGTTCCGCTTTAAAGGAAAAAATCTCACACATGAGTAGACACTGTGATTGACAGCTAGCATCATCCAAAAAGACGCTTGTGAACTTCCAACATTGGCCAAATTGTTAATCTCAGGGTTTAAAGACAGGAGTTCACATTCTAATGATTGATCTCACTGCCAGTTGCCACTTGCTCTCACCTGATATTCTTCTCTTCCTTGATCTCTATAGCATTTTCCTTTAAACGGTCGGCACTGGGCTCCAAAACTGAGACTATGAAAGTGTTTGAATGTACATATGAAGACACATGAAGGTCAGAGCCATGATGGGGGGGTGTGAAGCCAAGCTAATCTACTGTGACTGTTTGCTGCTAAAGGTGTCCTTAAGGAGCGCTGAGTCAAAACTTATCAGACTGTGACATTTCGTGAGGCAGACGTGCTGTGCCGCTGCACCCTCAAAACATCACAGTTTCAGTTGTAATCAAAATCAAAAAGTCAGAGTACTGTGTTCTTGTTGTTGATTCGAACATGTAGAACATAAACAAACACATGTCCCAAGCTTCAGGGGGTAAAATTGCACAGGATCTTTCTCGAAGTCTTGAATAGGAGTCTTGAATAGGAGTCTTGAATAGGAGTCTTGAATAGGAGTCTTGCAGACTGAACACCTTTGATGCCGATCTGCCGCTTTGATTTCGAGCCTTTTTGGATCGTTGTCTTTTCTTTTCCTGCACTGACTCATGGTGTATAATTATTTAGATTGTGAGTAATGATTATGTCCCTTTATGTAAGCTCTGTGGTCTTGTGTTTATGAGAAAAAAAAAGACAGGAATGATCAGTTATCTACAGCAAAGTTGAAATCTCTTTGAAAGACTCACCTGTTCTCCTTTGCTTTTGAGACAGTGTGAGTCTGTTCTATACTTTTTCTGGGTGAGTTGTCGCTATTTATTCGCACTTTGGTCAACGACTGTATTTAACCCTCCTGTTAGGAGGTCGATTTGACGCCATTCAATGTTTAATGAAAATCATCATCATGATGATCATTTACATCCAAAATTACTCTAAAAAGATCTGTCCAACTTTAGGTAAATCAATGAGATTATATGGTGATGTATTGTATTTGGGTATACGGGGGTCTTATATTTGATTTAAAGGGCTATATAGGTATAACAAAGACACTTAAAATACCTATACTTATTTTCCTTTGCTGGGGTCCAATTGAGTCCAAGGATTAACGGATTAACGTCAAATTTGAGGAAATCTCCGCTTTCCTCCCACAGTCCAAAAACAAGCAATATGGAGATTAGGTAAATTGGACACTCTACATCAGGGGTCTCAAACTGGTGGCCCGGGGGCCACATGCAGCCCCCCACTTAATATCATGTTATAATGAAAACATGGCTTACGACCTAAACACAGTGTGAAGCTGAGGCACAGCTGCCAGCGAGGTGATAGAATATAATATATGTTTGCTAGCAATGTAAAACAGTAATAATAAGACATTTGGTCATAATTACCCCATTATTAAATGTATCATACACAACATTCAATTACATATAAAAATACGCTTGTTAGTGGCCCGAGCCACGAATGGCAGTGGCCCCTGAAATGGCTCCTGGTACGAATTTTAATTTCAGTTGCCCACACTAGTATTTATGGAATTTAAAATAAATGTCTATTTTTTGATATTAATACATTCATTTTGCATCATAAATAGTATTATTAAGTATAAGTGTGATATCATGATGCAATATTGTGAACATTTTTTATTTTCCATCATTTGTTCTCTAGGCCGGCCCCCTCTTGACCACAATAGATGCACATTGGCCCCCAGGTTGATTTGAGTTTGAGACCCCTGCTCTAAATTGACCATAGGTGCAAGATTGAATGGTTGTTTGTCTATATTGAGCCCTGTGATGGACCGGCCAGGGCCCTATGTCAATCAACACAAAGTTTCTCATGATAGTCTCATTAGATCTATCTGTCTTCATCACTGTCACTAACCACCTTCATCACCAGTGTTTGGACATGATTAGATATGCCTTGTCCTTTCCTCAAAAGTAGAAACCCTTAGTGTTAATATCTCCTCCTTTTGTGTCCAAAAAAGTTTCTTTAAAAACTATCTATCTATCCATCCATTTTCTACCGCTTTACCCTCCATGGTGGGGTGCTGTGCCAATCTCGGCTGACATAGGGCAATAGGCGGGGTACACCCTGTTTGTCCAGTCCATCGCAGTGACACATACTGTACAACCATACTCTCCCACACCTTCAGTTTACCTCATGTCCGTATTGCATAGTTTTGCATAAAGGCCCTTGTTTTCTCTGCAAAAGGCAAGAGCGTTAACCACGACACCAACTGATCCACTGACTCATATCCTGACTGAAATAGTTGCTCTGGTTTTACTCGCCGCCGCATCTCAAATGCAGAGTTTGTAACCGAGGAAAGTCACTGTATAAACATGCACTTTGGGTGAAAAACGAAAAAAATGACAAAGAAGTTACTTTTACAGTCACTAACAACAAGACATACCGACAACACGTTACATTAAATGTCAACTCAAGGCTTCAGGCCTGAATGATCATGGCGTTGAAAACATTCACAGGTGGACAAAGACAGACGTTTTCTATTTATGGATAAAATCTTTCACCATTCACAACTCAAACTGTATTCACAGTAAGTCTTTCTGATTCATCTTTGACACCTTCTGTGCAAGGTCTTTTTTTCATGGTGACCACAGAAGGCCTTTTATTACAGAGACTCGAACAAAAAAACGGTGCTGTGCAAAATTCCTCTTGAAAATTGAAAAAAAAAAAAAAACAATCAATACCTACTGCTTTCCTGTATCTTCTCTTTTCTGGTTTTGACAGCTAGTCCTTGTGCAGTATTGAGGTGTCAACCTCGTATTGAGTTGATTTTTATTTGTTCGTTTCAGAAATAACTTGGTCTTTGTGATCTTTGATGGTGCTGTACCTGGATAATATAATCTCTGTCCTCTCTGTGGAGACAAAAATCTAATTATTCCCCCTTCTTTTAACATGGCTGCTCATTTTCTCCTCCGTTCAGAGAGTATATACAGGCAACCGAGGATTACAACAACAAATATAGCAAAAGGAAAATGTCATCCTCCCTCTCTCTAGTGGGTATATGATACTGAACAGTGGTCCTCAGCATGTTTTGATATACACACCTGTCACACCTGGGTGTGAAGGAGTATTGATGCAAACAATGCAAAGAGTAAGTGGGAGGAGGCGCAGCCTGTGGATTCGAGGGAGAGAGGTGATGTCGTCCTTTTTTCCTTCTCCCTCCCTCTGTCACTCTCACTCAGTGCTGAATGAGACGCCGAGTCTGCCTGATTCCTCAAATCACTGTGTTGCTCTGTGAAAAGCTGCAGAAAAGCATGTCTCAATTGAGATTTAAGCTCTGTGACTAGAGAGAGAGAGACAGACAAAAAGGGCAGCAAAGAAAAAGGAGACGGTAACATGCTGAACTGAAGAGACACTGGCACAGGGAGGGATTTTCTCAGTCTTGCACATCTGCACAGGTAAGATTCCCTTTACTCCTTTGCGCTGATATGTATTGATTTAAATATTCAAGACACAAGAAGACACCAGCATTCTTCCACTTATGTTCAAATATTGCAATATATTTTGTTTTATTTGCTTAGTTTAAGCACAATGGATGAAAAAAAGGATGAAAAAAAAAAGTAATCTTCGTTATTACTGAATAGAAGTTTTTTGGAATCTGCTCCCACTTACTTGCTAAAAGGAGGATCTTAGATTGTATTATATAATCAGCATATCTTCATTATGTATATTGTTGACATTAAATGCTTGTATGAGACAATATAAATAATGAAAGACCTCACCGTACTTAATCAGTAGTTTAATTGAAAGCACGGATCAGTTAGAACAGATCCATAATTTGACCATCCATGTGGATCAATCCAAATGATTATCCTCTGTCAGTGTGTGTGTGTGTGTGTCTTCAAAGGAGCAGCAGCTGAACAGCAGTGGCCAAAAAGCAGAAGCACATAGTCAGTCCGATCAGTCCTGAGAGCCATTAATAAAAAAAAAGCTTTAAGTGGCAATTTCATGTGCTGTGTACTGTGTAAAAAGTGAGTCTTGAAAATCAGCGTTCACGTATGTCAAATGCATAGATTAGACATGAGACAGTTGTGTAATCATGTAAGATGTAAACGTGTGTGACTGTATTTGGGCAAAGATGCACATGTTTGACATGCAGCAGAATATGAGTCATCATCAATCTGCTTGTGTTCTTTTTAAAAAACAAAGTGTCATCACGTAGCCTGTCCAAAGCACTATGAAGTTTTCTCTTAACGTCTAAAGGGTTGAGTGTCAACACAAAGGCAAAATAAATGATACACATTTCTCACATTCTGTGACATCTTGTCAGCATGAATGAAGACTAAAGGAGCGCAGAGTGCCTTTTTGTCGTGTTAAGGGTATTAATCGTGGAGGGAAAAATAGCAGAAGCCTGTTTGCTTTCATTCAAACACTTATCCAGAGCAAAGTGGCATATTTGTTCCTCTCTGTACGATAACACAGGGTTACTTTCTAGCCAGCGGCGTCAAAAACACATAAACTGGTGAAATGATTGATTCTGATAATTCGTCTTAAATAGCAAACCGTAACCATTTTAAATTATGATGTTGTTTTTTTATGCCCTGTACATGATGTGTCGAGTTGTCCGTCTGTCAGAGCCAATGCTGTTAAAGTGATTTTGACCTCTTCTAATGAAAGAATCAGCAGGAGATAATAACATTTAGCCAGCATTTCACCATTAGCCCTGCAGAAAGACATCCTCGCTGCAGTGTGAACTTCAGTGAGCGCGTCAAACACCTACAAAGACCCACAAGAGTCCTACTTAACGTCTCACTGAGGGGAAATGGTGCTGTTGATTGCCAGGAACATGTACATTCATGCACACACATGTCGTATATCTGCACAAAAACTGATAAGTTTGTGCGGCAGGCACAAAAATACCCAGAAAACCGTAAAGTCTGAATTGCGTATAATCAGCTCATTTTGGATGCATCAGCAGCTGTAGAATAATGGAAGTGCAAGATTGATGTGAATTGCTCTATTTAGGGAACGTTAGTCGATTCAGAGAGACTTAAAAAAAATAATAAAAAAAAACATGCGTAATTTAGGAATATGGGAAGACGGGAAGAGAAAATTGGCAAAACAGGGTGGGAGTCGTCAGGAGTCGTCCTTCCTGTTTAGCATGTCGAGGGTGCTCAATTCTCATCACGCCTCACAAAATTAGCTGCCGTTGCTTTCTACAAAGGCCATGGTAACAGCGTTACTAGGCAAGGATGGGTTTATCCTTTTAGTGGTCACATATGGTAGACGGGGGGGGGGAGACTATTCTTGCTAACATGTACAGAACAATCGGAAATCAGAGCACACGATGCCGTCTGCCACTTAGAGACGCTGGACCCAAAATGAAGAGACCTGCTGAGCAAGTAATGACCCCTAACAGGATTTGAATTGGGCAGTGGAAATCGTCCAAAATAATCTTCCAACTGGCTGAGCGCTGATGTGCTTCTCATACTCGATCACTGCACTGGAACCATCTGCTAAAGATTTCTATCAGCATCATCATTCACACAAGTCACGGAAGATAAACACTCAGCTGCAGTGTCTTCAGTGGCTTTTCTCAACTCAGAGCTTTTTAAAGCCAGTTTGTCGTGATTTATAATAGTCAATAAAAGCTCCTCAGACGTTGATTCAGTTTTGACAAACAGCATTATGACACCTGTTGAAATGGAGACAAGTTGAACTGTAAGTGTTTGAGGCAAAAATTCTGGTTAGGAAAATATGTTTCTATGACGGAATTCCATTGCCGTAAGACACATTTTAAAGATCCCATATTATGCAAAATCAACTTTTTAATCATTTAAATCCTTATATTTGGGACTCTGGAGGTTGAAAAAGTATGAAAAAACTGAAAAAAGACTTCTGCACTCACTGGGACGTCACAATGTGCTGAATTCCTGGAATTGTTGTCTCACGGAGCTCCACTTTGTCATTAAACATGCGAGAGTGCTGGTGAGGGCAACGGTATCTGAAAACCAGAAGTCTGCGTTCTATAAGTTCTATTCTCGGCTCCACAGTGCAGCACAGAGTTCTACACAAACTTCCAGCCTCAGAGGATTTATCTGTCCAGTGGATACATGTTATATATGACAGCAATATGTTTGTTAGAGCCTGCAAATGATCACTTTTCCAAATGCTAACTGCTGTTAGCTCCCAGTAGCCTCTGTGGCTGATGTCATTTCCTGTCCCTTAAGTTTAGTTGTACTTTTTTTTCAGGTGGACCTAAAGAGATACTACTAAACAGAGCGTTCTGAACAGGGCTGTTTAAATCTAAATCCACTAGACGACACTGTGTCTGTGAGCAGTATTCCTTTTAAAGACATTCAAGGTCTCCTGACTGAGGTGATGCATTGAGACGTGTCTTGTTTCATAGACGTTCACAAATTAAAGTTAAATCCAAATACTGGATGGATTTAAATGTCTTATCTCATGTACGTCATGAGCCGTGTATCAAGTGTCAAACAGTTGTGACATCACCCAGAAGAATTTGAACTCCTATTTTTAAACCTGGAGTTTGGTCAGGTCACATCAAGGAAGGTTTTTGCAGAACACCACCTGCAACCAGCGACTTGAGAGGACACCAGCTGTCCATCACACTGGTGTGTCCTTTCATACGTGGTGTGCTTTATTCAATCAATCAATCTTTATTCCAGACACAGTGGCGGTCCATCGAGAATACAATAAAAAAAAGACATACAGACATATTGTCAAGATTCCTATAAAAGGTGCCATTATTTACAAAGCTGGCATCCTTTACTGTTGTAGAAGACCTTGACTTAATTTAGCAACCTCTGGTGCTTATTCAACATCGTATTTATTAAAGTGGAAGACTGTGACTAATGACATTTTGGCTCCGCTCAGACTATGATAACATTCTAAACCAAGATGGTGATGCGATATGAAGCCTATTACATTCTTATTCCAAGCGTATTAACCTGCTGACATCAACATTCAGATTATATGGAGTGGCAAAAAAAACACTTATTGGTTTTGATTCCGTGGCTGATATACTGTATATACAGAGCTTGTTTTGAAAGAATTAATTTAAAACCATCTGTAATATGATTTCAAACTTACCTTATAGCTTCACTGATCTGTAAAATAAATGAGTAAAAACACCCAATCTGCCACAACATCAAAAACATTTTTTCACAATGTTGAGAATTATACATTGTACATTATACAATATGATTAGGTCTATTCTTATTATCAAAATACACATATACTTTCAGCTAGTGCTGGGTGGTATTGATGTTATGTTTCTGTTTTTTTTCTATGAACTTGTCATATACTGCAAAAAAAAAAAAAAAGGGGGTCGAACCCTTTTCACTGCTGCACATGCTGAAGTAGTAACTGTGGTAGTAATTGAAGCAATTAGCAATTTATTCCACCACCTTAGCAGCAAGCTAAGCACCAACAATGCATCTGTTACCTCACACACACTCCACTGCCTCTCTCTTGCTGGAACACACACTTGTGCCCATGCAATTATATATATACACACATATATATATATATACACACACACACACATATATATATATATGCAGCTTTAGATCAGTGCTCCCCAGTGAAATCATGAAAAATTAACAAAAGAACAAAAGACATGGTCATTAAGCATTTCAATAGTCTAAAGTATCAAGGAATTCATTTACGATATATATACGATGTAAAACGGGGCGTGTGCAGCTAATTCACGCTGTATTCATTTCTTTAATGGCCTCGAAAGTGCCATCAAGAAGCTAAGTGAAGAAGCTTAAAAACTAATCAAGTAAACAAGAAAAGGAAATGAAAGTGCCAACAATACTTTTAAGTAGCCGAATAAAACATGTCTCATAATACGAGTTAAATAGTTCTGTTCATATTAATACTTTTATGTTCCATTATTGAGTGATATATTTTTTAAATGGCTCTATTTATCGACTGTTCTTGTAAAACCCTGTTTAGTAACTTATAAATTATAAAGCTTTTTTTTGTACCCATTAAGATATAAAACGATGAATGACTTTGTTATTAATCCTATTACTTCAAGACTAAGTGTAATGGATTATTAATCTCCACTGCGTCTGGTCCTCACTTTAAAAGGACACACTCTCTCTCTCCCTGTGTTTACAGAAATAATCTGTACCCAGAGGATCAAGACGTTTATCTTATTCAAACTGAGGGTTTACAAGACGCAGGTCGTCCCTGAACCAGAGCTGGCAGCAGTAAACTGTACCAGGTGCATTCATGAGCTTATTGCCAAACATTAGAATCCACTGAACTGCACCTCAAAGTGCTACGCTTCGTAGCCATTAAGTACTTTCAACTGCATCTCCACAAAGACCTTCAAAGGAAAAATATATAAATGAAAAAACTATTTGACCACCAGAATTGATTCGATTCTATACTTCACTTAAAGGTCAGACGGTTTTCTTTCTTTATGAAAACAGGCTGACGTTAACAGAAAGTTTCACGGACATCAGAAATCACTTTAAGTGCAGGGAATTGTTTACCAGGAGCATGAAAACAGTTTGGTGTTTTCAGTATTGACTCAAAGTTAAAAGGCCACACAGTGATGTATGGGGAACAGCTCGTCCACAGGCATTAGAACGTCAGTTACATGCAAGTGGTGGATTAAGAAGATGATGCCGCTCGCTCAAAAACAACAGAAAGTCATTTTTAGAGTTCATCCTGTCGTGACCCTACAAGCCATGTGCTTCACGATAGCTTCGTCATCATGCTGGATGTCAGCGATTTGTGTCATTAATTGGAAACACTCTACGCTCACATGTACTTTAAGACCAAATTCATATGAACAACTTTAAAATAATAATCTCCTCAAAGTATCTACAAAGCTTTGAACTGAGTTCTTTAGTTCATTATTAAGTTATTAAAGCTCACATAGAGTGGTCCTATGGCACACACATATATTAGTTATGGAGGTATACTCACATACATTAACTTGTTTTTATGGTCAAAAACCTCCTAGTTGCTGTAAACGAGCCGATAGAACTCTTTTTTCTAATGCTGTTCCTCAGCCGCGATATTTCAGACTGAACACCAGGGAACTAGGTTAACTTGGAGAAATAGGGTATAATATGACTCCTTTAATACCCAAATGAAGAAAAATAGCTCAGTCTTTTTAGACCCGATGCATAAATTAATGAAAAGGACAGAATAGGAAATGGCAAGGAGAGCGGAGAGGGTTGAGTGTTTTGTCCTTTCTCATAGATGAAGGTCACTTCAGTTCCCGAGGGCATCAGGAGAACAGAGGAGTCCCTTATTTCAAACTCTGTATTCTGTGGTCGCTGAATGGATAAAATGTTGTGAGATGCTGAAAAACCTGAGAGTGAGAATCAGCAATGTGTGACCAGAAGCTGTTGTATTTTCATTTGCATCAGATGTTGAGATGAGGCTCCGTATGAGGCCGAATCACAGCAGACACAGTTAACTCCTGGATGAGCCTCTCTCCACCAGGTCACTCTGTCGTTTGCAAGGACACAGGTAGCCACACTGACCAATGATAGCAGTTAGAATATAAAGCTGTTTATATCACATATTTTAACAAAATCAATTCACTAAAAAAGGTACAGAACAGATACAAGTGTACATTTTGATTGTACACCTTTACAGGCTGCTCTGAACAGTGTCCAGAAAATGGATCTATGAGCTATTAAAGTCTCGGGCCAACATTGGATTTGTTGTTTTAGCAATGCTATAATTACCATACAGTATAATTATTTCTTCATCACTTCATTGGAGCACAACTTCTACAGGTTAAAATGTCACGTATAACACTTGAACAATCTCTCTGGAGTGGAACCCTAATTAAAACGTTACTGGTAAAACCTGTGTTTGTCCGATTACATGCCGCGAAAACATCTGCTGCTGAAGACGTACACGTCGTACGAGATAAACTCATTGACAGTTTGCTAGACTATAAAACCAACTCATTTTAGTCACATTGTTTTCATCCAAATGCCAATAATCGCATAATTTGACAGACATAAAAACTACAACATCTGGTGGTGTCACTTTAGACAACCTCCCTGGACAAGTTAGCGATAAAAGTAATTTATTCATAAGCTTAACTCATTTAAATCCACACACAGTCTGCTGAACGTCTCACACACGTCTTCCCATAAGAGTTTGGGTTATTATTATGAAATACTGCTGTTAAAATATAAAGACAGAATCATCATTCAGAATTTTCTCCCTCATTGTCCAATCTCTGTCAGAACAACAACACTACCTTACTTGCACATTCACCCGCTGCAGTGAGTCAGTGTCACCCTTTACGAATCGGGGGTGAAGCTGTTGAATGAGGTCAAAGGGAAAGGGGAATGTCAGGAACTAGCTTTTGCAGAAAATGAAGCACGTTTTGTTGCAGATTGCAAAGCATAAAACACACAAAGTTTTCTTATAATTGCCAAGGATTCTTTACTTGCCCAAAACCCAAATTAAAAGGGGACCGTACCTATGTTCCCCGGGTCCTATGTTCCCCGCTTTGTATGTGACCGGGGAACATAGGACCCTTTCTCTAACCCTAATCCTAACCCTACCCTTTTTCAAAAAAAGGGTCCTATGTTCCCCTGTCACATACAAAGTGGACCTTTTTTGGGAAAAACGGGGAACATAGGACCCGGGGAACATAGGTACGACCCCATTATAAGACACTGCACCAAAGTTATATCTACTTCCTCTTCCTGCGCAAACAGGTGCTCTTGGTTTCTTCTGACCTGCAGGTTGTGAAAAAATCAGTCACTTTTGTCGCAGCACCATCACAAAAAAAAGGTGGATATAATTGTCTGTGTTTTCCGTTCACCGTATCAAAACAATCGGCTGCATATGAATAAAAAAAATAAGGTTATAATCGTCAATTGAACAAATTGTCCCCGTCCTCATAAATAAACAGTGTGGTGAATATCTACTAAATGAGAAACAGTCAGCCCCATTTACTTTTGTTGTTACGGAAAAATCAACGAGAATGTGAGAATAAATGTGTAAACAACGACCAATCATGTGTCATGAATCATGAGTCAATTTCCTAAGAACATGTCCATGCACGTATTGTCAATACTTTCCAGGCTGAAAGAAGCAGAAGAATACCAAATGTGATGTTTATCAGTTTATTATAATACGTGTGTAATACTTACTGGTTCATTAAGGATTGTGTTGTCCTTTATGTGTAGGGGGACATGGACATATTCATGGACTTAACTGTGACCGGTAACACCAGCCACGAGACAGGCCGAGAAAAGCTCGAGGGAAATCAACTGTATGGACTCAACCACAGCGACCCTCTGGACGTGTTCGTAGGCCTGGAGCTCCTGCTGCGTTTCAAACCTCTCTTCTTGCCTCTCTACTGTCTCGTCGTGGCCGTGGCCGGCGTGGGAAACGCCGTGCTGTTGGCCTGCATCTTGGCCGACAAGAAACTCCACAACGCCACCAACTTTTTCATCGGTAACTTGGCGGCCGGAGACCTGCTGATGTGTTTGAGTTGTGTTCCGCTGACTGTGTCTTATGCCTTCGACAGCCGCGGCTGGGCCTTCGGGAGACCTCTGTGCCACCTGGTGCCGTTGGTGCAATGTGCCACAGTGTTTGCGTCGGTGCTTTCTCTCACTGCCATCGCCGTTGACCGCTATGTTGTTGTAGGTAAGGCCAGTGGTCGGAATAAGTACATACAAAGTTTTTCTGCGGGTCCATGGGACGATGATTCCACAATCACATCCGGTGTACTGGAGGGAAACAATGAATGGGCCTTTATTTGGCCTTTTCTTTTACTTTAGCACACTTTCAAGGTGTTTTCCATGTTATAAAAACGTTATGCTCCCACCTAATGATTGTACTTTGTACTCCACCATCATTTATTCAGCAGCCTCAGCGACCACTTACATTTAATATGAAGGACAAACCTGTAAATGTACACAACACATTTGTTAAAATCTTATGGCTTCCATCCTTGACATGTTCCGACATCATGAAATGCGGAATCAGAAGTAGCTACATTCAGATGTCAGGGTTGAAAACAGCTTTACCAAAGATTGATTTTGGCTCGCACAGTTTTGATTTAATAAATGTTCAATTGTAGGATTTGACTTCATTGTAAATAATGGTGCAGCGTTAAATACAACATTATTTTTTAAAGGATTAATGGGTAAAATTGTCCCAAACAAATCTGAACAATTTTTAATATTATTTTTTTCAATGTTTCTTTGGCATAAAAAGAGTGCAGATGTTTTCACCAGGATTATTTTATTCTCAAGGTTGAAACTCCAAATCACATCGTAGATATAATGCATGGCACACTGTGCTGCTTTGACGTTTTAACTATCGTATGCTATGTCCAAATTGTTTTTTTTTCCTTTCTGTCTCAGCTCATCCAGTGCGGAGGAGGATTACTGCATGGGGCTGTGGTGCAGTGACTCTGGGTGTATGGCTTTTATCTCTGGCTCTGGCTGCACCTCCATCGCTCTACACTCGCTACCTGGACCTTCGACCGAGCGGCGTTGACTTGGTTGTGTGTGAGGAGTTCTGGCCAGATAGCGGCAATCTGCGACTGCTCTATTCCTGCTTCATTCTCGTTGCCTCCTACATGATTCCCCTGTTGTCAGTCAGCGTGTCCTACTGTGCCATCACTATCAGCCTTAAACGCTATTCGGTACCAGGGGAGTTATCCAGCAGCCAGCAGCGCTGGAACCAAAAGAGGAGGAAGACCTTCTCTCTGCTGGTCGCTTCAGTGCTAGCCTTTGCACTGTGTTGGCTGCCCCTGCAGGTGAGTGTGTGTAAGAAAATCCAAAAATCAAAAGGTCAAACTGTTTTAGATGCACAATCCCTTCTCTGCTACTCTTTAATTTACGGAGCCCCCCAAAAAACCATTGATTAATTCCCACAAAATAGGTAAAACATGCGCACGAAATAGTAATTAGTTCCCATGAAATGTTAATTTGTTCCCACGAAAAAGTAATTTGTCCCCACGAAATACTAATTTGTTCCCACAAAATACTTATTTGTTCCCTCGAAATACTAATTTGTTCCCACAAAGTAGAAATTAGTTCCAACGAAATACTAATTTGTTTCCAAAAAATAGTAATTAGTTCCCACGAAAAAGTAATTTGTCTCCATGAAATACTAATATGTTTCCATGAAATACTAATTTGTTCCCACGAAATATGAATTTGTCCCAACGAAATAGTAATTTGTTCCCACAAAATACTTATTTGTTCCCACGAAATACTAATTTGTTCCCACAAAGTAGAGATTAGTTCCCACGAAATACTAATTTGTTTCCACAAAATAGTAATTAGTTCCCATGAAATACTATTTTTTTTTCCACGAAATAGTAATTTGTTCCCACGAAAAAGTAATTTGTCTCCATGAAATACTAAAAAAGTAATTTGTCCCCACGAAATACTAATTTGTTCCCACAAAATACTTATTTGTTCCCTCGAAATACTAATTTGTTCCCACAAAGTAGAAATTAGTTCCAACGAAATACTAATTTGTTTCCAAAAAATAGTAATTAGTTCCCACGAAAAAGTAATTTGTCTCCATGAAATACTAATATGTTTCCATGAAATACTAATCTGTTCCCACAAAATATGAATTTGTACCCACGAAATAGTAATTTGTTCCCACAAAATACTTATTTGTTCCTACGAAACACTAATTTGTTTCCACAAGATAGTAATTAGTTCCCATGAAATACTAATTTGTTCCCACAAAGTAGAAATTAGTTCCCATGAAATACTAATTTTTTCCCACGAAATGTGATCCCACAAAATGTTTGTCTCTATATGTGGCCAGCCATGGCAAAACCGGGAACAAGTAGGCCGAGGGACATATTGAGTTATTTACTTATTCTGAAAGTGTGATTTTCTTCTGCTTTAGGGAGAATTTTAGCCTCAAAGATTCACACCTTGAGCCAAGAGACAGAATCATCATTTGCTTGAACTTGAAAACAGAGATGTGATTTTTAAAATAGAGAGACTTCATTTATTGCCCTTGAGCTTGTATCGTGTGCCTGAAGTGTTTCCATGTCATTCTGTAGGTCCTGAACCTGCTGCTGGACCTGGACCAAGAGTTCCACATCACTGGGAAACGCTACATAAACCTCCTGCAGGTCTGCTGCCATTTGGTCGCCATGAGCTCCGCGTGTTACAACCCCTTCATCTATGCCTCGCTGCACAGCAAGGTGCGCATGCACCTGCGTGGCTACCTGTGTCCTTGCAAACGACAGAGTGACCTGGTGGAGAGAGGCTCATCCAGGAGTTAACTGTGTCTGCTGTGATTCGGCCTCATACGGAGCCTCATCTCAACATCTGATGCAAATGAAAATACAACAGCTTCTGGTCACACATTGCTCTTTCATTCTTTGTTTTGTATTTTTGTGACATTAAAACATTTAGTCATCTCTTGTACAGGTTCACCACACGTCAATTCTGTGTGTGAGTGAGGTCACTTATTACAAAGATGCGGATGCACACCGGGCGGTAGTTTTAATTGTTGTGATGTAAAGATTAACACAGTTGGATTCCTATGTTTTGTCGGAAGGCCGAGCTGCTGCTGCATCGACGTGAAGCAGATCCTGTCGCTCGAAAAGGCAACATCGTAAACAGGCGACAGGAGCTACAGTATGTGTATGTTGGGGACGGTTACACTGATTACAGGGCGGCATGTCTCACCTGAACATTAAACATTTAACTTCAGGGAAGGGACTTAAATGACCTAAATCCAAGAAGATAAAATAATATATTGCCCCTGGTAAATTGTCTACTAAAAACCTTAATTCTTGTATCTTATACTATATCAATTATTGTGTTACATATCACCCACATTGTATTCGATAAGTTGTATAAAATACGCATTGCCCTTTATATTAGCGTCACTGTGTCGTATTATTCGCTGTCACTTTGTTTTTGCGATATAAACTTGTGTGTCGTACGTGCACACAGATTAGTGCCCCTGTGTTTGTTTGCTTGTTTGTTTGTTTGATTGTTAATTTGATTGATTCTGAGCGTGGAGGAAAAATACACACAAACACGTATCATCAGAGCGCTCTTTGTAAAACTGTGCCAAAGTGCCAAAGTCATATTGATGTCCGCTGATGGACAAAGTCTTGTTTTGTGTATTCTGTCGGCGGACACAATGATCGACTTAATATTCCGAGCATGAAGAAAAGACCCTGAAGCATCACTGTCCTGACGCCAATCCTGTTAAGTTCCCACTGGGTACAATTAACGCTCTCCTTGTTTGTCAAACGCTGCCTATGAAGTCTGTTTTTGTTCTGGCTTCTTCGCCGAAAGGCTCATCAGAAAATGCCATATTAATTCTGTTCTAGCTACAGTTTTCATTATAACTATTATCAATGATTAAGGCTGAAATAATAATTTTTTTTAATCTCTTGATGCACGAGGCATTACAAACATTGCTCTGCCTGGAAAATTGTCCATCAGCAAACCTGACCCGCTGATTTGTTCAATCAGCTAACTAGGTTTAGTGCAAGATAAGAAAAACCAGATGCCAAGTACCATTTTGCTCCTGGCTGCTCAGCAGAAGAGTTGTATTAGCTCTTCTCTCTGAGTCAACGTTAAAACTGCAATGGTTCACCTCAACCTCCATGTGATATTTTTTTTTTTTTGCTCCCACGCTGAAAGGGTCTGCAAGATTTATAGGTTTGTCCTTTAGATGAGAGGTCAGCTGTTTTTAGGTGAATTACACCTTCCTCCAGTGCCCAGTGCCAGGCACTGTTAGTTAAGCATTAAAGCCTTTGCAAATGGGTTTGAACTTTGAGAAGAAGAGCATAGAAAAGGAAAAAACTCAAGTGGAACAGAAATACAGACATCTGTCAAGCAAAATACTCTCCTTGGGAATAAAACCAGGGAAATACTAAGATCTAAGGTCCTGAGCAGCTGCACAGTTCATTCTCCATGGAATCCAGACACTGATAGTGACGGTGGCTGCTGAGACTGATGAAGGGTGACAAATTATTTATCTGCTGAAACTACAAAGACAGACGGAGGGTTGTAATTACAACAGCGTGAAGAGAACAACATATTCAGGAGGACGGCGACGCGATGATGAGGTTTACTTTGCCGCGCATAGATGAGAACACTTCATTAACAGTCGATCACTCAACCGGCAGCCCAAAGAAAATGAGAGTGTGCGTGCACGAATACGCCAGAGCTTTGTATTGCCCCTGTACATTTACTGCATGGGTCACCAAAAATAACTAAATAATGCAACTTGGTCATTGGCTTTTTTTAGGCTAGGTTTATGGTCGCGGGAGTGTGCCGGTTGCGCGACAAAAACGCCGTCATATCTGGGTGCGTCAGCTCCAATACGTGGTCGTGCATCTCTGAAATTCTCTTCTGTCCGAGGGCACCCTGACGCTGAGGCGAATACTGTGTTGAACAACACGCTGAGCATAAACGCCTCCGTGCACGCTTGTAGGTTGAGCGCCGTCTGCGGGGTGCCCCCGCGCCACAGTGTCACGCGCGAGCATAAACCAGACTTTAGGCACACCGAAACACTGAATAATGACGAGTTCTCTTCAAAATATAAACACTAATACTGGAGTATATTTATATAGGTGTAAAAGAAATGAAAGTGTTTTCTTCTTCTCAGGAGTGTAAATATATAGGCCACAGATCACAAAGGTGAGGCCTTTTGTGCCGTCGAAAATAACCTTGAGCCGACGAGGCCGCCATCTTGAAGTGTAGAGAGACGGTGAGACCTCTGAATTGTTTTCATAGCCGCTGTTGTGCAGACAAACCAGGTCATCTGTTTCATATCATGGGTATTCATTGATATGCAAATTTTAACGTTTCCCCTGATGCAAGGGTGAGTGGTTTCCGGCTACAGCTTTTGTGCCACAAACAAAGCTTCTATGAGGCTTTGCTTTTTTTGTTTTTCTTGTTTGCTATTATTTGGTGAGTAGTACATAAATAATATCATAATATTACTTCCCTGTTATTACACTATTACCATATTGTTGAGCGTTACTATGAAAAACTGAGAAGACTTTTGTTGATTTGTTTGTGGTCACACATTCAGTGCAAACAACAATTATGAATTCCATCATTCAATACAACAGCTATGAAGCTTGAAAGCTTGAAATGGCTGGTTTTGGTGTTTAAGTTGTAATTAATTCAAATGTTGTATGTATTTAGTGTGGGGGTTGTGTTGCACTGAACTGCATTACACTGAAATGTGTTTGTAATATTTTTCCTTTCATGTTTTGGGGGCAGATACGTGAATCGAGACAACTGTAAAGTTCAGTCCTTCACCGCTGCAAATATGAGCTCAATAAACAAAAATGAAAAGTATCGGAGGAGTGTATGAAGACTTTCAGCCTTTAAGCTGCCTGTTTGTTTGTATGTTGTTTATTTGTTTACAGACCTGCTTCCTTTGAAATAAACAATATGAGTCGTCAAATTTGTGTTTACTTCTTTTACCCAGTTCGTACGTATTCTACTTGATGATGCAATGTGGCTCCTCCCCATTTTCCGCAGCACTGCCTAAAATGTATGTGAGATTTTTTTTGTCACTCTGGATCCACCAGGATGTGATCGTTCTTCATATGTGGTGTCTCTTCTCGACACTTAAACACTTACAAGTCTTGCCACGTGACACCATGACTAAGATAAAAACATGCAAGGAGCTGCTTCATGTAGTCCCGATTTAGGGGTCCTGAAAATGTCCAGACGAGCCCCATGGTCTCGGCTGCAGGCTTCAAACCTGTAAAGGTATTTTAACATTTAACATTTAATTGGTAGACCACTATCAAGAAGGAAATGGAGGCAGCAGTTTCAGGCAGCTGCTTTTGTCACATTTTGGACGACATACTAACCTATGACATTTTTGTCAAATTTTGGAGGACATACTAAACTATGACATTTTTGTCAAATTTTGGACGACATACTAAACTATGACATTTTTGTCAAATTTTGGACGACATACTAACCTATGACATTTTTGTCAAATTTTGGACGACATACTGAAGTATGACATTTTTGTCAAATTTTGGACGACATACTAAACTGTGACTTTTTTGTCAAATGTTGAACGACATACTACAATATGACTTTTTTTTTCTTCCAGATTTTGGACAACATACTATAGTATGACTTTTTTTGTCAACTTTTGGAAAGCTAAAGATAAATACTACTCACTAAAGTATGACTTTTTTTTGGTCAAATTTTGCACAACATACTAAAGTATGACTTTTTTGTCAGATTTTGGACGACATACTAAAATATGACTGTCAAATTTTGGACGACATACTAAACTATGACATTTTTGTCAAATTTTGGACGACATACTAACCTATGACATTTTTGTCAAATTTTGGACGACATACTAACCTATGACTTTTTTGTTAAAATTTGGACGACATACTAAAGTATGACATTTTTGTCAAATTTTGGACGACATACTAAAGTATGACATTTTTGTCAAATTTTGGACGACATACTAACCTATGACATTTTTGTCAAAATTTGGACGACATACTAAACTATGAAATTTTTGTAAAATTTTGGACGACATACTAAAGTATGATATTTTAGTCAAATTTTGGAAGACATACTAAAGTATGACATTTTTGTCAAAATTTGGACGACATACTAACCTATGACATTTTTGTCAAATTTTGGACGACATACTAACCTATGACTCTTTTGTCAAATTTTGGACGACATACTAAAGTATGACATTTTTGTCAAATTTTGGACGACATACTAAAGTATGACATTTTTGTAAAATTTTGGACGACATACTAACCTATGACATTTTTGTCAAATTTTGGACGACATACTAACCTATGACATTTTTGTCAAATTTTGGACGACATACTAAAGTATGACATTTTTGTCAAATTTTGGACGACATACTAAACTATGACTCTTTTGTCAAATTTTGGACGACATACTAAAGTATGATATTTTAGTCAAATTTTGGAAGACATACTAAAGTATGACATTTTTGTCAAAATTTGGACGACATACTAACCTATGATATTTTTGTCAAATTTTGGACGACATACTAACCTATGACTCTTTTGTCAAATTTTGGACGACATACTAAAGTATGACATTTTTGTCAAATTTTGGACGACATACTAAAGTATGACATTTTTGTAAAATTTTGGACGACATACTAACCTATGACATTTTTGTCAAATTTTGGACGACATACTAACCTATGACATTTTTGTCAAATTTTGGACGACATACTAAAGTATGACATTTTTGTCAAAATTTGGACGACATACTAAACTATGACTCTTTTGTCAAAATTTGGACGACATACTAAAGTATGACATTTTTGTCAAATTTTGGACGACATACTAAAGTATGACATTTTTGTCAAATTTTGGACGACATACTAAAGTATGACATTTTTGTCAAATTTTGGATATATACTAAAGTATGACATTTTTGTCAAATTTTGGACGACATACTAAACTATGACATTTTTGTCAAAATTTGGACGACATACTAAACTATGACTCTTTTGTCAAAATTTGGACGACATACTAAAGTATGACATTTTTGTCAAATTTTGGACGACATACTAAAGTATGAAATTTTTGTCACATTTTGGACGACATACTAAAGTATGACATTTTTGTCAAATTTTGGACGACATACTAAAGTATGACATTTTTGTCAAATTTTGGACGACATACTAAACTATGACATTTTTGTCAAATTTTGGACGACATACTAAACTATGACTCTTTTGTCAAAATTTGGACGACATACTAACCTATGACATTTTTGTCAAAATTTGGACGACATACTAAAGTATGACATTTTTGTCAAATTTTGGACGACATACTAACCTATGAAATTTTTGTCAAATTTTGGACGACATACTAAAGTATGACATTTTTGTCAAATTTTGGACGACATACTAAAGTATGACATTTTTGTCAAATTTTGGACGACATACTAAAGTATGACATTTTTGTCAAATTTTGGACGAGATACTAACCTATGACATTTTTGTCAAATTTTGGACGACATACTAACCTATGACATTTTTGTCAAAATTTGGACGACATACCAAACTATGACTCTTTTGTCAAAATTTGGACGACATACTAAACTATGAAATTTTTGTCAAATTTTGGACGACATACTAACCTATGACATTTTTGTCAAATTTTGGACGACATACTAACCTATGACATTTTTGTCAAAATTTGGACGACATACTAAACTATGAAATTTTTGTCAAATTTTGGACGACATACTAACCTATGACATTTTTGTCAAATTTTGGACGACATACTAACCTATGACATTTTTGTCAAAATTTGGACGACATACTAAACTATGAAATTTTTGTCAAAATTTGGACGACATACTAAAGTATGACATTTTTGTCAAATTTTGGACGACATACTAAAGTATGACATTTTTGTCAAATTTTGGACGACATACTAAAGTATGACATTTTTGTCAAATTTTGGACGACATACTAAAGTATGACATTTTTGTCAAATTTTGGAAAACATACTAACCTATGACATTTTTGTCCAATTTTGGACGACATACTAACCTATGACATTTTTGTCAAATTTTGGACGACATACTAAAGTATGACATTTTTGTCAAATTTTGGACGACATACTTAAGTATGACATTTTTGTCAAAATTTGGACGACATACTAAACTATGACTCTTTTGTCAAAATTTGGACGACATACTAAAGTATGACATTTTTGTCAAATTTTGGATATATACTAAAGTATGACATTTTTGTCAAATTTTGGACGACATACTAACCTATGACATTTTTGTCAAATTTTGGACGACATACTAACCTATGACTTTTTTGTTAAAATTTGGACGACATACTAAAGTATGACATTTTTGTCAAATTTTGGACGACATACTAAAGTATGACATTTTTGTCAAATTTTGGACGACATACTAAACGATGACATTTTTGTCAAATTTTGGACGACATACTAACCTATGACTTTTTTGTTAAAATTTGGACGACATACTAAAGCATGAAATTTTTGTCAAATTTTGGACGACATACTAAAGTATGACATTTTTGTCAAATTTTGGACGACATACTAAACTATGACATTTTTGTCAAATTTTGGACGACATACTAAACTATGACATTTTTGTCAAATTTTGGACGACATACTAAACTATGACATTTTTGTCAAATTTTGGACGACATACTAACCTATGACATTTTTGTCAAATTTTGGACGACATACTAAACTATGACATTTTTGTCAAATTTTGGACGACATACTAACCTATGACATTTTTGTCAAAATTTGGACGACATACTAAACTATGACTCTTTTGTCAAAATTTGGACGACATACTAAACTATGAAATTTTTGTCAAATTTTGGACGACATACTAACCTATGACATTTTTGTCAAATTTTGGACGACATACTAACCTATGACATTTTTGTCAAATTTTGGACGACATACTAAAGTATGACATTTTTGTCAAATTTTGGATATATACTAAAGTATGACATTTTTGTCAAATTTTGGACGACATACTAACCTATGACATTTTTGTCAAATTTTGGACGAGATACTAACCTATGACATTTTTGTCAAATTTTGGACGACATACTAACCTATGACATTTTTGTCAAAATTTGGACGACATACCAAACTATGACTCTTTTGTCAAAATTTGGACGACATACTAAACTATGAAATTTTTGTCAAATTTTGGACGACATACTAACCTATGACATTTTTGTCAAATTTTGGACGACATACTAACCTATGACATTTTTGTCAAAATTTGGACGACATACTAAACTATGAAATTTTTGTCAAATTTTGGACGACATACTAACCTATGACATTTTTGTCAAATTTTGGACGACATACTAACCTATGACATTTTTGTCAAAATTTGGACGACATACTAAACTATGAAATTTTTGTCAAATTTTGGACGACATACTAACCTATGACATTTTTGTCAAATTTTGGACGACATACTAACCTATGACATTTTTGTCAAAATTTGGACGACATACTAAACTATGAAATTTTTGTCAAAATTTGGACGACATACTAAAGTATGACATTTTTGTCAAATTTTGGACGACATACTAAAGTATGACATTTTTGTCAAATTTTGGACGACATACTAAAGTATGACATTTTTGTCAAATTTTGGACGACATACTAAAGTATGACATTTTTGTCAAATTTTGGAAGACATACTAACCTATGACATTTTTGTCCAATTTTGGACGACATACTAACCTATGACATTTTTGTCAAATTTTGGACGACATACTAAAGTATGACATTTTTGTCAAATTTTGGACGACATACTTAAGTATGACATTTTTGTCAAAATTTGGACGACATACTAAACTATGACTCTTTTGTCAAAATTTGGACGACATACTAAAGTATGACATTTTTGTCAAATTTTGGATATATACTAAAGTATGACATTTTTGTCAAATTTTGGACGACATACTAACCTATGACATTTTTGTCAAATTTTGGACGACATACTAACCTATGACTTTTTTGTTAAAATTTGGACGACATACTAAAGTATGACATTTTTGTCAAATTTTGGACGACATACTAAAGTATGACATTTTTGTCAAATTTTGGACGACATACTAAACGATGACATTTTTGTCAAATTTTGGACGACATACTAACCTATGACTTTTTTGTTAAAATTTGGACGACATACTAAAGCATGAAATTTTTGTCAAATTTTGGACGACATACTAAAGTATGACATTTTTGTCAAATTTTGGACGACATACTAAACTATGACATTTTTGTCAAATTTTGGACGACATACTAAACTATGACATTTTTGTCAAATTTTGGACGACATACTAAACTATGACATTTTTGTCAAATTTTGGACGACATACTAACCTATGACATTTTTGTCAAATTTTGGACGACATACTAAACTATGACATTTTTGTCAAATTTTGGACGACATACTAACCTATGACATTTTTGTCAAAATTTGGACGACATACTAAACTATGACTCTTTTGTCAAAATTTGGACGACATACTAAACTATGAAATTTTTGTCAAATTTTGGACGACATACTAACCTATGACATTTTTGTCAAATTTTGGACGACATACTAACCTATGACATTTTTGTCAAATTTTGGACGACATACTAACCTATGACATTTTTGTCAAATTTTGGACGACATACTAACCTATGACATTTTTGTCAAATTTTGGACGACATACTTACCTATGACATTACATTGACTTACTTTCATGTCTTATTTTTGTTTGTCCCCAGAACGAAGACAAGTGTGGACATAGTGTGAACAGATTTAGGTCCCTACAACAGGAGTAGTAACTGGAGCGCACACACACACACACGCACAGTCAAAAAAGGGACTGTCATTCTTCACTGACAAACAGGAAACTTGGGTTTCTGGTCATTTTTAAATAAAAACAAGAGCATAGAAAATTTACTTTAAAGGTCTTTCACCATATTATTACTTCAAATGTGCTTTTTAATTTTTTTTTGAAGAAATAGCAAAGAGGGGACTAAGATCCTTGAGCGACGTCTACCTATCAAATAGGGGACCTCCCACTGTTAAAGTGAAAGTGGCTGCAGCCATTGTTTCACCTAATGAGTGTCTGTTTACTGCCAAGCCTTTCTTTGAGTCTCCAAATAAATGATCATTCAACTTGAATGTTATCAACATTTAAACCTTTTTCTGTGCCACAATTAAAATTAATTAAAATTAAATAATCTGGTTACTGGAATTATACAAATAAAAAAACAAGTTTATTTTCAAATTAGATGTAACTTGGCTGATCTCAGTAATCTCAAGTACTGCAGTATTAGCAGCAACATTGACTTTTATCTGGGATTTATAATGATCAAAAATTATTTTTTACCCTTGTCCTGTCCAGCAGGGAGGCAATCACACACACACACACACACACACACACACACACACACACACACACACACACACACACACACACACACACACACACACACACACACACACACACACACACACACACACACACACACACACACACGACACTCATGTTTGTGAAGGTTAGAATTTATGGCTAAGCGGTTGCATGTATAACTCTTTGTTTGCTTAGTGGTGCGGGGCAGTTGGCATCTGTTCGTGTGTTTATCAGATATATCTGCTCAGAACAGCTGTTGGCTGATGAGAGCAGAGCTCAAGAGTTGCAAAACCAAAACATTTAATAAAAAAAAAATAAAAAAACTGAGCTGATTAGAGCTACAGAGTTGTTAGAGCATGACATTTTCAATTAGTGCATTATAATAAACCTTGGGTGTAAACACGTGGACACTGAGAACTCACTACTCTTTAGGGTCATTCTTGTTTATTAGAATGAACTTGTTTTTACACGACCTGAACATGGGTTTTATTTTCACCTCACAAACCGATGTATACATTTGTCTTTTTACATTAAATGTTTAGTTTTAAACACCTTTTTGAAAGATTTCTAACATGTTTAGGTAGGTTTATATTTTCCTGTTATTTTTTTAATATATATATATATATATATATATATATATATATATATATATAATATTATGTGCACTGCCTATTTAAATCTGAGTATCCTCGAAAAGAAAATCTAAAAATATATGTTGTGTTAGCGAGAACACAGTAAGAACCTGAAGAGTGGAAATATTAAATCATCCACAGTGACTGCTGAGGAAATTGAAATAATTGCATTTGTCACAATATTCAAAAATAAAGTCGTCTAAGAATGACCTAGACTATATGATGCATTTAGACCAATGAGTCAGAGCAGCTAATCACCACATTGATTTCCTGGCTGGATACTGACTGCCTCATACTGACCCATTAAAAGCTCAGTCGAGAGAAAATGGATCTACTTTATTAGACCTAATCCCAATGGATGATGGTCTGCGGCTCCAGGTAATATCCTCAAACCTGACTGCACTTCATGTGGAGCGTCTTTAATAACATTACCCTGTATCTATGTATATATATATATATATATATGATCACCTTTCTTTCGCTAAATTATTTTTTTGGGGGTCAACGGGACAGGGTTTTCACAGAAAAAAATAGCATTCACGATACAAAGGAATGATGTTTATGATATTAAGCATGCAACAAATTATAGTTATCATCATCACTTATTCTATTCGATTAATAGATTAGTTAATCCCCAGACTTTAAAATGTTGCCATCCTCAAAAGGCTTGTTGTGTTTTGTCCCGAAACCAAAGAAAAGTTGAAAATGTGTGTTTCTGAACTAGATTATAACTATTGTTATACACTGTGTATGTGCACATGTAGGTACATGCAGAATATACTGTATGTGAATGTGTTTTTATTCTTCTTATTATTATTATTATAACTATTATATGAATATAATGTACAGTGTGTAACAATAACAATTATTATTTCATGGTATCTATTAATATGTACAATCGCGCAAAATCTATTTTGGGTATGTATATCAGTACAAGCTGTATTATTTGATTTACTAATCTATTAATTGAACTGTTCTGTTTATGTTATTGTTGCAATTGCTATTACTACCATGACTACCATGATTATCATTGTTGCTTAACACACACACACACATACACATACACATACACATACACACGCACACACACACACACACACACACACACACACACACACACACACACACACACACACACACACACACACACACTCACATAACATGCCCTGCCTGACATAACTCAAACTTCACCTCACAGTGTTTGCCTTGTGTTCTGTTTTATGCGACCATCTCATGTCATTGTTCCTCATGTTATTTCACTGGTAAAGTAGAAAAAAGGAGCTAAAATCACTGGTTATTTCTTGACACAACACAGCATGAGCAGTGTCCTCGTGTGCGTTTGGCTACCGCGGTATCTTTTATGACAATGACCAAACAGATGTCCTGTTACCTCGTAAATGTACATGTTTTGGTCATCAATACAAAGACTTTAGCCAGCGCCCCCCTTCAAGTATTCAACACTGAGCAACTGCAAGAAAAAGTTCACTAATTCTCTCATCTTTATCCTCCACATGAGGGTCATGGGGGCACTGTGACAATCCCATCTGACATGGGGCAAAAGGTGGGCTCACACCCTGGACAGATCACCAGTCCATCACAGGGACACATAGAGACAAACATCCATTCACACTCACACCAATGGTCAATTTGGCAGTCTTGTATAAAGTACTTGAAAGCGATACTTGAGTAAAAGTACAAGTATCTCACCAGAAAATGACTTTGGTAGAAGTTAAAGTCACCTTTTAGAATATGACTTGAATAAAAGTAAAAGTACCTGACATTTACTGTACTTAAGTATTAGAAGTAAAAGTGAAAGTATGGTTGGCCGTTCAGCTGGGTGTTGGTGGTGGTGGTGGGTTGGCCCTGAAGAAAAGGTTAATGTTTTGAAAAGAAAGCAATTCTGCCTCGATTAGTATTTCCATTATCAATGTAATAATGGAATAAAAGTCACAATGTGTCTTGTTTTTGTGCAAATGGACTGGAAAGAAAAGCATTCAGTGAAAATAAGACAGGAAGGAATTATGTTGCCACTAATATCCACTAAATATGAGACATATTCACTGTGTACCATCTTCAGCCCATGATGTCAGCTCCACAGGCTGATCAACAAAAATAACTGCATATACAAGACTCTAACTGCCTGTGTCCTGGTGATGTATTGATGTGCACTAAAGAGGCTGCTGATGTATGAGAGAGCCACTGTATGAATAATGGACAATATCAGTCTTAGTGCTGTCGATTTTAACTTCTTCAACCAGTCTTTCATTGTCTGCCTGCCCCACAGTCTGTCTGCTGGATACTGGATTTACAGTAAGGTGCCTGACATCTTTCTAATCTAGAATAACACAATTTTGTTTTCACATGTGCCCAGAGTTCCACAAGGGTCTGTGTGACTTGATGTCATCTGTTCATATCCGCATTGCACCAACTGCATTGATGGGAAAATGATGGGAAATTTCAAGTCATTCCGAGATACTTTTTGTTTTTGAGAAGAAAGTCAGCTCACTGTCAAATTGCATCAGGGAAAATGGATCATTTACTGAATTTCCAAAATTCATGAAAATGATTAATTAAGAGATCTGCAAATATTTTCAACGGATCCTTGTTCAGGGCAATGCCGACTATTATGATGGTACATTTCAAGTCATTCCGAGATACTTTTTGTTTTTGAGACTAAAGTCAGCTCACTGTCAAAGTGCATCGGGGAAAATGGATCATTTCCTGAATTTCAAAAATTCATGAACATTATTCCTTAAGAGGTTTGCAAATATTTTCAACGCCTCCTTGTTTAGGGCAATGCCGACTATTATGATGGTAAATTTCAAGTCATTCTGAGATACTTTTTGTTTTTGAGACTAAAGTCAGCTCACTGTCAAAGTGCATTGGGGAAAATGGATCATTTCCTGAATTTCAAAAATTCATGAACATTATTCCTTAAGAGGTTTGCAAATATTTTCAACGCCTCCTTGTTTAGGGCAATGCCGACTATTATGATGGTAAATTTCAAGTCATTCTGAGATACTTTTTGTTATTGAGACTAAAGTCAGCTCACTGTCAAAGTGCAGTGTAAATTTTGTGAATTTCAAAAATTCATAAAAAATTATTTCTTAAGAGGTTTGCAAATATTTTCAACGGATCCTTGGTCAGGGCGATGGCGACTATTATGATGGTGAATTTCAAGTCATTCCGAGATACTTTTTGTTTTTGAGACTAAAGTCAGCTCACTGTCAAATTGCATCAGGGAAAATGGATCATTTCCTGAATTTCAAAAATTCATGAAAATGATTAATTAAGAGATCTGCAAATATTTTCAACGGATCCTTGTTCAGGGCAATGCCGACTATTATGATGGTACATTTCAAGTCATTCCGAGATACTTTTTGTTTTTGAGACTAAAGTCAGCTCACTGTCAAAGTGCATCGGGGAAAATGGATCATTTCCTGAATTTCAAAAATTCATGAACATTATTCCTTAAGAGGTTTACAAATATTTTCAACGCCTCCTTGTTTAGGGCAATGCCGACTATTATGATGGTAAATTTCAAGTCATTCTGAGATACTTTTTGTTATTGAGACTAAAGTCAGCTCACTGTCAAAGTGCAGTGTAAATTTTGTGAATTTCAAAAATTCATAAAAAATTATTCCTTAAGAGGTTTACAAATATTTTCAACACATCCTTGTTCAGGGCCATGCCGACTATTATGATGATACATTTCAAGTCATTCCTAGATACTTTTTGTTTTTGAGAAGAAAGTCAGCTGACTGTCAAATTGCATCAGGGAAAATGGATCATTTCCTGAATTAAAAAAATTCATGAAAATGATTCATTAAGAGATCTGCAAATATTTTCAATGGATCCTTGTTCAGAGCAATGCCGACTATTATGATGGTACATTTCAAGTCATTCCGAGATACTTTTTGTTTTTGAGACTAAAGTTAGCTGACTGTCAAAGTGCACAGTGTCAAATTACCTGAATTTCATAAATTCATAAAAATAATTCCTTAAAAGGTTTGCAAATATTTTCAACGGATCCTTGTTCAGGGTGATAATGCCGTAAATTTACAGAAATTATTTACAGTGCACAATTAGTGCGGAAGTGCATTTCATCTCCTGTACTTGGACCACAAAAACATGACTGAGTGATCTTTTTTCACACTTTGCCGACTCATAGGGCCTCCAGAGTCCCAAATATAAGTATTAAAAAAAAAAAAGTTGATTTTGCACAATATTCCCCCTTTAATATTAACTGGCAAACCTACTGACTTTGACTTTTTTTGCATGTAGATACAGCGCGGCGCGTCTGTATCTACAGGCACTTATCTGAAGCAGTCAGAAGTTCTGTGACTTAAGAGCTTTTTGGACTTTCTTTGGGTTCAGGATGGTGTTCGTCATATCAACTGCTTAGTGTGGACTTGAATTCCTTTTTCAAGCTCCTTCATGCTTGAAAATCTGCATAAAACTACATGTAAACAGAATGATGACAGAATATTTACGGACACATTTCCTGCTGGTCTATTCGTAAGGGATTAGTATTTGCACCCACTCACCGGTTCATCCTCCACATGTGGGTCACAGGGGGGCGCTGGTGCCAATCTCAGCGGACATAGGGTGAAAGGGATTAGTGTTACCTGGGGTAATTGTGTGGAATCATTTTACCCAAGGTAAAAGTTGCCGCAATCTTTACTGATTCTGACAAAAATGACTGAGAAGCCCTAGTAATAATTACTTTACCTATATACCTCCTCTTCATGTTATACTAATCCCATCTGAATAGGGCTACACATGCACAGTATGCTCGACTGAAGTGGACCCTCAAGAATGGAATCGTGAGCTTGGAAATGTTTAAGCCGTTCTCTGTGGACGCAGAATGAAGTGTGACCTGGCCATTACTTTATAAGTATAAGAAAATACAAGGAAAAAGACAAATAAAGTGAAAGGAACATTATTTTACAGCTTTATAGAACATTTCAGAACAGTGTTTTCCAGTCCTGGTTCTCGGGTGACCCCTGCCTTGCATGTTTTAGATAATAAGTTGATAATTTCATCAACTTTCCATCATTTGTCTTTGGGATTTTATCATATCAGCAGCAGGAGAAGACAGAGTTGTATAACTGTACTTTCTGACTTCTGCATTAAAGGTAATGGCTCTGAGCTGATTGGCCTCATAAAGACACATTTGATCCGAAAAGTGTCATCATAGCCTACTACAGTCATGTAAACAGAGAGAGAGAGAGATTAGAAGGCATCAGACGCATGGGTCTGCTATTTCATAAGCCCCTCGTTCCCTGCAGAGATGTTTGAAATGCCATCAGTGAGATTGATCCTTCACAACACCTGTTCAAAACACTGTTTATTGAGATAAGTTAACATGTTTTCACCGACAGTCACACGCCGAGGACATGTGGCTCATGCGGCTGAATCGTTTTTTTTTCATGGCATGCGTCCGAGTTTGTACCTCCTTTGTACCAGTGTCGCATAATCGCGGTCATGACGTCCTTGTATTGATTCTCCAAAAAAACAAACAAGGACTCTTCAGCTCCAGCTGTCCAACCCTTGGGAGCACAGAACGTGGGATTACAATCCAATTTAAGATGGAGATGCGTGTTGTTTTCCACACTCCACGTCTACACTGTGCAGGATACAAGTATGAAAAGAGGAAAAATAAACGGATGGAACAAAGGTGGAAATTTGGTCCTTTGAAAGGCTATCTGATAATGTATAACCTTGCTACTTACAGGCTGACATAGATGCAGATTTACCTAGATTTGACAGCCTTGGTTTATGCATAATCATGTAGTTGCATTATGCACACACACACACACACACACACACACACACACACACACACACACACACAGAGACACACAGAGATGCACTTGTCCACTTATGTGCCGCTTACGCTTCATATTAAATTGCGATTTGCCTTTCCTCTGTTAGATGAAGCTAGAGCAGAGCTCTCTGCCTGTGTCCCTCTTTGCCTCTGCCAGAACAGTTTTGCCTCCTCCCGGACTCCATTGCTGACCAGCGCATACAGCACGGGGTCCACCACACAGTTCAGACTGGACAGTGCCAGTGTGCATGAGAAAAAGAAGTGCATGGTTTGCTCAAACTGGCAGTAGGAGCCATCAGGCAGTGTGTCCACACTGTAATAGAAGACTAGTGAGCGTATGAGCAGGAGAATGTGATACGGAGCAAAGCATATTGAGAAGATGCCAATCACGCCAAAGGACAGAAGCCGGACCTTCCGCTTGGCCTGGGCACCCAGCCCAGGACTCTGGTCCACGGTAGCCAACACTCTCCAGTAGCTCACTGTCAACACCAGCAGGGGCAGCAGGAAGCCGATGGCCACTCGGATCAGGTTGAATAAGGCAACAGTCCACTCCATAGGGTAGGTCTCATAGCAACGGTCGTGGCCTTTCAAGTCATCGTGGGCGTCTTGGAGATTGTCGTAGATCAGCACCATGATGTGCAGCACCACCACAACAATGTAAACTCCGGCACACTGCGCCCAGGCGTAGCGTGATGTGCGGTGCGTCCTAAAGCGGAGTGGAAATGTGACCACCAGGCAGCGATCCACAGAGATACAGCAGAGCAGGTAGATGCTGATGTACATGTTGGAGTAGTAGAAAAAGCCTGCTACACTGCAGGACTCGGCACCCAGACGCCAATGGTGATCCTGGTGGTAATAATTGATCCAGAGGGGCATGGTGAATATGTAAAGGAAGTCGGAGATGGACAGATTGAGCAGGAAGATTCCCAAGATGTTTTGCCGCCGCACCTGTTGCCAGATCGGGCCCAGAGTGAGCACATTGAAGATCAAACCAAAAATAAAGACCAGGATGTAAACAGACATCAGGACGTCACTGAAGACGCTCTCTCCGATTTTAACGCACACCGTTGAGTTTGCGGCGGTTGTCACCGCTGATGTGATTGTGGCGTTCATTGCCCCTTTTTTTGGTTTCTGCCGCTTTTCCTGGTTTGAAATTCACCTGCAATCATAAAAAGAAAGTTGTGTCAATAGTGCAGTTAAAAAACATTTTGTATCCCCCATTTTCATTTCATGGTTGAGGGAGAATGGTGAGGCTGCTGTTTCTGAATGCGAGGCAGTTCTCAGGTTTGAGCACATTGTTGAATTTTAGAGATTCTAGAGAAGGCAAAAGCAAAGATCAGCTCCCTGATGATGCACAGTTTGCACTGTATTAGCAACTGAAATTGCCCAAAAAAGAAAAACATGCCTCCTTATTGCTTCAACTGCACTGTGGAGGAAAACATTGAAACTACGAGCATTAAGGAGCTAATGACGATATCAGATTAGACGTGGAAGCAACTGCTCCCAAACCCCGGAGCAGCTCACATTATGTTGCTACTTTTTTTTTGTCAAATAGTCTATAAAATTATTTGCAATGATTGCTCTGTGTGGTCAGACTGTGGCAGGCAGGGGCTGCACCATCATCACCACCATGAAGCAGCAAAGTGAGCATTTGCATTTTATAGTAATCCGTGCTTGATACAACCAGAGTCCAGTTTATCAGAGCATTATAAACCACAGTCTCTCCCAACCATTTAATTGTATATTGTGTCTTGAAAAGGAGTCTGGTGAACTTATTTGCACTATAGGAGGTAAATCGTGTATCTCAGACCTGGTCTATCACACAGACGTGGGTGTGACCCCTGCCTTCTCTATGCAGGGATGAAATGGCACAGAAAGGCCCAAAAAGAAGAAAAAGGCTACAAGAAAAACTGACTGATTAGATGCAACCTACAATATATACTTGCTATACTTTAGTAAAAATGAGCTGAAGGGCTCTCAGAAGAAGAGGCCTATAGTGCTCACTGTACAGCACTTTCAGTGAATTAAGAGGAAAAGCTCATCATGTTTAAATTAAAAATAAACCTCCAGCTGTTCTCTTAGACTCCTGAAGTACAGACTGAGCCATCAGATTTTTGAACATTATGCATTCAGGAAGGAAGTTTGATATATTCTACAATATCCACATTAGAAAAAACAGTTTTTCTTATTACTGACTCAATGATTTTACTTTACTATTATAGGACTTGGAAAAGGTACTTTCTTTCTGGTTTAATTTTCATGATATGAAAGCTTTGGTGTCATGTTGGTATTTCCATTGTATGTGTGACCAGACGTCCTCCTGCACCATCCTGTACATCCTTCTACCGTCTCTACCTGAGAGTGTCCGCAGAACCTTTTCAGCAACAGGAAATTAAACATTTGTCCCGTATCTCCATCACATCTCCTGATATTGTTTTTCTTACGGCGGTTTGTTTTATCACAGGCCAGACTCTGGTGCGTTTATGTGCTCAGGAAGCATCTAATGCCATTAACGTCGGGGCAGGGATAGGCTGTCCTGTCTAAACTCAATAATGGAGAAGCCATTTACAGTCAGAGCATCTTCAGTGAATGCTAATGTGCGCCTGCATGTGGAAATGGCTTTGATTTAATGGCTTATTCATGAAATTTCCCCCAAAAATGTGGGTTTGGAAACTACAGTGGAAAGTTTTGTTTAAAAAATCCTTTAGTCATCTGTCTGGCTGAAATGACTAACCGAAAATATTTAGTCATTCTATCTGCATATGTCTGCAGTTTTTTTTTTTTTGTTTTTTTTTTTTAAAAGCCTACTTTCATTTCTGTTGTATGCTCTGATTAAAGAGTTTTATCAATTTTCCATGTATTGCATTTCCATGTAAAGCATTTTTATTTCACCACACAAACCTTATATAGGCCTACTTTACTAGGCCCAAGCTTCAGTCCCATCTTCCATCCGTGCCAATTATGGACAGTATTTGTTAATATTATGAACTGAACTAAGCCTTTGTGTTATTGTACAGCCTTGTCACCAGTGAGGCTGTAAAAGAGCAAAACCTCATGCTCGTGAGTGTGTGTGCCAAAAACTAATTCCAACAAAATGGAAATATGTTTGATTTAATGCTTTATGCATTCACTCCCTAATACCAAGGCTGCATGTTAAGTGTCATAGTTTGCCCGCACTTCCAAAAAAAGTTCTTCTCGCTAAGAGAGTTCTGTGCTGAACCTTTGAATTTGTTTTGGTGACCACCACATGGAAGCCTAATTATTTTTGCAACACTGACTCACACCGTTAAGCATGTCATCTCTCACCCTTGACAGCAGTCCAATAAGAAAAAAAGGAAAAATACAGCCAACAAAGTTTCAAAATAAAGTAAAACATAACACAATGCTTGAAAAACCTCTTTGTTGCCGACGTGTTTAAAGTCTAGTATAATTTTCAGAGATCTCGCACACACACACACACACACACTGGGACTGTAATCAAGAATGACCTCACCTGTCGTTTCTGGTAAAAGGTGTGTCTGGGTGGTAAAAGAAAGCTGTCCACTGGGTGAAAAGTTTCACACTCATTCCAGAGCTGTATCAGAGTTCAGTCCAGGAGGGTCAGAGGAGCCTCCTTCAGAGCTGCCGACACGCAGCCAAAGCCACCACGGGAGGAACACATGGTGCTCTCAGAGGAAGTCCTGAGCGACACACACACACAACCTTGGGTGAGATGATCAGTCGTTGACAGGCACAGTTAAAATGTCAGCAAGGCGTGTGGAGCAGGGGTGAGATGAAGTGCAACAAAACGGAAAAGACACATGTAGGAAGGAGGAGGGAGGGTTGGGCTCTGCACATGTGCACAGAGGACGAGGCTTCAGGGGTGGGGAAACAACTCTGTACTGTAATGGAACAGATCTGCAGATGTGAAAGTCCTGAAGAGGTTTAGAGTATTAACAAGGTAATATAATGACAACGGTTATACAGTCTTATTTCTAACGCAATGTCCAGCTTATATAAATATGTGGTCACACTTTAGATTAGGGAACACATATTCACCATTAACTTGGTGCTTATTAACATATATAAGTCACATACTAGCCCTTTATTAGTAATCATTAAGCACGTATCAACACCTTATTCTACATAACCTTATTCTACCTCTATTAAGACATGAATTAAGATTTTTCCTACATAAGGTGTTAATATGTGCTTAACCCTTTGAGGTACTACTCAACCGTATGGTCGACCACACTTTAAGTCACTATATCTCATTGAAAAATGCATCAAGAAAATGAACTCACTAACCCTTAATGTGACTTGTTCTGAATGTTGTACTTTATGAAGTATGCAAACCAGGTTTATTATGAACAGACGTCTCAACCGTTTGGTAGAGGCCTGTATCTAACATACTGTAATATATATGTATATATTGATTGTTGTTATTGTACAGTACATAAAACGAAATAATAAAAAATGTAAATACATTTTTTTTCTTTCCTTTGTTTTTTTCTTCGTGCGTACTTTAAACGGTTAAAATGTACTAATAAAGGGCTAGTATGCTACTTATATGCATGTTAGTAAGCACCTAGTTAAGGGTGAATATTTGTTCACTAATCTAAAGTGTTACCAAATATGTTAAAAAGGAGATAATACGACAGTAATAACATGTTGTAGTATCCAGAGAATGAGATATTTTTGATCAAATTGAAAATTCATCCTTCCTTTTGTCCTACACACATTTCCCATTGCTATTAGCTAACTCCAAATAACAAAAACTATGACCATATTGTTAGCGAACTGAATGTCAGATTTTTATGTGAAGGAAATTCACTAACCGAGGCTTAATCTCCTCATTTTGCTTTTTCTTTTTAATCGATCACGTCTTTTCACATTAAAACTGAGCAAATGTAAATCGTTATTCTGACGCTACATTCTCATCCTTCACAAATCTTTCGCCTTGCATCGTCTTTCAGATCACAGTCATCATGACTTGAATGAAGTGCATCCTTTATTCATAAGAGGTTAAGCAGTGAGCTGAGATGGATTTTCTCATGTATTGAGCCGAGCTCTGTGCCAGGCACCGCTTATGAACCGTGTGGTCTTTCGGAAAAAATAAGAAAACCCTTTAGCAGAACAGTGTCCATGGCTCTTTCCATGTTTATAAAAACAAACTGTGAGTCTGCAATCTCTCTGTTAATGTGCTGAATAAATATTTACACGCAGCTGGAGATGCTGCGTGTTTTTTTCCTTTGCGTAAGAATGTGTACCTGAGGCCGGCTACACTGACAGCAGTGAAAGGAGAACAAGATTAGAAAGAGGAAAGTGGGTTTTTTTTGTGTGTGTCAGTGTTTCTTTGTATCGTCAACCGCAGAAGTGGGGCGGGCTCAAAATGTGGTTACCTGTATTTTCTCTGACAGCTCAGTAAAAGTGAGTCTATGACGTGTTGAAACTGTAAATTTTTTACTTTTCTCAAGTATTCAGAAGCCAAGGTGTCTAACTTTATGGAATGTATTACATTTGCTTCTACTGTCTGGAAACAGTATGAGTCAAAAGAGCAGATTTTTTTTGTGTTCAGTCAGAGTTTCCCATCTGAGCGGCAAAACAAATAAAACTATTACATGAAAAGAGAGACTTTCAAAAGACCCCTGCTTATTGACGCTGTTTTTCGAGGCAGCTGACCTTTGGAGGCAATTACTGCAAAGACATACTGACGTTGCACCGTGTCGTTTACACCATCAAACCTTAAAGGAGACTCTGTTCCATAGCATAATGACAACACAAGTGCATGAGTGGAACAGGAAGCAGAAGTGCTTTAGGATGATAAACATACAGCACTGCACTGTGCAAACAATACATGTGGAGGTCAAGCCAGCCCTGCAGTATATGCTGTCGTACTATGTCACTGTTACATGCTTCCTTTTTGTGCTCACATTTTTTCCAATGAACAATTAAACACTTAATTGGTGGCAACATCTTTACCTTTGTCAGAAAAGAGCAAAGCGATTTCCGAAAGTGAGATTGCATCCAAGTCCAAATAACGGATCCAGCGGCGACTCCATCTTCGTTGTCCTTGAATTAAAACAAAACAAATGTAACGTCGTTAGGAAAACACAAGCGAAATATAAAACTAAAACTATTAGTATTGATAATGTAAACATAGAAAGAGTAAATGAAATTAAAGTCCTTGGCCTGATCCTAGACCACAACATCTGTTGGAAACCACACATTGGCACAGGAGCACCGCCGTCCTGGGGGAAAACAAGACATATTCTCAATCAGAAAGCACTATACACATTATATTGTTCATTACTTTTATATACTCAGATAGACAAGGGGGGAGATCATTTAAGAGGGAAATTTTTCATTTTAAAGAAAATGCAGTGTGCCAGGACAGAACGGCAGTTCAATCCAGGATGGTAATGGAAATGTTTTAAGTGTTTAAAGCCAGAAATGTTCTTGTGTTGTACTGAGTAATAAATAAATTATTATATAAATATTATATAAAATATTGTAAATATGTAAATATTTGGCGATGGGATAAAGTAGTTTGTGAGTTGTGTGTAAAAGGAATGGGGTTGGTACATATAACTTTATACGTCTGCCTATTCCTTTTTAAACATGTGATGAGATGTAAATGTGTTGTTATTGTAAATGTTGCACGTGTTCAATCTATCTATCTATCTATCTATCTATCTATCTATCTATCTATCTATCTATCTATCTATCTATCTATCTATCTATCTATCTATCTATCAGCTTAAAGTTAGCTAAAAGACATTGCTAGCTAAGAGACGACATTGCTATCTATCTATCTATCTATCTATCTATCTATCTATCTATCTATCTATCTATCTATCTATCGATCTATTAGCTTAAATTTAGCTAAAAGAAGACATTGCTAGCTAAGAGAAGACATTGCTATATATCTAACTCTATTAGCTTAAAGTTAGCTAAGAGAAGACATTGCTATCTATCTATCTATTAGCTTAAAGTTAGCTAAAAGAAGACTTTGCTATCTATCTATCTATTAGCTTAAATTTAGCTAAAAGAAGACATTGCTAGCTAAGAGAAGACATTGCTATATATCTAACGGGGTCGTACCTATGTTCCCCGGGTCCTATGTTCCCCGTTTTTCCCAAAAAAGGTCCACTTTGTATGTGACAGGGGAACATAGGACCCTTTTTTTGAAAAAGGGTAGGGTTAGGATTAGGGTTAGAGAAAGGGTCCTATGTTCCCCGGTCACATACAAAGCGGGGAACATAGGACCCGGGGAACATAGGTACGGTCCCATATCTAACTATATATCTATTAGCTTAAAGTTAGCTAAGAGAAGACATTGCTATCTAGCTATCTATTAGCTTAAAGTTAGCTAAAAGAAGACTTTGCTATCTATCTATCTATCTATCTATCCATCTATCTATCTATCTATCTATCTATCTATCTATCTATCTATCTATCTATCTATCTATCTATCTATCTATCTATCTATCTATTCTATATTCTATTCTGATTCAAATACTGTACTTGATTTGCCATTAACTTTGCAGTAATTACAATAATTTAAATGATTATTACCAGGTAGTCCAGACACCATACACTTCTCTTCCTTATCTGTTCACGTCATGTTTGGTTTCACATTACAAGGCCATGAGTCACAGTGACGTGACCAACTTTTCCTCTTCAGGAGGAAAGCACCTTCAAGGAGTGTGACGTGTGCTGACATTTTCAAATATAATATTGTGAAAGTGTTTTTGTTCTTTGAATAATATTTTGCATAACTAAATCAAATTTATTGCTACAAAGTGTTCCTGCTAGCATTTGTTTTTCAGAGTAGAAAGGCCCAGGTGCCACTCAACAAACAAATAAGTGTATAATACATAATACATACACCACAGCAGTTCAATCACCCTGCCAAAACAGCCCAGTTCAGAACACTCTGTTTAGTATCATCTCTTTAGGTCCACCTTAAAACAAAACTTAAGGGGCAGGATATGACATCAGCCACAGAGGCTACTGGGAGATTTGGAAAAGTGATCATTTGCAGGCTCTAGCAGGCACATTGCCCTCATATATAACATGTATCCACTGGACAGATACATCCTCTGACGCTGGAAGTTTGTGTAGAACTCTGTGCTGCACTGTGGAGCCAAGAATAGAACTTTTCACAGACTCCACAGACTTCGTATACCGTTGCCCTCGCCACACAATTCAACATTGCATTTTCTCCTGTTCTTAGTCATGTTTTTGTGGTCCTCCTCAGTCTGAGTCATCTTTTTTCACCCTTTGTCGACTGATAGGACCTCCAGAATCCCAAATATGAGGATTTAAATGATTAAAAAGTTGATTTTGCATAATATGTCCCCTTTAATAGTAACTGCTTTTGTGTTTTGTTGTGGTGTCTCTATTTAACAACAAACTTTTAGTATTAGCATTCCATACCCTTGCACTTGGCCTTAATGTGAGGGTGAACTCAGCAGCTGCTGCTGACCGCTGAGGCATTTTTGTTTGCTCGATGGGGAAACTGCAGGTCACAGGTTCTGCAGTCACAGCAGCTGAAGAGAGAAGAGCAGTCAGAGAGAAAATGTTCATGTCACACAATTAGAGAGCCGAGGTTTCAGCGTCCGTGCAAAAACATCATCATCTGCTGTTTGTGGTGATCGGTTCAGCTGAGGGGGGGAGAAAACTTGCATGATAACCTCTCGAGAACACAGTAATTCAGTTTGGAGGAAAAGAGCGTTTTCTCCCGACCGACTTTATTAATACAGATCTCTAAAGCAACATCCCCGAGACAAAACAGTTTGTCTTATGCTGGCGGTAATAAATTGGCATAGTGTGCGTGCGTGCGTGTGTTCAGTCTCAATCTCAAACAAAGCTACAGACCTCATCACTGCACACTCCACTGAAGCTGTCAGAAATGAGCAGTGGGAGGTCTCCAAGGTTTAGATGACAAAACTCTGGATGAAAACACGACGTGATGAGAGTCATCGGTGGCTCTTTTGAGGTCTGTAATCTGGAAAAAGAAACTGCAAAAACATTTTATTTCTCACACGTCTCGACACAAATGATGCTGAAGTGAAAATAGTTTGTGTTGAAATGTGCATGATATTCCATCCTGCAACACCACAGCTCATACTTTGAGTGTTTGGTCTTTGCAACAACCCTCAGGTTCCTGCAGCAAATCCAAAAGTGGACGGATAAATGAGAGTGAGGGGTTGATGGAAGTGAAACAAAATGGCAGTTGTGGTGGTTAACGATCGGGGTTTTGATCTGACAAGATTGTTCTAATTCGCAGAGTGACTCGACAAGACTGCAGACGCCGCAGTCCGAGGCAGCCGCTTCAAGCAAAAACACCACAACGGACAATTGTGCTATATTTCAAATTAGGAGGCACCTCCCAAGGTTGTCACTCCAAGACCAGACACAGTGTAAACGTATGGCTTTATCCAGTTACTCTCCTCTCCCTCTGGTCATTTAGATAAGCATTGCTTTTTGCTGGTTCCGTGCGAGGCACAAAGACGTTATTAAACCCTGAAGAAATGCAGCTGATTGGACGTGACCAAGCCGTGCCTGCACTTGAAATATAAAAATGACATGCATTGACACAGAGAGAGCGCATATATCACATTGTTTGGCAATGGCGATGGATGTAGAGTAGGAGGAACACGAGTGCACTTTCACCAGAGCAGCGAGTTGAAGTGCCCCCTCATCACAGAATGGAAAGAACAGAAAAATAAAAAAAAATCACTCTTCACCACCATAGCCACATGCTCCTCATAAGTGCCACTCAGTCTGTAAAGGAGCAATAATATTGCATATTATGTGCAACAAACCCTTTGTCCCCTGACACCTTTTAATATTATGTGTGTGTATTCTCATTATATTATAACTCACAGTTAATTGTTGAGAGTGAGCGTATCCTTGAAACGTTATGACAGCATACCATTTTAAGAACGTTTAATCAGAAATGACAGTGCACACATGTAGGATAATCTGTCTTTTCCCCATAAAGGTAAATGTCTGTCTGTCTGTCAGAGTGTGAGTAGAACAGTTGTTCATTTCTGCAGCAAGTGGTGCTTGTTCTGTGAGAAGTGAGTCTTTTCCACTGAATGAACACAGGCAATCATTGCCCTTTAAATGCCTTACTGACAAAATGCTGATTGGCTGACACACATATATATATTTACACACACACACACACACAGGTGGAAAGTAATGAATTATGTTTAGTCACGTTGCTGTAATTATGTATTTTTTGTGTATTATTCAAAGTAATTTTTTTAATTTGTAATTTTCCCTTTACTTAAGTATGTTTTTTTGGAAGTGCTGCACTTGACTATTTTTTAAATCACTTTAATTAGAATTATTTTCTGGAAAACAATAAAAATCACAATAACTTTTTCAACAACCTACTTTCTAACTTTAACTTGAGCACCAGTACTTTTACTTAAATGTGAGTAATGTAATCAAAATAGTGGTATTTAAACCTTTATTTTCACTCGAGTTCACTGTATTTTTACTTGAGTAGAGTATTTCCGTACTCTTTCCACCTCTGTATATATATGTGTGTACGTATATATATATATATACACATATACGTATATATATATATATATAGATATATACATCTATAGATATATATATCTATATATATATACATATACGTATATATATATATAGATATATATATCTATATATATATACATATACGTATATATATATATGTGTATATATATATACGTAAATATGTATGTATACATACATATATATATACACACATACATATACATATACACATACAACATATCCATATACATACCCATATACACATATATGTACATATGCATACATATACATATATATACACATACATACATATACATAATATGTATATGTATGTATGTGTATATATATGTATATATGTATCATGTATATATACATACATATATATTATATATGTATGTATATACACATGAAAACGAAAAAAGTAAAACTTCCAAGTCAAAGAAATATTGTTCAAAGTTTGTATTATATGATACAAAGGATCGGATCATCCTTCGACTTGTCTAAACATATTTGACAACTACATTAAGTTCAGGTTACACATGTGTATAATAAACCATCATAACTACAGTATGTTTCATATTGTATCTAAATGAATCTACTTCATAGAAACATGCAACATGAGCGTGACAACAGGGAGCCAACAACTCAACCACACTAACTCTTCAAAATCCACCTCAGTCTCATCACTGACAATAATCTGCAATGTTCCATGGTTTAAGTAGAGCGGGAGCATCTACTGAGGCCGAAGCTTTGTGAATACAGTCCAAACATCTTCCATGACCGTTACAAGCTGTCATGCAGGGGGAAATAAACAACCCTAGGGCTTTTAGTTCATTTAAACCCACAATGCCTCCTTTAATCACATACTGTATACTTTCTCATTCGTGGTTCAAATTTCGAGTGGTAATTAAGGCTGGATTTGCTGTCGCCAGATCAATAGTTCCAGTTTTAAGCGGGAATGCATTTGTGAATACAAATGGCTTTGACTCCAATGATGTCGGCACTTTAGTAATTACCAGCACAGAGGATGTATTTTGTCACAATAAAGTGCTCAACCACTGAAAAGGGAGTGCAAGTCCAGTCAGACCAACTGAGGGAAGCAAATATGCAAATGATACTTCAGTTTAATTGGAGGCAGTTTCATTTTAAAATATAAACTCCAGTTTGTTTAGAAAAATACAATCAAAAAAAAAATATTCCCTTGTGGCAAAAACGGTGTTTCCTGCTTCACGTTGAAAGAAGCAATTTGTGATGAGAAGAACGTTTGTTTTTAAGTTTTTCACTTAACATTTGTGAGGAAAAATGATCAAATTCCAGCATAACACTGCCCCCTCTGACTTTGCCCTTTGAAACTGAGTTGAGCAGGTTTCAATATGAAAGAGTCCAACTTTTGAAGAAGATAGAAATAAAGGGCCGTGGTCACAGCAGCAGTGAGTCACTCACTGTCACGGCAACGATTAGAGGGAAGTTTTGAAGAACTCAGTGTAGAGGTGAGAGATAGGATTTAATTGCTATGAGACCGAGTGCTGGCCCACAGCAGAGTGATGTGTCAGTCTAAAACAGCTGCTGTTCCTGAGCTCAAACCACGCTTTGCAATTCACGTCTCCTTCAAGTTGACAATGTCAATTCTCCCTTCTCCCTTCTGTCCTAATTCCTCGCCTGCCTTCCTGCCTCTCTGGTCAGAGGATGCTGACCCTCTCGGTGAGGCCTTGCACGTCTGCGTCCTCCCCGACCTCCTCGTCGTCAGAGCCCGGCGCGGGAGGAGGAGGCACGAGGTGAGCGGGGTACGGCAGAGTGTGTTCGTGGGCAAACATCTGCCAGCGGCTGTCGTCGCTCTCGTGGGTGATGTAGCGCTCGCCGAGTTTGGTCTCCAGTTCCCGCAGGTCGAGCCACGTCTGATAGTCCTGAGGAGATGAGAGCCACAAATAAACTTGCAGGTTTTAGAAGCTCTGAATCAAATGAATCAAAGTTATGCGTTTGTGGTGCAACTCATTTGAGTGTGTGTGTGTGTGTGTGTGTGTGTGTGTGTGTGTGTGTGTGTTCTTGTACTTGCCGCATACTGAGGACCAGTGAGGGTTTTTAACCAAAAAAGTGAGGTCATTTTTACAAAGTGAGGACATTTTGGCCGGTCCTCACTTTGTTTTCATTGAAATAACTTCCTTAGGTAGCTATAACATGCTATACTCAATTTGTCAAAAAAAAATAAAAAAATTTTTTACATAGTATAGTATGATTTTTTCTCAAATTTTGGATCAAAATTTTTTTTTCAAAAAAGTTTTTCAATTATTTTTTCCAAAAAAATGTTCTAATTTTCTTTTCAAAATTGTTTTTCACATTTTTTTTTCAATAATTTTTTTCAAAAAAGATAAGACAAGAGAAAGTGATGGCTAAAACACTCTATTTCTTATTTGTTGAGATCCTCTCCTAGTCCTGACAAACATAAATAAACTAAACGGTGATAAACACTCACTCACTGACCTGCCTGCACTGAAAAATATTACTTCAAAATAAAGTCAGCAAGCTGTCTTCATATAACTTGATAAATGTGTTTTGAATGAACCCAATCACCGACTGAACAATGTTTTTACGCTGTACCTGTCTGCACCTCTGCTTCCTCTAAAATATTATAAAAACAAATTACTAACAACAGCCAACAGCAGCCACATGATCAAAATGTTTCATAGCGTTACATAAAAGTATAAAACAGTGCATGTTTGAGTGTAGAAGTATTGATTTGCTATGAAGACCATACCTGTAAATAAACATGGCTGAGACTCTTGTCCACGCTGTAACGTTTCCTCATCTTCACTTGAAGCAGATTGTTGATCAAGTCAGTTGCTGGAAACACAAACGTATAAAGATGAAGACACGACCGCCAGGGGAGCAGAGCACACAGTTATTATTAGTTGCATGTGAACGACACTGCGCCTGCATAATAAATAGTATGTGTGCCTGAGATGCAATGCAACACATGAACCATGTCTGCCTGGACCATAATGATGTAGACATTTGCACATTTGTGCATAACTTACAGGCATTATCTGGAACACCTAACATCATTTTTGAATTGGTGAATTAATTATTTTATGGAAGAGGTTAAGGGCCGCAGGTAAAAAGGAAATTAAATGAAATAAAAAAAAAAAAATTAAAAAAAGAGATTAAAGTAACTTTTTTCTGACTTTAATCTCAGAATTCTATTTCTTTAATCTTAAATCTTTCCCCAGAATTCTGATAGTAAAGACAGAATGACCTTTATCTCAGAATTCTGACTTTTTCTTGAATCTAGGCCTAATGCTCTTTCGATCCATATGTTATTGTGAGATATAAAAATATTTTTTATTTACCATCACTAGAGATCTGTTTCCAGGGGTTGGGAGGGTACATAAAGGCTGCATTGTGGATCTGGTCTTTGATATCTTCATCCTCATTAAAGGGAAACGTCCCACTCAGGCTGACGTACATAATGACGCCGACTGACCACATGTCCAGCGAGCGGTTATAGCCCTGGTTCAGCAGAACCTCCGGGGCCAGGTATGCGGGGGTGCCAACGACCGATCGACGGAAAGACTTCTCGCCGATGATTCGGGCAAATCCAAAGTCGCACAACTTCACCTGAGAGAGAGAAAACGTCTGATAAGTTAGGCATGTAATGAAAGTGCTGATATGACAGAACCATGGAGAGGTATTTTTTCAGAGTTGAGGACAGGTGAATGTTGAGGACAAGTGAATGTTGAGGACAGGTGAATGTTGAGGACAAATGAAGGATGAGAACAGGTGAATGTTGAGGACAGGTGAATGTTGGATGTTGAGGACAGGTGAATGTTGAATGTTGGGGACAGGTGAATGTTGGATGTTGAGGACAGGTGAATGTTGAATGTTCGGGACAGGTGAATGTTGGATGTTGAGGACAGGTGAATGTTGAATATTGAGGACAGGTGAATGTTGGATGTTGAGGACAGGTGAATGTTGGATGTTGAGGACAGGTGAATGTTGGATGTTGGGGACAGGTGAATGTTGGATGTTGAGGACAGGTGAATGTTGGAGGTTGAGGACAGGTGAATGTTGGATGTTGAGGACAGGTGAAAGTTAAATGTTGGGGACAGGTGAATGTTGGATGTTGAGGACAGGTGAATGTTGAGGACAGGTGAATGATGAGGACAGGTGAATGTTGAGGACAGGTGAGTGAGGACAGGTGAATGTTGAAGACAGGATTATGATGAGGACAGACGGATGATGAAGACCGGTGAATGTTGAGGACAGGTAAATGAGGACAGATGAATGAGGACAGGTGAATGTTGAAGACAGGATTATGATGAGGACAGATGGATGATGACGACAGGTGAATGTTGAGGACAGGTGAATGTTGAGGACAGGTGAGTGATGGGTTTACATATTTTATTTTGTCAGCACTAATTTGTAGGTTTGTCTTTAATTGGTGACTTTTTCAGTAACATGCTTATGTCACTACTCCATCATAACAGCAAATGTAGGGGATTAAAAAACAAAAATAATTCCCCGTTTCCATCTACAGTTACGGTAAACAATGTTTCTATTTCCGAAAATATGGATAATAAAATAACAGTCTGGATTTGAATGAGTAGTTTGACTATTTGATTGAAAGCTGGTGCTTAAAAAGAGTAGTAAAGAGGAGAATGGGCTCCAGTGTGTGCCGTGTGTGTGTGTGTGCGCATATACCGTTTACCTGTGGGAAGGGATCAGCTGAGGCAAGCAGCACATTCTCTGGTTTTAGGTCACAGTGAACGATGTTTTTAAAGTGAAGGTGTCTGAGCGCTGCAAGAATCTGCACAACCACAAAAACAGGATACGAATTAGCAAGGCGTAACACACCATGATGTAAGCCGTAGCGCTCAAATAGGTAGACCACACGAAGCATGCAGCGTAACAACGTCCCTGCTCGTGATAAGCAGGTGTCTCTTACGCATGCAGCAACGACTTGGTGTCACAGCATATGTACTCCTCCTGCACACAAAAATCCTCTCTGTGCAGTGGTGCATACACACCTGTGTAATGAGGAACTTGGTGAGCCTCTCAGGCAGTCTGCCTTTCTCACTGGAGAGGATCATCTCCAGCATGTCACCATGCAGCTTCTCCATCACCACAAACACTTTCTCTGGGGTCTCAAACATGCACTCCAGGTTCACAATGCCGAGGTGACGTAAACTCTGAGGGACAAAAGAGGAGGTCAAAGAAAGAGAAAACAACAACAACAAAGAACTTTGAGTGCAACAACAAAGAAATGTGTGATAAAAAATAGAAGTGAAGAGGACAGGGCTAGAAAGGAAAGAGCAGAGTAGAGGAACAAGAAAGCCACAGAAACAGACCATGTCAGCAGACATGGCAAAACCACAATGGGCAACGTGTGACATACAGAGAGGGGAAAACCAAAAAAAACAACTGGGTTTCATGACATTAACTCTACCTAATGTCATCACAGCGCTTTTCACGCGACAACCCGGTGAGTGTGCCAGTACCTTTTGTGTCTCACATAAATATAGTTAAATAAGTACAGCAAAGAGACAGAGAACCGTACCTCTGACGCCATCTGCTGGACGTGCGATTAATAAAAGGTCCAGTGAGCACAATTCATATCAATGGGAACAATTGAGAGAAACTGAATAGAATATTTCTGATTATTACTACATTGAATTATTATCAGAGGTTGTGTTTTGTAACATGACAATAAGCCTTTTATACGAGACGGCGAGTTCTACTCCTTTACTTAATAAATGATGAATAGAGTTTAAAGTTTAAACTCTAGTTTAAATGAGACCATGTTACCTATTTGTTAGGTTGTTTGTGTAGATTATAGTTCTGGATATTCAAGTAGAAAACGAGATATGAGTTGGAACTTCCTCTTTCTGTCAACTGTTGCTCAGTCGAAAAAATGTGGTAGAATTATTCCCCATTCATAACAGCCGTCATGCTCGACCAAAAAAAAATTTCCTAGCAGTCATGACCAGGTATCAACCGCAGACACATTCACTCAGTTACAATACATCACTTTATTTCAGTGTCCTTTTTCTCATAAATGAATATATATATACGCACATATACATGTATGTGGTAGAAGTCTAAAATCTAACAGGGAGTGAGTGAGGACAGGTCAATTGTTCTGCTTGTTGTCAGTTACCTGTTATGTTAAAGGGGACAGGAAATGTGGCTTTTGTTAGCCTGAGTTCACATGATCATATCTCAGTGTGTTGATGCTTCTGTGTTTGTGAAAAAACTCAGAACCAAGAAGGAAAAAAGTGTGGGGGAATTTCCTTTTAAATATAAACCGGTTTCATCAAATACTGAACCGTCTGTTCCTCAGAAATGAAACGTGAAACCATTTGTTTATTATGAGCTGTGAAAAATTACTGAAACTCAAAGCCCCGAATGAGTCATTTACAATGACATCACAACAGATACCCGAATCGTGGTGAATGACAGCTGTTACTGAGGTGTACAGTGTATGTGTGTGTTTACCTGCAGTATGGCCACCTCATTCCTCAACTGGCTCTCCTGCTTGGTGGGAAAGCGAAGCTTGTCAATGACTTTGACCGCTACGTCCCTCCCAGTCTTCCTGTGCTTCCCTGATGAAGACGAAAAATAAAAGGTGCGAGTGAGTAAACATCTGTGGTTGTGAACAGAACCTTTTGACATCCAACATACAATACTGTTCAAAAGTTTAGGGTCACTTAGAAATGTCCTTATTTTTGAAGGAAAAGCACTTTTTTCAATGAATATAACAATAAATGAATCAGAAATACACTCTATACATTGTTAATGTGGTAAACGACTATTCTAGCTGCAAACGTCTGGTTTTTAATGGAATATGTACATAAATGTATAGAGGCCCATTTCCAGTGTTCTAATGGTACATTGTGTTTGCTAATCTTGTTAGAGGGCTATTGGATGATTAGAAAACCCTTGTGCAATGACGTTAGCACAGCTGAAAACAGTTTTGCTGGTTCTTTGACAAAAGGGCAAAATTATTATTTTGAATAAAAATCATTATTCCTAATCTTGTCAATGTCTTGACAATATTTTCTATTCATTTTGCAACTCTTTTGATGAATAAAAGTGTGACT
>NC_139804.1:29799622-29857122 GCF_963457635.1 Microchirus variegatus | reverse complement strand
AAAAAAGGAGAAGTGAGCAGAGGAGGAGCACTACATCTGTTACAGTCTGCAGTTTCACCACTGGATGTCACTAATTCTTTCACACTGGGGCTTTAACAGAGTTAGAGAGGAAAAAAAATGAGAGAATGGCGTGATGAAGATTCAGCTTTCCTCACCTCCAATTGTCTCCCCGAGGCAGTCATTTGGAACCTTGTACGCGCAGCGTTTGTGGCAGTTGAACTTGCAGTCTAAGAGGAAGAAAGCACAAATCAGATTCCATGTAATCCGACAAGATTTAGCTCATTGTTCTAAATCACACTGACTGCACGTCCCCTCTTTGCTCACCTTTGCACTGTAAGCCCTGCCTAAACAGCCCTCGAAGCAGCCTCTTGCAATACTGGCACACGGTCGGCCGCGTGTACGAGTGGACGGCGAACGTGTGCGGCACTTTCACTTTCGTCATCAGGATCTTGTCCAGGTGAACGGGTCGGCCCGTGTAGAAGCGCCGCGCTTCGCTCGGGGTCCGTGGCTAAGAGAGTGGAGAGGACGTGAAAATTAATCAGATTGTGTGAGTAAATGAAATAGGAACACTTTTCTGACTTTGACAGCCAAGTGTTTAACTATTTAAGTACATATTTATACATTTCCTGCCCTTTAATCTACATGACATGCTACAAGAACAGTGAGAAGAAATCATACTTATACTAATAATTTGCAAAAAGCCATTTTTATACATTCCTAACATAAAATATTGAGTCTCTTTAAAGTTGTTTTGTTTCTATTTAGGTCAAACAAGATTTCTGATTGTTTTAGCTTCTTAAATGTGAATATTGTCTTTATTGTTTCTTTGCTCCACATAACACATAAAGCATTAAAACTGAATCATTTTGGTTTGTGGACAAAACAAGACATTCGAGAACATCGTCATTTACAGGTTTGACAAACACTGATCAACGTTTTTTTTTTTTTTTTTATGGACCGAACGATTAATCGAGAAAATAATTGACAGATTAATCGATCACGAAAACAATCCTTAGTCGCAGTTCTACTTCCATGCAGTCTCGCATCTGTAATGAAAGCAGATTAATGGGCAAATCATTTGTAAATGTTGGTTGCCGTTTCCTAAAAACACAACATTTTGCAGTCCGAAAGTGTCTTGTTTTTTCACATTCTATAGATATTAATTGTATCTGGTTTCTTTGGTATAGAGTAGCAAAGGAAAATGGGAAAAAAAGCTTAAAAATCGCTTATTATTATTACCAAATTACATCAAAATGATCGATACAGTTATAGACAATTAATTTAGTAACTGAACAATTGTTGTATCTCTATTTAAACTGAATGCAATGTAGACAAAATAGTAGTTTCCTGGCTTAGTTTTGTGTTTCCCTCACATATTTTCTTTCAGTGACTTCAGTGTCAACTGACTTAAACATTTACAGTTTCATGTGTTCAGATAAATGTTAAGACGTTAGAGTGCACAAATCCACCAGTACCATTTGTGTGTGTGAGCGGATGAGAGGTGCATCCTCCGTGGAGTAGGTGGAGGTCGTCCCTACGCTGTACACCGACTCAGTGGTGGAGAGACGCGACTGGCTGCTGCTCAGCGACGTGGTGGAGAGGCGCCGCTTGCGAGCTCCGCTGCAGTTGTTGGGTATGCTGAATGCACAGCGTTTGTGGTAGTTCAGTCCACAGCCTGCAGGGGGCAGCATGATTCAAAGAACCAGCAGAGTAGAGATGGATCACATTTTTATTATTAAGTGTTCTCAGAGAAGTGTGTGCATCTTTTACTTATTCACACTTTCGCGCCCCGTTTCTCCCTCACCGTCACACTTGAGCCCTTGCCGGACGAGTCCGAACAACATCTCCCCACAGTGATCGCAGAAGGCCGGGGCCCGGTATGAGTGGACGTTGAGTGCATGGGGCCGAATCTGGAAATCTTCAGAAGTGGCCGCCGCTGAAAGAGATAACCGAGATAAGACTGTGGTCTTAGTGGGTTTAGTGGGACAATATCAGTGTGCAGAATCATTTGATTAGACGGATGAGAAGGAAACGGGATGGAAATATGGTGAACAGATAAGGCCTGTGGAAGAGATCGGAGAAGAAAGCAAGGAAGGTCGTTTACCATAGATTTTAATAAGGTTATCTATGCAAGAGATGGTTTCTTACCAGAGAGCACCACCTCCACCAGATCTCCCTCCTGAATATCGCAGGCAGCTTTAACCAGTTGCAGGATGTTGTTGGTGGACGTGTCGTGCTTGAACAGCAAAATCTTGTCATAAATCCCATAGAAGCCGCACTCAGGGAACTGGAAGAAAACACGACAGAAACGTAGGTTAGGAGGGTTGGTGCGGAAACTGTGTAACACTGCCGTCTTAACGTTTATTGTTTAATGTATTACTTGTATAAGTAGTTGATAAAAAGGGCACAACAACAAGCTGAAATGATGATTTGTGTGTCATCGGTCAGTCAAATGAGCAAATCGCTGAGCGTCACTTTATGACAGACAAAGCTGTAATTCAAATGCAAACAAAAGTGACACAAAACCATCATTAATGTTGTATCTATTTTTAATAGGATAGACTGATTTTCGGCCGGGTGTCAAAATGCCAAATATCTGCATCTTCCCGCACTATTTGTTAGAATTTCAAAACAAAGATGTCTATTGTCTAAGATTAAAAAAAAAAAACCTTTAACATGTTGCTAATCTGAAAAGCTGTTTAATAAACATATTCTTAAAGGCATTTAAACCCTTAAAAAGTTAAGACAATATTTTAACTTTTACTGCAAATGAATATCAGCTCCAAATATCAGTTATCAGCCTCTTTGACTACTAATAATCGGTATCGGCCCTGAAAAAAAAATATCGGTCTATCTCTAATTTTTTATGTATGATGTTTTTATTTAGTTTCATGTACACTTGAAGAACTAAATACAAGTCTCATGTGCAGAGGGACATAATATGATATAATTCACATTTTTATACATTTCCACATTTTAATACATGTATACACAGTCTTTACTTTTAACTGGTTGGAATTTTATAACTGGTCCCAAACTCTGTGTAACTCATTCCAGATAATGTTGTCTGACGTTGGACAGTGTGTGGGACATTCTGTTTGTAATTTTGAAATAGATGTGAGAAGTAAGTCAGGTCTTGTACAAACAGTCTTTTCATTAACGCTGACAAACACACACACACACAAACACACTGTATAATTCACGTTGCGACTGTTACTGCTACTCGGTGCAGCACAACACAGGAATGTAGCTGTGTTCTCAAGTAAATCACATTATTGTTTGTCCTCAACTCATTTTATGATGCCCTACTTTTTCAAAAGCGCCTTGAAATCTAGAAGTATAACACACACACGCACACGCACGCACGCACGGATATACAAGAGACACTGGCCTCATTTCACACATCAAGCAACTTGGTCAATGTGGAAAGCAACACAAAGGAGGGAAACATTATCCTGTCTTCCTGATGGCCATATACAATCCACCCACACACACCCACACACACACACACACATGCACGCACACAAACAAACAGGTGTTTGAATGAAGCTCTTCTTCCAGAAAGATATGAGATGAGAGTGTCAGTCAGAAGTCAGCAGAGCAAAGGGAAACCCTGCTCTCTTGAATAGTTAATACCGTCCGGTACACTTCAGTGGCCACGGGACACCTCAGATACACGGCTTTAAAATTAATTTCTTTCTCCGAGAACACACGAGACATACTAACAAGACCAGCGGGGGGTGGTTAGGAGGAAAGGAATACACACACACACACACACACACACACACCATCTCTTTTGTTGTTGTTGTTTTTCCTGGGACACATTATATGCCCACGCCACAGCGACATATCGGAAAGGGGGGAACCTTGATCTTCACCTTGGAACGAGACAACGACACGTATACGTCTCCTCCTCATCTACCAACAGACACACCCTCGTTTCCCCACACACAAACACACACACACACACACAAACACACACCCTCTCAGTTTCCCAACAGGCAAAACACATCACCACATCTGAAATCCAGGCCTTGCTTGAACTACTGCCAAGCTACACACAGTGAGTCCACCACGCCTCAGCAGTGGTCTGCTGCTGCTGCTGCTGCTGCTACTGACCACATAGTCAACAACAAAAAAACAAAAAGGCAGACAGTAACCTTTTATTTTCAAAATATGCAGGAAAAAAATGTATATATATATATATATAATGTGTGTATACATATAACAAAGTAGAATAAAAATGTGAGATACAAAATCAGGCAGGGATTTGAGCAAATCAATGCAGTGCCAGCGTGATGCCACTATTTGTTTTGCACGGCCATACACAAAGCTTATTCCCAAAGCATGACAAAAGCAAGATTACAAACCGTGGATAATAATGGGAGAGATTCCTAAACTCAAAATAAATTTTGAAGAAAAGTCAGTGTTTCAGTTACCAAGCAATGACTGGGAGAAAACAGCTGTTTTGTATAAACACAAAACTGGCATTTTATCGACTTATTAAACTGAAGCTTTGCATCACATTTGTTTTTGGTTTTTTTGCAAGGCAAGGTTTATTTGTATAGCACTATTCACACACAGGGCAACTCAAAGTGCTTGATGAAAGTGAACCCACTGATATTCTTTAGCCCTGACGATCTGGTTTTGTTCTTCGACAAATCCTATAGTAAACAGTGTGCAGATAAACAGAAGTCGGATACAGTACACAACAGACACGCAATTAACAGTGTTGAGCAGAGCTGGTACACTGTGTGGGTCACAAAAACAAATCAATAAGCTGAAAGAAAAAACGAAATAACGTTTATCACTGCAGAGTTAGAGCTACTACTATGGCCCGGATATAACATAGTTATGCATGTTTTCTAATTCCAAATTATATATATTGGTATATATCCATGCACCAACCCAGCCAGCTTTGGGTTAAAGCTGGCTGGGTTGGTGCAAAATTATAACAAGAGACTTGAGCTGTCTGATACAAGTATTAGGGCCACATTGAGAAAAAAAAAATCACAGACTTCGACTATATCCTCATAATTTTTCGAGAATAAAGTCGTACTGTGTTGCCGGCGTCGGAGTTTGTGAAACCTGTTATAAAGTACAATTCAACGAAATGCTCCACGGCTCTCATTTCTCTTCTTCTAAAACCACAAGTTAGAATATTACAACTTTAATCTCGTAAATAAACAACTTTATTCTTGAAGTCTGTGAAAAAACGTTTTCTCAGTGTGGCCCTAATACTCCGTCGTAGTCCGAACTGGCTCGCAGCTTTTGCTTTATTTTCCAAGTGAACCTAGTTCCCTGGTGTCCTAATGAACATGTCTGTGACATGCTTTGGTAAAAATACCATAAGGATGAAGCACCACAGCAGTTCAATCACCCTGACAAAACAGCCCTGTTCAGAACGCTCTGTTTAGTAGTATCTCTTTAGGTCCACCTTAAAAAAAAGTAAAACAAAACTTAAGGGACAGGAAATGACATCAGACACAGAGGCTACTGGGAGCTAACAGAAGTTAGCATTTGGAAAAGTGATCATTTGCAGGCTCTAGCATGCACATTGCCGTCATATTTAAAATGTATCCACTGGACAGATAAATCCTCTGAGGCTGGAAGTTTGTGTAGAACTCTGTGCTGCACTGTGGAGCCAAGAATAGAACGTTTGCATGTTTAACGGACAAAGCAGAGCTCCACGAGACACCAATTCCAGGAATTTAGCGCATTGTGACGTCCCAATGTGCGCGGAAGTCAACATCGTGTGTTTTATCTCCTGTACTTAGACTGAGGAGGACCACAAAAACATGAGTGAGTCATCTTTTTTCACACTTTGGCGACTGGTTGGGTCTCCAGAGTCCCAAATATAAGGATTTAAATCAATCAATCAAGTTTTATTTGTATAGCACTTTACAATAACCAGACGGTACCCAAAGTGCTTTACATAAAATCAATAAAATAATACATAAAAACAATACATAAAAACAGAAAGTGGTAGTAGTGCTGCAGGGTGTTAGAGGCCTTCTAAAAGTGTATAAAATAAAAAACAGGTAAAATAAGTACAACTTAGAGAAGGACTACCCTAGTCAGAGTTAAAAGCCAAAAGAGTTGTTTTTACCCCTTTAACAATTTATCCACAAGTCTTTCCAAAGATGTAACCCATCCATTACTCTGAATGAACGTTATTCAAAGGGAACCTGAATTATTTGAAGTAGGAGGTATAAAAAATTATCGATAAGTATAATAGTCAATAGTCATATGACGGTTTGTTTGGTTATGTGAGTCACTTTCACGTGAACCCCCAACACGCGTTTGACTTGGGGTAAATTAGACGGATAAAAAAATAATAAGAGGCTCCAAAACTTCACCAACACGAGACTTTAAAAAACCACAAGAAGTCTGACGAGAGTGAATCATGTAATGACATGTAATGCATCAGTAACCTGGGGAGAACCGCACATAAAAATCATCTGCAGCAATTTGTAATTACAAACACCCACAGAGCCCAGATCAGAGGAGACTCCCAAGCCCTGCACAAATCCACACAAAACCCTCAGCCTAAGTCGTCTGTAAAGCCCCATGGCAGCTCCCGGTGCCAGCCTCTCTGCTATTAGCTCCGCACACTGTTCCTGTTGCCACTCACTCCGTCATATATTGTCCTGCGTCCTCTGTCCAAAACACACACACACACACACACACACACACACAATGCGCTGACCACAACTGCAGCTGCCACGTCTGCACCACGCCACAAGACTTAACAACTTTTCCCAAAAGCTCAATATTCTCCAACTTCTCAAAAACCACATTCTCCCCACACAGAAAATGACCATTCTCTCCCCCCTTTGCTTAGAGAGAAAGTACAGAGTGGAAAGAGCACCGGAGTTTGTCAACACTGTGACAGTTTTCATTTTGTGTCCTGTAATTATGTAATCATATCTAAATGTTTGTGTGTACACTGTATAATTGGCAGAGGTTAAGTCTCCTGTTGCAAGAGACTCTCTGTGTGTGTGTGTGTGTGTGTGTGTGTGTGTGCAGTCTGCAGACAAAAAAGTGGTTGCTTTTATAACATGCACTGTAGTATAGAGTAGTGTGGTTTGCCTGGAGACAGGGTTGTGTCTCTAGCAGCTTTCTTTGGGTTACAAAGGATCAGGTTACCCGGCGACTATTCTTGCAGCTCTTTGGGCCAATGGAGCCATTATGAGCGAAATGAATTATGGACTAGGCTTTGCTTCAACCCAACTCCTCCCCTTGTTTCCCATCATTCTAATTTTCCTCTTTATTTCTGTGGTAACATTTTTTTATACTTTTCTTCTGGGCTCTCCATCTTTTTCTTGTTTCGAGTCGCTCTCAATAGAAGATAAAGGGAAACAATACTAAGATTATTTTGCTGTCTTAGTCGAGCTTAAAGGAGTCATATTATACACTATTTCTACAAGTTAACCTAGTTCCCTGGTGTCCTAATGAACATGTCTGTGACATGCTTTGGTCAAAATACCTTAAGAATGAAGCACCACAGCAGTTCAATCACCCTGACAAAACAGCCCTGTTCAGAACGCTCTGTTTAGTAGTATCTCCTTAAAAAATTAAAAATAAATAAAACGAAACTTAAGGGACAGGAAATTACATCAGCCATAGAGGCTACTGGGAGCTAACAGCAGTTAGCATTTGGAAAAGTGATAATTTGCAGGCTCTAGCAGGCACATTGCCGTCATATATAACATGTATCCAGTGGACAGATAAATCCTCTGAGGCTGGAAGTTTGTGTAGAACTGTGCTGCAATGTGGAGCCAAGAATAGAACTCATGGACTTTGGGTTTTCGGATGCCGTTGCCCTCGCCAGCACTCTCGCATGTCTTACGGACAAAGCGGAGCTCCGCGAGACAACAATTCCAGGAATTTAGTGCATTGTGATGATCCAGTGAGTGCGGAAGTCAACATCGCATTTTTTATCTCCTGTACTTAGACTGAGGAGGACCACAAAAACAGTGAGTGAGTCATCTTTTTTAACACACCGACTGATAGGAGCCCCAAATATAAGGATTTAAATAATGAAAAAGTTGATTTAGCATAATATGACCTTTAAGGATGAAGCCTCACAGCAGTTCAATCACCCTGCCAAAACAGCCCTGTTCAGAACGCTCGGTTTTGAGTGCCTGTCTCTTTAAATGCAAATGAGACACAGGAAATTACGTCAGCGTCACTGAGGCTCCAGCAGCTAACAGCAGTTAGCATTTGGAAAAGCCATCATTTGCCGACTCTAGCCGGCACATTGCCGTCATATATAAAATGTATCCACTGGACACGTAAATCCTCTGAGGCTGGAAGTTTGTGTAGAACTCTGTGCTGCACTGTGCAGCCAAGAATAGAACACTTCACGGACTTCCGCTCTAGCGAGACAACAATTCCAGGAAAGTCTCATTGTGACGTAGCAATGAGTGCAGAAGTTAACATTGCATGTTTTATCTCCTGTACTTAGAATGAGGAGGACCACAAAAACATGACTGAGTCATCTTTTTTCACACTTTGCCGACTCATAGGGCCTCCAGAGTCCCAAATATAAGTATTAAAAAGATTAAAACAGTTTATTTTGCATAATATGTCTCCTTTAACCATCCGCCGACACGGTCCAAAATGTGGACCACTCCCCTGCTCACAGGGTGACGCAATATTAAGGTCAGCCAGTGTGTCCTCACTATTGAAATGAGTAATAGTAAGACACATTAATAGATTCAAATACACAACAACTCACGCCCAACAATGACAACTGTTGTGTGTCTGTGTGCCGTCACTGCTGCCGGCGACGTCACTGTGGGCAAACAACTTATCCAGATCGGTGGATGAGTCATTATTAAAAACACACACTCACAAAAGAAGCGCAACGCTCAAAAACAAACAAAGAAAAACGACATGGTTCTCTGTGTACATATCCTTTTTTTTTTTCATTCATTATATCAGTGTGATGTCACGGAGCAAAGCTTTTGTGAGAGAAATTTCATGATTAGAATCACTGTATTCGAACATACGGGTCACATCTGATGCCACAGCACTGCACGGCTGCCATTGTCTCTTTTTCTCAGTCTGTGCACAGTAGTTTTGTTGGTTTGTTGATTCCCTATTAGATCACCACAGAACACTGGCCGTATGATGCGGATCATAAACACAGCGGCAAGAGACTGAGACGTTTTGTTTGAAGAGAGGACAAGTGTGCAGACAGACTGGAACCTTCTTGTAATTATATAATGATGATTGCTGCTTTTTTTATTTATAGACAAAGTCAATTTGAGACTGAACTGAAGATATTTTAACCAAAGGAATGAGCAGGAAAAAAAGAAAAGCAGTGAGGTCAAGAGGAGCAACAGGTCAGCATCACTTCAGCATAGCAACAACAAACAGCACTGATGTCCAGGGAAGTTTGTTTCATTTCAGTGGGGAGGGCTTTTTGTCAAACAGACGTACGGCACTGCTAAATATAGATCCCCTTCATATGAAGATGTTGCATGTGTGAAGAACACAAAGACTTTTATGTCCTGCTGAGAAAGACGCATGCATTTTGCTTTTCATCCTCCCCATCATTTCCCCTCCAGCGCAGCTCAACGTGCATGGGCCAAGCTGCACAAACACTCGAGTTCATTATCAGGTTCACACATCATCGATCGGTAAAAAGGCAGATATGTAAGCATCGCAAACGCTCAATACGCTCTTTAAAATAATAAACAAATACAATAAAAGTGCCAAGTAGAACCATATAAGGTTCTTCGGCTTGTCCTCATAGGAGAACCATTTGTGTTACCCTGAGTGTTACCAAGAACCCCTTTAAAAGCCTTTATTCAAGAAGGGTTTTAAAGGGTTCTCTGGATCAAAATGGTTCTTACTGGAACCATTAGTATTACCAAGAACCCCTAAAAAACAAATCAAAAATCAAACAGCCCTTGTAGAAGAACACTTTTGGAACCCTTATTTCTAAGAGTCTAGAGTTAAGAATTTTTTACGGGATGCAACCTTTACGTCAGCTATGTCGATGTGGGTTATTTCAAACCTAAGTGTGCTGACATGTTTTTCTCCACATCATGGGAAGATCCACGAGGAACATGAAGAACTTTTTCTGTCTGCCTTAGGAAAGAGGCCTCCACTGCAATGGCTATTATTGTTTGAGTTGTGCATCACCAGCATTCTCGAGCAATGTTGTTTTCCCCCCTACAATTTTATTCATTCGTTCATTGTCTACCACTTTATCCTCCACATGAGGGTCGCTGGGGGCCATCTCAGCTGATATAGGGCGAAAGGCGTGGTTACACCCCGCCGGACAGGTCGTCAGTGACATCACAGGACCAACATACACACATTCACACATAGGTTCAAGCAGAAAAAAATCACTACTTCTTGCTGTGTGGAATCAGTGTTTGTCCCTTGGCCAATATCAGTCCAAGTCAAAAACAGTTTTACATTAAATGGCCAGATATTATTTTTGTCTTTTGTATCTTCATTAGGGTTGGATCGATTATCGGCACCGATATTCTGCATGTTGATGCAAATCGGCATCAGTCTAAATCTAAAGCGTTTTTTTTTTTAATTCCAGCCGATAAGAGATCTATTTATCCATTTATTTATGTATTTATTTATATATAAGAAATGCTGCTGACCCTGGGAACTCCCTGCACTTTTTGTTTGAAATTAAAACAAAGATAAGTGAAAGAGAAAATAACATTTCAGTGATTTTTTTTTGTTTTTGGAAAACTTTATTTACTGTAGATAACAATACTGAAATATGTGTTTGTTTATAAGTTTTCATTTAACTTTATAAGACATGCTGCTGAGCCTGAGAGCTTCCTGCACTTTTTGTTAGAATTAAAAAAAAAAAGATGTCTATTGTCTAAGATAAGAAAAACCAACCAAACATGTTGCGAATCTGAAAAGCTGTTTAATAAACATATGCCTAAAGGCATTTAAACAGAGTTTTGGTGTTTGTATTATTCAAAATTTTGACGCCAATATTTTCACATTTACTGCAAATTAATATCGGCTCCAAATATTAGTTACCTTGACTACTAATAATCGGTATCGGCCCTGATATCGGTCTTTTTCTAATGTTAATTTGCAGCTTTTGGTACGCCCCAAAAATCTAGTGGAGCACTGCTGCTAAATGAATGTAGGGTGAAAATCTGTACAGGATGTATCACATTACATTCACGTTACCATCTACAGAAGTAACATTAGTAGCATTAGTTATTCTAGTAGAGTTATGATAGAATTAGGTATTATTATATTAGTCTCCAACATAAAGGAAACAGCAACTATGGCTGTGTGGTTTAGAGGTGTAACGTATGATATTTCTCATTTATAAGCCTTGGAGAATTAAAACGATATCCCACTTTGCAGTTGTTGCTATACTTTTTAAACAGTGTAGTACAGGCAGAGAAGGAGGGCTGACAAGTAACAGAATGGATTTGTATTTACAAAAAGTGTCACACGCAGAAACACCGTAGCTCCACTGCGTTGAATCGAGCCAAATTCCAGGTGATCAACAAGTGAGAATCTCCCGAGGGGTAAAATACGTAAAAGACGTGTCTTGTGCAGGCCGAGCTCTGTAAACAGACCGACATCTACGGCCTTACATGGTCCTCCACGCTCATGTGTGTCTGCAACAGAGGCTAGTTATCACAACAGGAACCTGATCGAGCCGTTTTACAGTCGAGAGGAAACACGCTGCATCCCTTCAAACAACAGACATTGTTTAAACATCCACGTCTCACTGTGCAACAAATCGCACACACACACACACACACACTGTCCTGCTAACGCGGCACTGCGCGCTTATTTTACATTTTCATGAAAATTCATTCTCCTTTTCCTTGTCTGTAGAAGTATTTACGCTTTCTGTATTTGCATATGCCATCCTTCTCCTTATAAAACACAGCTGCCCCCGGTCCAGTGTAAACATGTCAGGCACGGGACTCAGAGAGAAGTGCTCCACCTCTCTGAAAGTGATGAGTTGTTTAATGAGGCGTTGCTGTGGAAACAGGTGCGTAGAGACGTCAACGGCGTGCCCTCATTAGCTCCCGACAACAACTTGGCGCAACGAAGGAATTTTTTTTTTTCCTTTTGTACCGACGGCGTTAGCAGTGGAACAAACGTGTTACCGGCTCGGCAGTCTATTTTTATCCCCCTGTGATGTCACGCGCTGACGGAGAGACGGCACACACACGACAAAAATGACAGCGATCCCTGCCCTCGCTGTGCCCTCATTCATCTGCGGAGTACGTGCTGCACACACATCATACATATGAACATGAGGCGTTGACTTAAAGCACAGTCACAGGGGAGAGTGACAGATCTATGACAAGGGAGGAAAAATGTAGAACGTCAGCAAAAACGCTGGGCTGGGCAGACGCAGAAGAAATGACGACGAATCAGCGAAGAACATGTGTACACATGTACACTACCGTTCAAAAGATAGGGGTCACTTAGTAATGTTCTTATTTTTTAAGGAAAAGTGCTTTTTTTTCAATGAATATAACATTAAATGAATCAGAAATACACTCTATACATTGTTAATGTGGTAAAGGACTATTCTTGCTGCAAACGTCTGGTTTTTAAAGGAATATGTACATAGGTTTATAGAGGCCCATTTCCAGTGTTCTAATGGTACATTGTGTTTGCTAATCGCTATTGGATGATTAGAAAACCCTTGAAAACCCTTGTGCAATGATGTTAGCACAGCTGAAAACACTTTTGCTGGTTCTTTGACGAAAGCAAACTTAGTATTTTGAATCTTTATCGTTATTTCTAATCTTGTCAATGTCTTGAATATATTTTCTATTCATTTTGTTAAAATAAAATGTGAGTTTTAAGGGAAAACACACCCAAAAAAATGGTATTAGTAACCCCAAACTTTTGAACGGTAGTGTGCAATATATTCATTTAACGAACTTAACTTTGTTTGCAGGGCCTTTCTGCACACAGCCGCTTTGAGCTGCAACACAAACACCGCCGATCAGTCAGAGGTGGATGGGTTCTTCCTGTGAGAACACACTCGCAGAAATAACCACACAGCAGAGAAAGTAGTTGCATGACTGCAGCGAGAGGAGAGGCTCAAAGCAAAGCATGCTGAGGGATTGTGTAAAAGGAAATAGTTTCTCAATGGAATGGAAATATAAAGATAATCCATTCATCTTGATCTTGGTGAGGAACAAATGCAAAAGTTTCTTTCTTCCTGGATTTGACGCGGTTCCTGTTGGAACAGTACTACACTGAGGCTGGAGGAGATTTTTAACAGTGTCACTGAGCAATTTTATTTGATAGATGAGGCTGTGGGCAGGTGTTGTTTAAGGGAGAGAAAAAAAAAAAGACAGCTTCAGCTATTTTCTTTGTACTTTGTCCAAAGGGAAACATTTTATGCCTTCTCTTGCAAAAACTAGAAAAACTGTTTTTCTGTATTAATGCAGGGCAAGCTGGCAGAGACACTGTGTGGAACGACTAAAACCCTGGTATTTTGCTAATAGCAATTGATAGTGCATTTTGTGAGCTCTACGGAACTACAACAAAAATAAAGTCAACTCTTAGAGCAGAGCTGCAAGGCTTTGAGTTTTTTCTGACTCGTATTTTGTATCTGTGTGTGTGTGTGTGTGTGTGTGTGTGTGTGTGTGTGTGTGTGTGTGTCTGCATGTGTGTGTGTCATCATGGAGAGCAAACACATAATCAGGTTTACAGTCCTGACCTGCTAGTTTGTACATACCAGAGATAACTGGGTAAGCCTGAGCGACTGAGAGAGAGAATGCAAATCCTGGTCTCACACACGCACGCACGCACGCACGCACGCACGCACGCACGCACGCACGCACGCACGCACACACACAGTGTGGTAATCTGTAGGTGGAAAAAACTTGGTCTCAAGGAGAAGCGCTGGGACAAAGCATTTCATTATGCTCCAAAGCATCAAGGTGGACAAGGAGGTAACATGAGAGCCGTGACCAGGCATGAGAGAGGGGTTCTGGGGATAAAGGAGACACACAGTGCTGTTCTGAGCAGGCCTTTGTTGGTAGCAGCTCCTGTCTCCATCAACCCCTCCTCCCTCCCTCCTCCCTCCTCCTCCTCCCTCCCTGACTTTCCTTGGCTTGGTTCTGGGCAGGTAAACCGATAGGAACCTTGGATTCAGTCCATTTCTGTGCACACAACGAAGTGATTCATGACAAGAGGGAGAGACAGAGAGCAGGGCCTTCGTATGAGAGGAGTGGCAACGTGTAACTATAAGTATAAAGAAAATGGACATTAGTCAATCCAAGTCTTTTTATGTTGAAATAAGGGTAACACTTTAGATTAGAGAACATGTATTCACCATTAACTTGGTGCTTACTAACAGTAGCATACTAGCCCTTTATTAGTAATCATTAAGCATGTATTCATTCTACATAACCTTATTCTACCTCTATTATGACATGAAATAAGATTTTTCCTACATAAGGTGTTAATACATGCTAAATATTAACTAATAAAGGGCTAGTATGCTACTTATATGCATGTTAGTAAGCACCTAGTTAATGGTGAATATTTGTTCCCTAAAAAGTGTTACCGAAATTAGTATTAGTTAAAAAAAAAAAATAAAAATAAAAAAAACAGCTGTAGACAAATATTTATATTAAGGTGACTCATGCAGTCGATATTGAGCTGAAAAAGTCCCCCAGGCCAATTTAGAGCTCAGGATGTTGTAAATGTGTGGATGTTGAATGTCTTGTGCAGACATTGTTTACTCACGCTGAGGGGAAAGAAAGTTGAAGCCCGGCTGCTAAAATGTCTGATTCCTGAAAGGATGTCGGGTGTGTGTTTCCTTCTCAGTGTTGTGCACTACCGGTCAAAAGTTTGGGGTCACTTAGAAATGTCCTTATTTTTGAAGGAAAAGCACTTTAAATATATAAAGATTATAACATTAAATGAATCAGAAATACACTCTATACATTGTTAATGTGGCAAACGACTATTCTTGCTGCAAACGTCTGGTTTTTAATGGAATGTGTACATAAGTGTATAGAGGCCCATTTCCAGTGTTCTAATGGTACATTGTGTTTGCTAATCGCATTAGAAGACTATGGGATGATTAGAAAACCCTTGTTCAATGATGTTAGCACAGGTAATAAACAGTTTTGCTGGTTCTTTGACAAAAGGGCAAAATTATTATTTTGAATAAAAATCATTATTTCTAATCTTATCAATGTCTTGACTATATTTTCTATTCATTTTGCAACTCTTTTGATGAATAAAAGTGTGACTTTTAATGGAAAACACAAAAAAACTGTATAGGTGACCCCAAACTTTTGAACGGTAGTGTACAAATCTTCCCTGTGTCTCCACATACTAATAAAAAAAGTGTTCAGAAGAAGAAAACAAGTCAGTGACTGTTGTAACGTTTATGTAACTCCACTGACCGAGACGATTGTATCACTGTTTTCAACGTAATTCCACCAACTGCATTTTGTCATCGAGTTCATAGCGGATTAGGGCTTCAATGATGAATGAATTAGTCCTTTTAAGCGGTCTCTTAAATGTGAATATTTTCTGATGACTTTGTGACAATAAACTGCGTTTGCATGTTATGGCACAAACAATAACAAGAATAAACAAGTGATAGACGGATAAATGAAGAAAATAATAGTGAGTTGCAGCCAGTACAGGATATAAAAGAGGAGAAAGCAGGTCCCTCGCTGATGTACTGACACTTCTCTCATCCTCTTTTCTCTCTTCAACAACCAAATCATCATCATCAATCATCGACTCTTCCTCTGGCCATGGATTTACAGTAAGAAGTTCTCCAGAGGTTTGACTGAGGGTCTTTCTGTGTGGAGTCTGCATGGATGGTTTCTCTGGTTTCCTCCCACAGTCCAAAAACATGCATTAGGCTATACGGGCAATTTAAATTAACCGTAGGTGTGAATGTGAGAATGATTGTTTGTTAGTTTCTGTATGTTGGCCCCGCCTATTGGCCTATGTGAGCTGGGATTGGCTCCCTGACTCGCGTGGAGTTATCACCTTCACACCTGCTCTCCCCTCGCCTCTCTAACACATGCTGCGAAGAGCATTGAGGCTTGCCGATAAATTATAAACCATATAATAAAATAAACACTCTCACACTGCAATTATTGTGACCATAACATACTGCAGAGGGAATAACCTCGCTTTTTTTTTTTTATTAAACCCAATTAAGGCCACAACTGACCGCACGTTATTTTCCACTTGGCTCTTCCACTGAATGACCGTCAGTATTTCTTTTTATTGATGTCATGTGTTTATCTACTGAGGTAAGACTTGAGTTTTGCCCCATTTCCCCTCACAACTGAGCATCCCGTGCATGCAGACACACACACAGACACACACACTGCACCAAAGGCCCCAGCCCATTCCAAACCCAACCTGTCCACCCTCACAGTGACCTAATTGTCTGCTGTACGAGCACACACACACACACACACACACACTCTCTCACATTCTTTTCACATGCTTGGAATCAGAATAGCTATTACCTTCAGGCCCTCTCCTCTCTTACTGCGATCAGCCTTTGAATGATTGTCCTTCACTGTGATCCTGGGGAGCCACTGTCCTGCATGTTTTAGGTGTTTCCCTGCTCAAACACATCTGATTCAAGTGGTCAGCTCGTCAGTAAGCTCTGCTGAAGCCTGATAACGACCCATTTATTTGAGTCAGATGTGTTGGAGCAGGGAAACACCTAAAACATGCAGGACAGTGGCTCCTCAGGACCAGGAGTGAGGAACCCTGGACTATAGTAAAATCAGGGTATAGTCAACACGAGTAGACAAGGAACAAAAACCTGCGCCCTGTTCTTCCCTCATCATGGCTTGGCTGGTACAGGCTTTGGTGACATACAGTCCTGTATCGCTGGATTAGTGTCATAAGGTCCTTTTTTTCTGTGCTAAGAACGACAGACGGAATGCAGGTGTAAGAGGGGCCCGGGCGGCAGTTGAAACACAAGGATGAGGCGTTCTAAACAACCAGATTGCCTTTAACAGATAATTTCACTTTATTGTTTAATTTTTATATAATTTCTGCTCACAATTAAAATGTTTATGACTGGTCAGGCAAGAAAGAGTCACACGTTTCTTAGCAATTACACGCTTAGAAATAAGGGTTCCAAAAGGGTTCTTCTACAAGGGCTGAGGTTCTACCTGGAACCATTTGCTTGCATTAGTGTGACCAAGGGTTCTTGGTCACACTAATGGTTCCAGTAAGAACCATTTTGATCCAGATAACCCTTTAAAACCCCTTTCCTGAATAAAGGGTTTTCAAAGGGTTCTTGGTGGAACCCTCCAAAAGGGTTCCAGGTAGAACCAGCCAAAAAGGGTTCTCCTATGAGTACAACACTTTTATTTCTAAGAGTGTCGACAGGTTTTCTTGGTGTGACAATATTTATTTGTCAGGCATGCAAGTTGCTCTTTTATCTTTATCTTCCAACTAAGACTGAAATGTGTGTAACCATCTTACTATTACTAAGTCGTTTGCCTCGTGAAACATTGGTATTCACAATGTTAGGAATGAAACAGTTACGAGTGTCATTCATAAGCACATTCAAATGTATTACTATCAGTGTTTCAGTAAGTGAGTAACACTTATTCACCATTAACTAGGCGCTTACTAGCACGCATATAAGTCGCATACTAGCCCTTTATTAGTAAATATTAAGCATGTATTAACACCTTATGTAGGAAAAATCTTAACTCATGTCTTAATAGATGTAGATAAGGTGTTAATATGTGCTTAATGATTACTAATAAAAGGCTAGTATGATACTTATATATGTTAGTAAGCACCTAGTTAATCGTGAAAATGTGTTCCCTCATCTAAAGTGTTACTGAACAAACGATGACTGTTGAATGAACCAAAGAGCACATGAATTGTCTCTTTTCCAGACAGATTTGTGGTCATTTTATGTTATTATTTAGTGTGTTTCTGTGCTACAACCATGTGACTGACTGACTTATATCTTGATAGTTTCAGACTCTGGCTCAACGACCTCAGCGTAAACTCCTTTTCACCTGATCTGTGGCCTACAGACTTATTCTCCAATCCACGCATGAATTTATCCTATGAGACACGAGGCCGCGTCGCAGATTTGATCTTTTTGTGCTTTGCTTCCTATCGGGGCTTCCTTTTAAGACCACAATCTTCGCTGCGGCTTCACATTCAAACACTTGCAATCTAAATCTACCGTTTCCCACCTCTCTTTCTTTCCCTCTGATAAACATCCTGTTGCTGGGCTCCAGGGCAAGCAGTGTGTGTGCTTTGAATAATCAAATGTCCCTGCGTAGCCTAACCTTCCCTTGTAGCACACCACCGACGGCAAGGAAACACCAGGCACGGTCAGCCATGCAAAGCTGTTCCACTACCATGCAAATCAACACACACACACACACACACACACACACACACACACACACACACACACACACACAGCAGGTTTTAGGAAGCAGAACCGATACATGTTGTCTTGGGTTTGCCACCTTACAAATAACCACAGTTTCCTTTACAGAAGTAAAACGTTATTAGATAAAGTATTTTTAAGTCTCAGTGTGAAGGTTTTTGTTTAAAGTTTTATCTTCACTCAGCCATCAACTGTCCTGTGGCCGTGTAAAGGCACGGGCTGTTATCTCACTTGTTTGTACACCGTGGACACAGTTTGTTGCTACTTGACTGACATTTTAGTCAACTTTGTGGTGGTGATTATCACAGTTTTTGATCCAGACAGCGAGACAAACTCACTCTGACATTTTTTCAGAGTTTTTTCTGAGTTCAGCAGACAAAAGTGTTGTAGATTGGAAATTCAGACCAAATTAAGTCAGTGTCCTCACCTAGAGCACCACTGAAAATGCAAGTTTGTCATTTAACAGTGTGTGTGTGTGTGTGTGTGTGTGTAATACATGTGCAGGGGAGTGAGGAAAACAGGAGGTGGTGTGTATGATCCAGTTTCCAGGGCCAAACGTTCTTCTCCAAGGAGAGAGATAAAGAAACAGTCCCTTCCACAACGGAGGTGGAAACAATAGAGAGGGCAGGGGCTCCCCATCACAGCTGTGTGTGCGTGTGCGTGTGCGTGTGCGTGTGCGCATGCGCGTGCGTGTGTGTGAGCGTGCACGTCTTTACGGCCCTTTCTGGCATAAACACTGACCTTGTCAGGACCAGCATTTCTGAGGAACCGATTAACTTTAGGGCCCAATATTTGAATTGTGATAAGGTTAAGGTCAGGGTTAAGCACAAACTGTGCCCCATTTTTCACCTTTCACCTCAACCGGCCTAGGCAGATGACCGCACATCTTTGAGTCTGGTTCTGTCGGAGGTTTCTTCTTCTGTTAAAAGGGAGGTTTTTTTTCTCTCCACTGATGATGTTGTCTACGTACAGTGCCTTGAGATAATGTATGTTATGATTTGGCGCTATACATCGCTATACATAGGATTATGATTAAGGTTAGGGATAACACATTGTTTAGGTTGCCCGAATGAATGGAAGTCTATTCTAGTCTAGTCTAGTCCTTAAAAATATAGCTGCGTGAACCCCCTGTGTGTACATTTCTTTATTAGGCCTTGAGGACACATGGGGACTTTTTGACAGTTGGTTTTAGGGTTAAGGCCACATTATAATTCTCCGACTGTGAAATGCGTTATCCGACTGCGTAAACCACGGAGACCCCTCGAGCCTTCATAGTTCTCCGTCGTGGTGCCGGATACGCACTGCAATTTCCCACCCGATCAGTAGGGGTCGATACGCAAGTTGTGCTCTTGGCTACAGTGAGCAATGGTGTCTGAGAGAGAAAGACTGTTGTTGTTGCAGCGGAATAATATTGAAACAGTGGCCGGAACACAGTTTAAAGATAATTTGAGGCGCGAAATTAGCCATTCAGAGTCTTAACATGTGCTGTGTTTATTAAGATATGACGTATTTATAGTTTGGCAGCAACGCTGTCGGCAGTGATCACCGCCGCCTCTGTGGACCCTCGGTGCGCACTGTGGCCGGCACAGAGCAGCGTTTGCTTGGCCTGTCCTGAGGACCTATCGCAGCCCTTGCCGTCTCCGTTGTCCCTTGACGGAGTGACGGACACTTAAAAAATATTCCGTGCAGTCGGAGACTACGCAGAAGCTCTCCGACAGGCTCTCCATCGACGCAGAGGGCTCTGCGTAACCTACGTAGAGCCCTTTAGAGTTAGAATTAAGTTCAGATGAAAGGGTTAGCATCAGGCATGTAGTCGAGATGGTTATGGTTAGGTTGCAGGGCGAGGGAATGTGTTATGCACATTATGTTTAACTTTCTCACAACTATAGGAGACAAGAACTCAATAATCAGTCACGACAATCTCTATATTTTTACGTCAAGCAAGTTCTGCAACATTAATTGATTCACAGCAGCAAGGCTTCCTGTGTATCCACGGCTGGATCCTATACTGCTCCGTGGCAGGTAAACGTGTTGTAACTCATGACAGATCAGTCTGCAGACAGACAGACAGGTGAGACAGTGCGGGAGTCAACAGGTTCTCACTTGTAGTCACACACGCGCTGACATGCTCACACAAACACACCCACTGATGTCAATCCACGTCGTGCGCATCTCATTAATGACGAAACGCAACAAGTTGGTGTTGAAAGAACAGAAACTGTTACGATGGCACACCTTTTTGGAAAACTAGGTTAAGGGAAACGCGATGTCAGACCTGACCATGCAGTATGTCAACTTCTTAACAGTATGCTCTTCTGTTCTTGACTTTTGTCTTTACTCTAATATCATATAAAAACACATGAATCGTGTAAGCAGAGGCAAGAACTTGACATTTAGGAGTTTTGACTACACCTGTTCTGTAAACGAGCATGTACTGAACGTCGTGGCTCGTGGAGAATTAATTTCCTCATATTTTTGCCACACGCTTGAAGTGCGGTTCAAGATGGCAGGTAATGCAAAGAAAGCGTGCGCGGTGGCAGTAGGTTAACGAGTAGAGGAGGTAGAGCGTGAGAAGGAGTTGACGACATAGCAGGGAGCAGGAACCGGAGATGAGCAGATAAGGAGAGGAAGCACAGGATCTACAGATGAGGCAAAGAGGGAAAGCCACCAGTGGGGGAAGAGTAGGAAGCTGTTCTCAGGGCGACAGTGAGAGGAAACAGATGTCATTATAAAGGAGAGGAGAGTACATTCATACTCTCTAAAACATAATTTGCAAGAAAACTATTGAAGGGAGAGCTGCATTATGGTTAAGAAAGTGTAGTGTGGGGTCCAGACAAGGGTTTGTAACTCAATGCTAAGACCACAACATTGCTTATGGGCCAAATCTGTAGAATGGCCATAAAGTGGGAGGTTGGTGTTGAAAGCTGAATCATTACTGCTTTACTTTGCTCCTCCACAGAGAAGTGAGCGGAAAAACGTGCCAATGGAACACAAGGAGGGAGCCTGTGAATAAACAGAGCCGGTGACTCACCCTTTCTGGGATGGGAGAGATGACCGCGGGCGGGGGCGTGGGGTACCAAACTGCCTTCACTACCCCTCTAAACACACCAATGTAGGCATTCATGCGCACACACAGTCCAAAACATGTCGCACACAGTTGACCAGACCGGGACAAGCTGGCTATTGTTGAAATGTCCCACCTAAAGCTGGAGCTCCTAGGGAGGAGGGGGGCAGGAGTTCAGTGTCCAGGGGATTTTTGGGGGGGATTGTGGAATGTGTGACTGGACAAACAAGGCTTGGAAAAGATCAGGTTCTTCTGAGAGCCATTTTCTTTTATTTCTCTTATTCAGTAAAATGTAAAATTCAGACGGAATTAAAAACAGGTGTGGACACAAACACCTTTTGCCCCACTGCCACACTCAACGGAAGAAAAAAAATCTTCCACGCTCGAAATTGTGGGAAAATTTGTGGTCTACATTAGACATATTAATAATATTTAGAGGAGAGGGCAGCTAAAGTTGATTAAGGCTAGAACCTCAGTCCAAAATAACCCCAATGTCCGTCTTTCATAGGCAAAGGACGCCCCACAGAGAACATGTAAAGTCAAGTTCAGAGATTATTATGTAAATTACCTGTAGTGTGAATTCTAATTATGGATTATATTGAAAATTTGAAAAAAAAAAGTGTAACCCACATGTGTCAAACTTTAGGCCCGGGGGCCAGATGTGGCCCACCATGTCATTTTATGTGGCCCATGAGTGATTAATTGGTCTTAAAAATTATGTGTTAAAATAGGTCTATGCTGCTTTAAGGCGTGCATTGACCATAAACTACATTACCCACAATGCATGGCGATTGCGTTACCCGCAAAGTGTCGGCATCCCACCACTAGATCGCAGTGTATCATTGTATACGCATCACACGACGAGTGAAATTGAAATTGAGACTGTGATCGCAGCAGAATGTGTGCACAAAAAGCCACAAACAAAAACGGTGTGACAGTGAAAGCTCGCTTTACAGTGAATGAAGAAATGTGACCTGTGCTTCAAAGTCTTTTTCTGAGGGTGTGTTTTTGAAGCAGTGCATGCTGAAGGTGTGTGAGCAGGTCTGCCCTCGACCAGATACAGACTTTTTAAAACGGTTAGTTTGTCAAAAATCACCATCGCGGACCGGGTTACATCTATAATGCATCATATTTGTAACGTGAATAAGTAATAAATACAGACATTTATTTAGCAATATGTTACGGAGTAGTTACCTTTAGTTTAGATTTATTCTGTATGACAGTTGCAACTGGCCCTGTGAGGGTAACCATTTTGCTGACGTGGCCCTCAGTGAACATGAGTTTGACACCCCTGGTGTAATCAATAAGAATTTTTTTTATAGATCATATAATCGAGATGTTTTATACAGATCTCCCCCAGAATTCAGCCTCACATATTAAGGATCTTTTGAAAGTGTTTTTAGCATCTGTGGTTTGGACTGTCCTGTCCTGAGGACACAGAGACTGGAAAAAAAAAAAAAAAAAACGGAGGAAAATTAAAAGTTTTACTTATTTCCTAAAGTTGAAGCTGTGGGTCAGGAACCACAAACTGGTGTCCACTGTGTATTTAACGTTCTGCTGTGGAGTCAACATTGCTCTCTGGGTCTAAAAATACAGAAGAAAAAAGTCTTACTGGGTATTACCATTATCTGTGTAATTGTGGCCATGATAGAACCTTAGTTATAACATAGCCTGAGGTTTGCTGGTCCCAAGCCCAAGATGAAAGGGGGAGGGTTGTGTCAGGAGTGGTATCCTGTGCTGATTGGCTGGACAGAGAGACAGAGCTAAAGAGGATGTGCAGCAGGTTAAGGACAGAGATGTAAATGACCAGACAAGATTGTTAAACACACTCTTGAGGAGCAAGAAAATGCCTGAGGAATGAAGAAGTGTCGTGGTACCGAGTTCCAAGAACAAGGGTGAACGTGCAGAACTTGCAGTAATTATCACAGAGGTGTAAAGTTGATCAGCCACATCATGACGATGTGAGAAAGCGTTGTTGGAGCTCAATGGAGGAAAGAAGTGAGGACCAGTGAGCAATTTTATGGGCGACATGACAAGAAAGTGTACCATAGACGCGATATCTGCCTGGTACTGTATGAGGAAGTGAGGAGTGGTAGAGAAGTATGTGATGGTGGTGTAGGAGGAAACATGTATGATAACAGCGAGACTGCGGTGCGGTGTGCAGTCGGAGCGACAGATGGGTTCAAGGTGACGGTGTGATTACATCAGGGATCAGAGCTCTGAGCCCCATCGTGTTTGCACTGGCAATGGACGAGGTCAGACGGGAGTCTCCGTGGACTATGTTGTGTGTGAATGACAGTGGAGACAGGTGGTACAGTGAAGATGCAAAGAGGAGAGGTAGTGAAAGTGGATGAGTTTAAACACCTGGGAGCAACCATCTAAAGCAATGGACGGTGGGGTGAAGGAGAGAGTGCAGGTGTGGTAGAAGAATAGCAGCAAAAGTGAAAGTCTACAAGATGTTAGCGAGACCCACTATGATTGTATGGCTGAGTGACAGTGGCACAGAAGGCAGAGCTGGACGTGTCAGAGCTGAAGATGAGGAGATTTCCGTTGGGAGTGACCAGGATGGACAGGATTAGAATGAAGCATAATCGAGGGACAGCTCAGGTGGACAGGTTTGGAAAGACAATAAGACAGGCAAGATGTACAGACTGAGGAGGGACAGTGGATATATATGGACAAAGGATGTTAAAGATAGAGCTGCCGCATAGGACAAAAAAAAGAGGAAGACCACAGAGAAGGTTCACAGATGTTGTGAAGGACAGACAAGGGATAGGGCAAGATGGGGGGCAGGTGATCCACTGTGGTGACCCCTAAAGGGAGAAGCCGAAAGAAGAGGAGTCACAGCTCCAATTATGATGGGTCTAAATGGAACCTACACATACAGAAGAAGCGCTGCACTGCAAATATAAAAGAGGAACAGTGAAGTCGCAGGCAGATGCACACGATGTCTGTTTTGTTCCCGTCATGTTTGTCATTGTCAATATATGAAGACACAGAAGCACAGCCTCACTGCTGCACAGTAAAAAAAATAATAATACTGTGACTGACTGATCGACAGATTCCAACCGAGTTCATAACAAGGCACAACAAGGCCACAAACAAAAACAGATTATCAGCGTGGCTGGAGAGTGCGACCAGTATTTCCTGTAGGATTTGCAGTTGCGAGGAGTTTTTACAAAGCTGCTCTTGTGAGGCAGTGGAAATCTGCTAATCGAATCACCTGCCAGGCTAATTAAAACACATGGGCCAACTCAAACTACCACCTGAATTTAGGATTAAATTATCCTCCTCCCCCCCCCCCCGCTTATGTTATTCCAAATAACCTCATCAGTCTGTATGTTTGCCGGTAACTTTACTGACAACAAGACCATATTTACCATAGCACTCGCTGCTTCCTGTTGAAAAGAGGATGTCAATTACACTTTACAAGTTCACAAACTTCACTTTCCAAAGCCTGCAAACACATCCTGAATATATCATAGAGTTTAATATTTATTTGGTGAGCCTTTTTGTTAAGTGGCTTAATTTTTTTTTTTCTCCCGTCATCACAGGCAGACATGTTGTTGTCTGTGTGCACAAGTGTCCCGGGCAGGTTCACAGACATGATGGCTTGTTTGCCAGCATGTTCGGCTGTCAGTTCTGCTGAAAGTGACACCTTTTTTAAAAAAAAACAACTCAATTATCATTTTAATGAGGCCTAATAAGTGAATGTCCGAAGTTGCACTGACATCAGAAGCTAAAAAAGGTCATAGACTTTCAGGACTTTCTCTTCCGACAGGTGAAAGCACTGAGCAGAGACTTTATATCACCCAATAACTCACTTTAAAACGACATGATTTGGGGCTGTGGGAGGAAACCATAGAACCCAGAGGAAACCAATGCATGTGCACGGAGAAAATACAAAACTACACGTGAAGCAGGTTTGAACACTGATCCTTCTTACCATGAGGCGAAAGTGCATAACGCTGCAACACTGTGCCACCTAATGTGAAGAGATGTTTTTCACTCCCAACAAATATGCTTATTTTTTAATCAATTTTTCTGGCTCTCTGTCTTTTCCACGCTAAAATCCATCAGAATCTGCGAAACCACAAAGCTTACTAGAGTAATGTTTTCCTCCAGGGGTGCGAGGGAGAATACAGAATTACTGCAATTGAAGCAATTAGAATTGTAAAAACCAAAATGTTATATTTTGTACATTCCTCCCGAGTCTGACACTGCTTTAATTTCACGCACATTTAGAACCCCAGTGTGTTGGAACTGTTTCATTTACTTATACCAACAGTAGAGTGTAAAACCAGGGGTGGCAAATATACGGCCCGCAGGCCATAAGTGGCCCGCAGAATGAATTTGTTAAAATGTCTAATAATAATAATAATGTGAAACACTATATCTATGTTTTGTGCCTTTGTGGATCCACCTGATCCATTTCAGGTTGTTCATAACATGTTTTGTATAAAGACACTTCATTGAATGTCATTTCTTGTGGTTATTATGCTGTTGTTTTACGGAATTCTAATGAGTCTGGTGTAAACAAAGGTTTTGATGGGGACACTGTAACTGACTAAGGGAAAATAAAGGTTCAACAAGTGACACACAGCTTTAGCACATTAACCCTTTAAGGAACTACTCAACCATTTGGTCGACCACACTTTAAGTCATCTCATTGAAAAATGCATCAAGCTGAACTCACTAACACTAAATTAACGTGACTTGTTCTAAATGTTGTACTTTAAGACTCATGCAAACCAGGTTTATTATGAACAGACATCTCAACCGTTTGGTAGAGGCCTGCATCTAAAATACTGTAGGGTCCAATTAAATATATATATATATACTATCATTATTGTTATCATAAGTAAATAAAATAAAATAATAAAAGCCTTTTTGTTCGTGCATACCTTAAAGGGTTAAATGTGCCATATGTAAGAATGTGGCCAAAAACGGTTACTACATCAAAATTTAAAATACAGAGGTCTTTTAAGTGTTGTTTTCTGACGTAACTGGCAACCCGTGGTTGCTCGGCAGCTGAGACGCTTCTGACTGCAATGATTGGTAGACGGCGGTAGGTGGCGCCACATGGCAAAACATGATTTGCAGTCTGCAAAATATTTTTTTAATGCAATTATTTTGTCTGTACTGTTGTTGGTGGTGAGTTCAGTTTGTTATATGAACATTATTCCTGAGTCTCTGTGACATATTAGGAGGATTTTATGGCCAGTTGCTTTACATTTATTACATAATGCACCTTTAACTTGCACCTAACATGCACCAACACATAGAAACGCACAGTTTTTCCTACCTTGGTGTCAACAATGGAGCAGGCGATCTGTTTGACATAGGCCAGGTCAGCACTTAGTGGCATCAGGACAGATTCTCTCGTCAGGCCAATCTGGATGAAGAAGGAAACCCCAGCTGGAGTAGGAGGCAGTGAGGGTATCACGGCCCCACCGGGCGCCTGACCTGCTGCCAGCTCCATCACAGGAAATCCGCCCGGAGCGGGCACCGTGGTGGCCATGGACATGGGTGCCTGCTGCATCATGTTCGTGGACGGTGGTGAGGAGCCGCCGGGAGGGAAGAAGACCTGTGCCATGGCCCCAGAGGGCATACAAGGGCTCGCGTTAGCCATTCACAATCCTGTCTGCTGTGCTGTATCCGAGGATCTCAACATACAGACGAACAAACACACGCCCAGGTGCAGTGTAGAGTTGCCAGGAAGCCCTCACTCATTCAAACTCAAACACACACACACACACACAGTAAAGTTGGGTGGTGTGTTGCTGTGGGTCCTCTTGTCCACCCACTCCCAGTGGATAAAAGGAAGAAAATCCTTATCCAGGAAGTGGTAGTTTGTCCTCTCTCGTGCCACTTCTGTTAACGCTGTCAAACGTCTTTTATTGTCCGGGCATGACAAGCATGAGCGTGGTTGCGTGCGTGTGTGTGTGAGAGAGACACACACACACACACACACACAGGGGGGGAAAAAACACACACACTCTCCTGTCGCTTTTCCTCCACCCCTTCTTTCCTTTCCTTTCCTTTCCTTTCCTTCCTTCCTTCCTCACCTTCCCTTGTCCACGAAGAAGAAGTTGCTCTGCAGAGGAGAAAGTCCAAAGTTGATTATGAAACTATGGGAGGGAAGAAAACAAACAAAACAAACCAAAAACTTTGTTGTGCTCTACCCTCCAGCTAAGTTACAAAATGGCCTCCTTGAACAGGAAATTGTGAGAAAGAAGGAGAGCAAGAGAGAGTCTGCACTCCTTTTTTTTTGGTTGTTGCCCTGTTTCAGTTTCAGTGTTTTCTGTGTAAAAGCAGAGAGAGAGCAGAGCTCTGTGTAAGGTTACCTCCCTCTCTCCTCCCTCTCTTCTCTCTCCCCTCCCCCTGCCCTCTCATCTGTGATCTTACCACAGTCAAGAAGGAAGTGAAATGAGTGACAGGTCCTTACACCAACACACTGTCACTAAAATGTCCCGCCCTCTTGAGTCCAGACTCCCAAAGTTTACCCTCCTCCTCTCTCTCTCTCCCTTTCCTCTTTCTTCTCACTCCCAGTTTAGAGGCCAGAAAAAGATCCTCTTTCACAGCCTGAGGGGCAGATCCACACTCCACAAAAAAAAACACTCCCATCTTTTCTTCATCTTCCTGCTCGCTACTGTAGCCTCTCTTTGTCCGTGTGTCAAACTATGTTTCCTGCCTCCAGTTCTTTGGAATCTACAGAAGAGGATTAGGGCCATGGAGGAAAAAAAAAAAATTGAGTTCAGACTTTAAAGCAGGATTACTATTGCAACAACACATCATCAGTAAGGTAAAACTAACCTGTCTCACGACAGATTTTAGTCAGAAATTCTGACTTTAGTCTCAGAATTCTGACTTTAAACTCAGAAATTCTAACTTTTAGAATTTTTAGAGACTATAGAAATTCTGAGATTAAAGTCAGAATTTCTGACTTTAAAGTCAGAATTCTGAGTTTAAATTCTGAGAAGAAAGCCAGAATTTCTGACTGTAAATTCAGAATTCTGAGACTAAAGTCAGAAATTCTTAGATTAAAGTCAGAATATCTAAGTTTAAAGTCAGAACTTCTGTGAATAAAGTCTGAAATTCTGAGTTTAAAGTCAAAATTCTGAGATCAAAGAAGTCAGAAATTCTGACTCAGAATAAAGTCAGAATTTCAGAGTTTAACGTCTGAAATTCTGAGATCAAAGTCAGAATTTCTGAGTTTAAAGTCAGAATTCAGAGATCAAAGAAGTCAGAAATTCTGACTCAGAATAAAGTCAGAATTTCAGAGTTTAAAGTCAAGAATTTCTGATTTTTAAGTCTGAAATTCTGAGATCAAAGTCAGAATTTCTGAGTTTAAAGTCAGAATTATGAGAATAAAGTCAGAATTTCTGACTTTAAAGTCAGAATTATGAGAATAAAGTCAGAATTTCTGACTTTAAAAGTCAGAACTCAGATATTTTTTTCCTCCATGGCCCTACTCCTCTTCCGTACAAGGCTGACAGAAGAGTTCAGTAAAAATGAGGGTGACATACTTTATGTGAGTCAGAATGAAGAGTGCACATGGTGAGAAGTCATCATGAAGCATGACTTAACTTATCTCGTGTATATGATAATGTGACTTTCGGGCCTTAAATAGATGCTAATGCTGTATAGAAAAGTGGAAAAATCCTCTTCCTGTGCCTTTTATAATAAACTACTGTGATGATCAAAATTGTCATTAAAACGTATTAAACACAGTCTGCTGTACTCAGTTGTGATGTGACTTAACACAATAGCTGGACACAATGTTGTTGTTTTTTTATAGCTTTTAAATGGGTTGTGTTTTCAACCACAAGAGGGCAATGTTTGGTAAAGTTGGCTAAATAGTGAGACATGTTCATGTTACTGTGACTTTATAACAAACATGGTCGACTGAAAAATAGATTCTTTTTTGTATTTTGACCTTCAATAAAGAAAGAATAAAGAAGGGTTAATTGAATCTAAGCCCAATTGACAATTGGAAAAAAAACAAAAACCTTTGCAACAGTGAACGCTACAAGAATTCTGACCTGACAACAAGCTAAGCTAACGCTAACAGCAGCTCAGCTAACTGAATAGTTTTATCTTTTAACACTTATTACATTAATGGTAGCAGCATGCCATAAAGAACAGTACAATAATTATTCTGGTTGTTTTTGTAAGTTTGTCAAGCCTGAATATAAGAAAGACGACACGACAAAGGACTGTCAATATCACTGTACAAAAATCTTCATTTTTTTTGTGTTGTTTTCTTTTCTTCCTTAATGACATACAACAAAGGACCCGTAAACAAACAAAAAAAGAGAGAGAAAGTCATCCGATACAAGCTAGAATGCAGTTCAAAAATATATAAGACAAAATTAATAAAAGGCAGGTCTCTTATCGCTTGTAGTTAGAGGAAAACAGTTTGAATACAGCTTAATATGATGTACAAAATATCACACAGTGATAAATTGCTAATAAAAAAATAAAAACACAAAGAAATGAGAGTCCTTTACCTTGGCCTCTGACTGGTAACAGTTTTACTTTTTTTTTTTTTTTTTTTGCATTTTTCAAAAGTTTTAATTCTTTTTTGCTTTTGTACAAGTTATACATTGCCATTATCAATCACAAGCAAGTTCTATGCCTAGCAAGGAAGAATGGTTCACTTATAATACTACAGTATTCTTACATCTTAATAATCAGAGTTGAAAAGAAAAGAACGCAAGAAAGAAAAAAAAAACAAAGGAATGGTGGACATTTACTGCACATAATGGCATCTCGAGTCATCATTCGCAGCCTCTTTTTTTTTTTTTTTTTCTTTCCTCTTGTGTCATACTGATTTGTCTTGATTCTAAGAGAGGGCACACAGTAGTTTAAACATCAGTAATCCTCACTATCGAAAAGAAAGGAGCAGCTTTTACACGTATGTAGTATTTACTCCCGATTGTACTAGAAACACGTGTCAAACATTTTCCTCCGCACCCTGTGTCTAAGAAACAGCATCCAGCGTTTGATGTAGTGCAACATGCCGCCAAATTGTTTTTAAATGTGATAACAGCAACTGTATATTATAATGTAGCTGCAAACAAACAAAAAAGGATATGCAGCGGAGTCCAACACCCTGTTTGGAGAAAACTATCACCTCCTGACTACTTCAGCCAGATTAGTTGCCGGATCACGTTTAGCAAAAGTAGAGTTTTAATTGTTTTTCGTTTCTTTTACATGTCTCTTCAGAGAGAGTCCAGCATCCCATTCATTACCTCTCTGGATAATGAGCAACTGATGCACATCAAACAAGAAGAGGTGAATCACAAACACACAAACCGAAAGCCTGAATAAATACACGTCTATATGCCTACACACTGGCATCGACTTCAAGAGGAAATTAAAACAAACAAAACAAACTGGGCGGCCACATGAAAAGCTAAAGAGATCCATTTCAGTCCATGTGGTCCTCACTGTGATGATATAATAATAATAATAATAATAATAATAATCCTCAGCTCTGTACACTCCTCAGCTCTGAACCCACTGCTGTTAACACAAGTGTTGTTAGTGAAATGATGGAACCGTGACGTGCGTTAGTGTAAAAGTTAATTGACTCGATGAACATCTATCGTCCGATATGTAAAAAAAAAAACATTTTTTCTCACACACACACACACACACATGAAACATGTCCCTGATTCTGACTCAAGACTGACGAGGTCTTTCGTAGCACCATGATTTAACTAGTGCGCATACAAACACACACAAACGCGCTCGCTCTCTTTTGTACAGTAAAAAGTCACAAAAGACAACAATCAGTCATTAGTTGAGAGAATAAAAACGTCCACAGACTGTGCTCTCATGATGTCCATCTTTCAAACCAGATAATAGGGGAGTGCGACGCCTGCGATCGGTCTGCAAACGGAGAGTTCAAACTGAACATTTGTAGAAATGGACCTTCGCTCGAGTAAATGTGTACATTTACCGTATAGAGTGGATTGTACAGGAGATCATTTATATCTCACTCACACACACACAGGTAAAATAAGAGGCAGAATCACGGGGGCACTTAAATATCCAGACACGCAATGAGAACTGATGACTTGGCGATGAAGTTCAAATTAAAGCTATCCGTTTAAACACTGGTTAGTGACCATTTGGCGCCTCCTTAGATCACACACACCTAAGTTAAACATACTCCAACCCCAAATACAACACCTCCCTCACACACACACACACACACACTTCCCCTGGAGTCTTTGGAATGTAATACATTGTCGTCCAATGCAGAGGTTGGTCAGGTGTTTCCGTCTTACTGTTTGAAATCATGCCTCCGTACAGTATATGTATCATAGATAAATGATTTTGCAGCGATTCATAAAAAAAAAAAGAAGAAAAAATCAAATGCAACCAAGCATTTGTGTGTGTTGTGTGCGCTTTGCAGTGTGAGTGTTTCCACTGTGGTTTTTTTCTGTTCAGTTTGTCAGCAGTTCACGCACAAATGGTGCTGTGCAATAACCACTGGCAGACTGAGGGCTGGAAAAAAAAAAAAAAAAGAAAGCAGAACACAATACTGTAGTGTAGAAAAGCGTTACTCCAGACATAACTTGTTTTTTGTTGTTGTTGTTGTTGATGATGAAAACAGAGCAGTTAAAGGTGAAAAAACATGTGTGATTAGTATTACAAGAAGTCAGTGAGGCATCGGAGAACAGTGAGGAATCGAGGGGAGGTGATGTCCTGTGGTGGTGAACCCAGCCGGCAGGGTGCAGGACAGAGTGTTTATGTGTGTGTGTGTGTAGGTAGGTGAAGTTCATCCACTCTCCTTTGGCCCAGTTGTGGTTATAGGACTCTAAAAAGGGAGAGAATAGGGAGGTAAACACAATTAGAACAGCAGACAGAGCAAACTGTGTGACAAGGCAAATTCATAGTTTGCACATCTGCAAGTCAGCTACGAGCTGAAACAATTAATCGATTATTAATCGATTACTAAATTAATCGTCAACCAATTTTGATAATCGATTAGCTTTTTTCATTATTAAAACAAGATTTCTGATTGTTTTAGCTTCTTAAATGTGAATATTTTCTTGGTTTCTTTGCTCCACATAACAAAGAAATCATTAAAACTGAATCATTTTGGTTTGTGGACAAAACAAGACATGAGAGAACATCGTCATTTACAGGTTTGACAAACACTCATCAACTTTAAAAAAATATATATTTTCTGACATTTTATGGACCAAATGATTAATTGTTAGTTGCAGCTCTAAAGTCAGCTATAGTCCACATGAGGTACTATGAGCAGGACTATGGACCCTATGAGGACGCCCAGCCCAGGATTTGTTACCACTACACCAGCAGGTGTAAGGTAAGATCAAATCTAATGTCCCCAAAGGCAGCTGTTATCAGACAATTAAATCACTTCAGTTGTTCCTCAGGAGTAAAGTGGTTCCGCTTGAGTTATCTTGAAGTCTGACGATTTCATCCTCAGCCTCTTGAATATGAGGTGAAATGAAAACTCAAGCAAGAACAATTACCAATTACCTTTCAGTCCTGAGGACATAATAACCTGGACGACAAAGCTTTAAGGGTATATACATATATCTGATCTCACACTGGTCTCCATCTCAACATTGAGACCACACTGTCCCCGTCTTGCACCCCCTTCCACAAAGAAACCACACTCCTTCGTCTTACCAGGACGACAACAGTGCTGTCACACGAATATCTTGGCAAGTGCATCTGCTCCAGCGCTGGCAATGAACGGCTGAGAGGAGTGGAAGGCCACGTCATGGATAGCCTCGTCGTGTTTCTTCCTGTGCGCCGTGATCTCCTGCACGCATGTCCTGTTGTCCAGCATCCACAGACGCACAGAGCAGTCATGGCCTGCAGGGGGCAGCGAGTGAGCGAGCGGGTGGAAACAGACAATTGTACAGGTTAGTGAGACTTAAAACACGAGAACTGATATTTACATTGCGTCAGCTGAACTCTCTCAAATTATCCTCCTCTGATTCTTCTTACACTGATCTAATAATTAAAATCATATTTTATGTAACAGCAGCATGAGCAGAGATTTTAATTCACTCATCTCCTAATTGTCTCTCACTATCACTCATACGGCCATGATGTCCATAAGTATTTGAACATCTGGGAAGCCAGATCTGATCTCGTGGGCACGGGAGATGCATCCAGGATGTATTTTGATCCCAGGTGTGAACAGTTGAACTTTTCCATATGCACGAAAAGCTTCTTCTGCAATGCATGTCACTCAAGATTGAACAGAACAGGTAGAAAGGCGTTTTCTATTTTTTATTGACCAAATCACCTTGAAGGTTGTTTATTTTCTAATCTCTTTTATATAAAACAATCCGCCTCTGCAGGTATGATCATTTCGCAAGTGGTAAGACCATCATTTATAGTATTTATAGACTTAAATCATCCTCGAAGAAGTCCATATTGTGATGAATAAGAACAGGAGTGGTACTCACTGCCAGAGATGAGGTAAGTGCCTTTAGGGTCTGTAGTAAGACAAGTGACTGCATCCAGATGAGCCACCATTGAGTGGACAACTTTACCTGTAAAAACACACAACAAAACAAGCTCGTTTAGATGCATTTACATCCCCAGAAGTGGAAACTAACAGATAACTGGAAGAAATATACCCGTCTTATTGTCTAGGTAGCGGATGGTGCGGTTTTCATGAGCAGTGATGGAGACAGACTCAGACGGGTGACTGACCACTCTGTTGATCAGCTCGCTGCCTGTGAATGGAAGACAAACGGCAACATTCTAATCAAGTATGCTGCAGTGATTCATCTAAATATCATTTTGAATTGTGTTCTTTATAATTTACGGTTACAAATTGCGTTCACATCATACCGTCCTTGGTCTGCGTCTCTAGCGCAGTGATGCTCTGCTCCGTGCTAAGGTCATAGAGCAATGTCTCGCCGCCGTCAAATGAAACCACCACCTGGTTGGGGTCAACAGCCACAAAGGCCACTGAGGTGGGTGTTCCATGCTCTGTGATGAGACAGAAGGACATGAAGTTGTAGAGCGCAGATAACAAAAAACAAATGTCAAAGGTGAGTCACAAACACAAGGACGACTACCTCGCTCCTTATTGAAGACAGACAGGCAGGGGGCCGAGTTCTGAGGGTCCCAGATGCGAATGGTGCCGTCGGCCGAGCACGAAGCGAGGCGGTGGTGAAATGCCGAGTAGGTCAGACCCCAGACACTGTCCTCATGGCCTGCTAGTACACTGCTCTCAATGCCAGGATCTGAATGCACAAACACTAATATTTAGAAGAAAAAAAAAGCACATACACTCCCCTGGCCAAAAGATTACATCACATACCGTACATTATTTCACTTGCTGCCAAACTAACAACTCTGTGGGGCTGTTTTGTAATCTGTAATCTAACCCTAGCCCAAATGACCAGGATTTTTGGTCATATTCCAAGATAAGTCATCATGCGAAAACTGTGAAAGAATGGTTCAGGGAGCATGAGACATAATTTTCACACATGGATTGGCCACCAGAGTCCAGACCTTAAAGGTCCAATGTGTGAAATGTCAGTGAAATTATTTTCATTTGCGATGATGTGAGGGATATTCAGCTTCACCATTAAATGTTGTTCAAGATCATTTTGAAAGTGCATCAACTTAAAACAGCAAGAAGGTTAAAGGTTTTGTCAAAGGAGACAAATAAAGTGGGAGAGTGATAGAATAAGAGGCCAGATGAGCGGGAATACAAGGGAGACCTGGCCCTGTTTCTGTTGGACTACTAAGCATAAATTGTTTGTATTTGTAGACGACAATACCATTTCCCAACTGTAAATGGTCACCGCAAACAAAGCCTACACTATGGATTCAATTATATGTGACATTGTAAAAGCTCATCAGAGTGATGCCACGCCATAAAAAAGCTAAAGACGGTCAAACTACAATTTTTTGGCTGAGCATATCATTTCTTAATGGCGATGTTGTTATAACGTGATGCTTAATCCTTAGTTGGGAATCACTGACCATAGTTATCGTAAGGATCCACATTGAGATCTGGCATCTTCCAACACCTGACCGTTCCATCTAGACCTCCGCTGTAGCACGATTCCCCATCCTCACCCATGGTCAGTGACAAAACGGCTCCACTGGACAAAAATAAACCAACAAAATGGTTAGTGAAAGGTTTAGCGAAACGAGTTGCGAGTTGTCATTTGTCTTGGACCAAACTCACCTGTGTGCTCTGAACGTATAAATGGGCTCAACATCCAAAGCTGCATTCCTGCGGACGGAGAGTCTTTTTAATTCTCTCTTTACATTGATTTCATGTTGTGCGTTATTCTCTGTGGCTTTAGGGGGATCTTACTTTTTAGAGTGCATGGCCTTGTTGAGGTTCCACAGCTTTAGCGTCCCGTCCTCAGAAGCCGTGAGCAGCACCGCTTGGCTGGGGTGAAAGGTCAAAGCGCGGATGGCGTCGAAATGGCTGCGTAGTGTGAAACGTGGGTTCCACGTCTTCTTAAACTCCTCTCTGTTGTCCTGCATCTGAGACATTTAAGAACAGATTTTAAAGCATGCACGCACGTGTAAGCTTAATTCAATCCTGTGCATTGACCAAAACGAAGATGTAATTACATCCATGCTTAAATCGTTGTCATTGGCAACAGTGAGATCAGCCAGTTCGCCAAGGTTCATGTCCCCTCCTCCAACAGCATCCATGATGAACACGTCAGAGGAAAAGCCCAGGGCGCCACCTGCAGGTTAAGGGGGTAAAGGCACAATAAATGTAATTTCCCTATAAATACAGACGGTAAAATATAGCATCCAGCTTGTTTCCTGACTCCCACACAATGCACCAGAAGGAACAGTATTTATAGGTTTGGGAAAAACTTTATAAAACTACTCCTACGCAGGCTTGGAAATTGAAGAACACTAAAGAAAAGCAGCTTCAAAACTTAAGACTGAATAAGCTACACTCAGAAAGAACACTTGGGAGGTGACAGTCTACGGGCTTCTATGGGGCTTGTTTGGCAGTGAAGTCTTACCTTCACAGGATCGAGCTGGTCCCGATACGGAAGGGGGCGGGGCAGGTTTAGGGGGGAAGTCCGACATCATGCCTTGTAACTTGTTCCTGTGGTTCTCTGAACCCGGCAACAGGAGAGAGACACAAAACATCCAGTCATGCAGAGAGGTGGAGGAAGAAACGCAGAGGCCAAGAGATGGGAACAGATGGCACAGGCGAATGTAGACGGGAGGCAAAACTCATTCTTCAACATGACAAACTAATAGGATTTCACAGCTTTCGTCTTGTGAGAGGATGAAATCAATAAAAAATCACGGGGGCTAAAAGTGTAAATATGACTCAAAGAATGAAGTGTGGACATAAAACAAGCAAAGGCAGCATGCGTGGCAAACCTGTGAAATGACCCCCAGAAACACAGAGAATACATCTACAGACAGAGATGACAGCTATAAGGAGACACAGACTGACAGCTTGTGAAACAGGACAGAGAGACAGGTGGTTGGGAAAAGAAGCTGATTTTATTGACAGGAAGAGATGCCGAGACACAATGAGAAGTAGGAGATAAAAAGGTGAGCAAGGGGGGGAGTGGGGAAGGGGGCAAAAAGGACAAATACTCTGGTGGCAGTGATTCAGGCAGTGCTGGTGCTGATGATGTTGCTATGGCAACAGCATACCTAACTCCCGTCCGTCCCCCGAGATCCGTGCCTCCCCTGCCCCCTCCCCATCCTCCCCTGAGCCCAGGAAGTCGAATTCTCCGAGGGCATCTTCTGAGTCATCTTCGTCTTCCTCGTCCTCTGGGTCCAGGTCTGTGGTCATGGGCTCCGTTGCCATCTGGCCAAGAGAACAGAGAACATTTGCAGAAGCAATATTAATAACTAAATTGGACATGAATTAATATTATTATGTGTTATAAGTTTGATATTGGGCCGATTGATCAAATAAGAAGATGCATAAAACTATGTGCAATAGAGCTGACCAAGTGTTAATTGAGTGACACGTTTGTTTATTGCGCGACAAGTAAAATTTGACTTAATTTTTTTGAATGACCAAATTAATTGATTAATAAAGGTCGCAACAAATAAAATAAACAAAAAATGCCACAACAATACAAGACTGACGCTGAAGCAGGAGAACTTGAAAGTGTCCGATGATCATGTGGGCTGGCATGAGCCCAGAATAATGCATTTCAATTACCTTTTTAAAGGAGGTTGAATCATGGAAAAAAGGAGCCAAATGCTCAATTAAGAGTTGAGCTGTTCGACAGTATATCTAAATGTATAAAAGAGGTCAGCAAGCATCATCTAAAAACTATTCTGCCGCATACTCAAACATGTCAAAGGGATTAACTTCATCCCAAACTGCTTCTTCTGCTACTAAACTGGCACATGCTGAAAAGGCAGCTCTGGAAGCTCAATCTGCTGCTTTAAAGAACACGATGTAGAAAACCATCATACAATCAAAAATGGAGAAGGCAGAACTGGATGGGAAAAAAAACCAGCAGCAGTGTATGATAGAATAGAAGCACCGTTAACCTCTGATGAAACTGAAGCGTGGTGATGCTATAAATGCTCACTATGATGCAGCATGCAAACAAGAAAACACTAAATCCACATTTGATGAAGCTTCAGTTTTGGAAATGATTTAAGTTGCTGCTGCACCAAAGAATCCACTTCAAACAACCGCTAGACATCTTCAAATTAGTTCTCATCAAGCTACCGGGCTTCTTGATTCACAAACGGAAAATCAAGAAAACAGTTGTATCTTGCATGAATGACAACTGTGAAAACTAGTTTCTACTTTCTAGGACAGTTCAATTGTGGTCAAGCCAGAAACTTGGTTTGCATATGGAGGCTGTTGTTGTATATTACACTACATGGATTTCACTGTTGAAAACCACCAGACTGGACTAATTCATGAACTGTGAGGGTTTTCTGATGTGGACTTTTAGATGTGAATAGTATTTGGTTCTATTCTAACTCAACTATGTGCAATAGGGCTGACTGGTTATTAACATGTGTTAATTGAGTGAAACTTCGCTCTATCAGACTATATTGACCAAACTTTGCCACTGGAGCAACCTTGGTAAATTGCAGTGGGAGTAATACACAAGTCCTTATATGGACATCCTGGGGTGTGTGTTTATAGGTCATAAAATGCATGTTTCTGTGTTCTTATGTGTTGCTATGACTCATTTGAACCCAAAAGTAGCAATATTTGTGCCGAAGTGACAAAATAGACCTTTTTTTATTTCATTTTTGTTCATAAAAACGAGCCAAGAGAAACTTTGAAATGTGGCGTATTTCCAAATTTCACAAATTCAATCAGATTTTAAAACATTTTAGTACTTTTTGCTCAGCTGTGTTTATTAGTTTATTATAGTTGGTGAAAAGCCTATAGTTGGTGAAAAGCCTATAGCTTGTTCTGAAAAGGAGGATGTTAGACATTGCATATCCTTATCGCCTCTGTACATGCGTTTTAACATAGTAATGGAAAAAAGCAGCCCAAATGCTCTGTGTTCTAAGGGTTAAGCAGTAATGTGTGGGTCAAGCAGGTTAGACGACAGAGAGGGCAACAGTTTTCCAACAGTGAACAATGTCCATTTTTGTTCCTCTATACTGAAGGTCAACTGGAGCAATAAACAAAATATATATCGGACAATATGAATAATCTCTGTGCATGCTTTAAGTGTTATGCTTTAAGTGTTTAAGTGTTCAATATATGATCATCATCACTGTGATTTGCAAATTATTGTCCGCAAATCAATCTCATTTTTCACTGATCTTACCTTTACACGTGACTTTTTGCTCTTGCGTGGTCCATCGATGCAGTCGGCTGCCATGCCTTGGAAGTCGTCTTCCTCGTCACTGTCATCTTCATCGTCGTCCTCACAGCCGTGCAGGAAGGGGATCTTATCCAGCACCGAGCCGCCGAGACGCTCCTTAGAGCTTTCCTTGCCAGCATTCCTACAAATAGATACATACTTTAAAGTCTGCTTCTCCCTGCATGTTGACCTGAGTTATTTAAGGACAACAGCTTCACAACACAATATAATTAAATGTACAATACAGATACACAACCTTAACAGATAAATATCTGATTCACAGCAATGCATACCATTATATCATTCAAATATTACAAAGATTATCATAAAGCAATATCATAGAGGTCAAATTCTCTGCTTTATCTTTGTCAGAACAATAATTGTATTGTAATATGTAATAAGTGTTGCGCATTTCTCCCAACTACGATCAATACACCATAATATTTTGTAAGCCATGTCTTTGAATATTGTAATGGTAAATTCAATTCTTTGTCTCAGAGCTACAGCTGCCCAACAGAAGATATGAGGTCCTTTTGTGTATTAAAATTAGGATGTCTAGACCCAACTTGCACCCAACTACAACGTCTGCAGGATACCTCTGTGGGAGTTGCCCCCCGTAGACAAAGGGGTGTGAAAACACGACCTGGAGGGGCAGACCCCTTCCTCAGAAAAAGAGATCTGAAAGGGATGTTGCCCAGGTATAAATGTTGAGGACTCACTATGCTCTGGGTCTTTCTCCAGCTACGACCACTCGTGTGTAGATTGACCTTTTCTTTGTAGAGAAAAACCTTGTCGGCTGACTCTACAAGTCTCTATTTCATTCTTCCCCAGCAGCAGAGAATTTCCACAACAATATATAATCAGGTTGGGGGCCACAGCGTGTCAGCTTCCACAGTCTCACCTCTTAATTTGCTCCTCGATCTGTCTGACCAGCAACGACTCTCCACCTGCCCGAGGCTCAGGCTCGGTGGAGGTTTCACTGACTGGGGGTCCGTTGGCTTCCGGACTGCTTCGCCCGAGCAGGGACCGCACACGCTTAGACCGCATGTCCAGGATAGTGTCTGAATAACCCACCTCTTCCAGGTATCTACATTCACATTAAACAACACATGAACATAAACCCATACAGATGAATAACCTCTCGTCTCAACGACACATTTAAAGCTAATGATTAATCACAGGTTCAAAAGGAGACAGAGGTGGATTACCTGCGTAGTAGCTGACGTCCTTCCTTCCAGGACATCTGATTGACTGGCTCTGAATCTGACTCAGCTGGCCCATTGGGAACTACAGAAAATAGATTGGTCACTAGTGATGTAACAGCAGGGGCATGAGCAGGAAAAGAGAAAGTAGAAATCTTTCAGAGAGAGACATCATAGCAGTAGATGGTATAGCATTACCAAATAACACTCACTGGACACATATATATTATTGCTCATTCGTGCAAATATCTAATCACATGGTGTAACCTTCATTTAGGCATGAAGAAATGGTCAAAAGCTAACTGCTGAAGTTCAAACTAAGCATCAGAATGGGTAAGAAAGGTGATGTAAGGGACTTTTCATGTGGCATGGACGTTGGTGCAAGCTCAAACGCGCTGGTCTGAGATTCTCACACACAACCAATTCTAGGGTTAACAGAGAATAAAGAGAATATCCATTCCAGGGAGCAGCAGATATCTGGGAGTGTTTTGAAACGAGATAAAAGGCAACAGTAACTCAAATAACTCCATGTCTGAATGCACAGCCCATCAAAACTTGGGAGCTGATGATCTACATTGCTTTATGACCATAACGCACCGCGTCGCAAAAGCTAAAATCATCTCAAACTGGTTTCCTGAACGTGACAGCGAAATGAGCTCTCCATCCAGTAGAGCACCTTTGAGGTGAGATGGAATAGAAAAAAATGGGTCCAACCAATGTGAAGGTGATACAGTAGAAACAGTAGAAAAGTGGCTTTGATTTAACTCACTTGGCTCCGCTTCTGTCTCTGTTTTTTTGTCACCAGGACTCTGGTCATTTCCTGTCTTCAACTTCTGGTGCTTAGCCCTGCAACCAAACAAAAAACCACACGAGGGCGGCATTACATGCAAATACAGCGACCGCCACTAAGCCTAACTAAAAATAGCTAAGGATAGCTAGTTGAACAGATACAAGATGAAAGGAGACGGGAGGAGAAATAATAATGGGGAGTTTAATGACATTTTGTTGTACCTCTCTTGTTTGAGGGCATACTCCAACATTTTGATCCGCCTCACCAGGTCCTGTTTCATATTTTCCTGCCCTTTCCTCTCACCCTGAAGGAACGCCACCTGAGCCTGAAACACACACACACACACACAGGATGGTTAAGAACACACACAAACTACACACATAACCATAGAAATATGGTATTTATACAGAAAATGTCAAATCAATTTAGACACTGCAATAACTCGGGTCAAGTTGATAGAAAAGCTCTTACTGGCTCAATTATAGGTAAAGGACAACATACATGACGTGAGATCAACAGAAATCACAAAGGGGAGACGTGTGTGAGAGTGGAGGAAAGATGTTTGATGTGACGAGCATAGCAACCATGACTTCTGAGAACCCAGAGGAGTAAGTAGAGGGTTGTAGAACAGGGCTCTTATTTTTAAACTTCTCCTAACCGAGCCCTCACTGCGCATCTGCAGAGGAGGGAAAAACAAGAGACAGACCGGCCAAATTCAAATACCCTCTTTTAAGACACATCCTTCCTTTGTGTGCTTCCTCTCTCCTTTTACATCCGTTTCCTTCCTTGCTACGCTGATAAAATTCTTACCTTGAGGAAAGATGTGTTGTTCATTGACCATTCTTGCTATTTTAGAACAAATCTTGTGGAAAGAAAATAAACAGTGACCACACTGCATTCTTAGGTCGTGTTTTTGAACAACACAGTGATTTGCATAGGTAAACAAATATCATGTGGATCATTCCACAGTGGAAAAAACACAGTTTGGTTAAAAACACCTTCCACTGTTTCTCGTCTTGTGATTTGCAAGCAGATACAATTATTCCATATTCTCACTCTCTTTGTGCCAATGGGATCTGCAGGATAAACTCCGCTCGTTCCACACAGTCCATTTTCTTCTGTGCACCCCCGTGTCTGAGTCCACAAAGTCTGCTCCCACATGCATATGCTGTTCTGTAAAACTAGAACAGTCTAAAAACACCATCTCAGGGGGCAGACACACGGTCTACTTGAACGGATAGTCAATCACCCTGAAAAGAGCACACGCAGACACACACACAGTCATATATACTCAGCTAGGAAGGCTGGGGCGAACACAGGATAATCTGCTGATTAATGCCACAACACTTTCATGTGGTACTGACCAAACCATACGGACAAAATAGCAAGCGAGGAAAAAACGGCTTGCCTCGTATGAACTGCTGTGGAATAATATTGTGTTCCATGAAAGCGGCTGGCACAGGGTTATAGCCGCTACAGCGGCGAGCTAATGGAGGATTCCCAGCAGCCACACACAAGTAGTAATTGTGCGCTCTGTTGTGTTTACATTTGCATGTTTTACAGTAGCGCTTGTTCCAGTCTGACACAACCAGACACAAATTTGCCAAATTACGAGCCAAGCAGAGCTCCACTGTAGTGTGAGCCAAGTGGAGTTGGAGTGTGGGAGGTTCAAATACCAGGAAATGGCACTAGGGGAAATATATGGGTTGTATAAAAATGTTATTGTTATTATTGTTATTTAATAGTTATCACAAAAGGCTGAAAGAAGTAGGTCACACAAAGGCACTTTATGAGTTATGTGGGCAATCTGCATTTCTTCTTCTTCTAATATTTTTTGGCACGCTGTACACAAAGTGGTGTAATGCTGCCTTCCAGTTCGAAGTTCTAAATCCGCAGTTCAACCGTTTGAAGTTCTTTATCGCAGTTTTTCTCTTATCATTCCTTCAAAGCCCTCCTTCTTCTTATTTTCTTCATCATAGTTCACAGTTCTTTATCACAGCTCAAAATGTGTCAAGGTTCGCAATCCGTCTCCTCTCCAGTCTCTTTATGACAGTCCAAAGTTCTCCTTCATTCTCATCCTCATTCTTTAATCCTCATCCTCCTTCCTTAATCCTTCTGGATTCTTCCCGTCTCTCAAAGCTCCTCTCATTTCCTCAGTGCCATCCCGCCAATCCTCCCCTCCTTCTTCTAATAATTTCCGGCAAGCTGTAGACTGAGAGGTGTAATGCTGCCCCCCACTGTTCTAGGTTCTCCTTTATTTATATCTGCATTCCTTTATCCTCATCCTTCTGGATGCTTAATCCCTTGTAAACACAAGTGTCCTGTTTATGATCACTGTGATTTACAATAAATCAAATGACTATATATTAGGATTATTTGATTTTGATTTGAGTGAGATTTGTCAGCTCATCACACAAGTCCCTGATATCAGCTTTTTTTGTTTGTTTCCTGAAGTCACTACACATCAGCATGTACATTAAATATGGATGGATCAAAGGTGTAAAAAAAAAAAAAATACATCTTCACCATTTTCACACCAAGATTTTGGTTCTCATCATTAATTTAAATACTTGTTTATATGCTGAAGTGAACACTAACGCAGTCTCTTAGCTCAAAAGAAACACACAAACATCCTGAACCAACTCATTTGAATGAAGCAAAATCATTCCAACTTCTGAGTGGAATGCCTCTAAGTCACCCTTTAAGGAGGAAGGGCGCACGTTTCGACAGCTTCTCGCGCGGAGACGAGTTACAACCTGCTCACAAACGCATCACACACACCCCTGAGCACCAGACAGCGTTGTGTTGTGTTCCTCGGAGGACAGGTTCCCACTAGTGCCCAAAATACACTTCTTTTTTGGACAAAACAGAGACAATGCTTATACGTAAAGCCCAAAAAAAAACAAGTTTCCTGATAGACAAAAGCAGCCAAAACAGATAAGTGTGTCAAGGGTTCTATTCTTTATCTACAGCATCCATATCATTCTTTAGCTCTGACGTTGTTTTGCTTGCTCCTCTTTTTATAGTCGTACATGTACATGGTTTAGTAGAGATATATCATTGCATAAAGACACACAAAGTCTTTTATCTGACAGAGGCAAGTCATTGAAGAGATGTCACTTGTGCCGTTTTAGATTTCCCTGTCCTTGATATTCTGCCATTTGCCTGGCTCAGACTGGAACACGTTCATTTTCACTGTGCATCTGAACTGGGCCAACAGAAGTGGGACAAGGCTCACTTACCAGATATTTAAGATGTTCTTGTCAAAAGACGAGACAAAAAAAAGAACCTGACAATATCGTTTGAGAGGGTAATACTTTGAAATAATCCAGCTATACAACTATCCGATGTCATCAAGCAAACCCACTACAAAGTCCAACCGTGTGGTTATTTTTCTTTCTCTTAAAGTGGTTAAAGCAACAAAGCCTAAAGTACAACAAAACCTTGCCGTGAGCAAACCTGTCATACCAGCTGATCTCCCTCTTTCCTGTGGGTGGGTTTTCCTTCATGTGGCCACTGACCTTTCCATAGCATGTTGTAGCACAGAGAGCTGCAATATTTAGCCTGTTCTGTCAGGGGTTCTCTCCGATAGCTGCAGAACAAGGTCAAGGGCAGCTTTCCTCCTCCACTGGACACCCTCCATCTCCTCATCCCTCCATCTCCTCATCCCTTCACCCCCATGAGAGAATCCATGTGCCAACAAGTAGAGCAATGAACTTTTCTGGGACAGTGTGCTTTGACGAAGTGTTAGACAGCAAGTGTGGGTCTGAGTATTAAGCTTGAGAGTGACATCCTAAAAAAGTTGGAATTGAAATAAGATTTAGACGTGATAATTTGTGTGAATATATAACAGGAGTGCAGCAGGTCTGTAATGGTGGGAGGCAAACTGATAATGAGTGATAATTATGTACATTATGCATGTGTGGATATCATGTGTGCAACATGGCTGAGAACGCAGACGTTTCAATTAGAGACTCATACCCAGGGGACACCTGGGCCGCTCTTTACAGGAAGTGATGTCATTTGGGTCACCAGTAATCTTTTCTACACCACTAATGACACGATTAATAAAATTAAACAGGGATATGAAGAGGGGATATTTTCTTATAGAATAAGTACAGTAAAAATGTGAACAACGCAGTCTGTGCAGCAGCAATGTGACTTGACAGAATACTCTTGGGGGGGAAAAAAGCTTCTTAAGTAGCGAGACAAGGCCACTGCCACCTGTCCAACTGTGCAGGGACTTAATTCTTGGCCTGTCACTGGAGAAGACACAGCAACACAGGTGGCCAATCCACTTCAAAACCAGACTCACAGATGTCACATGTGTCACAGAGACACTTCATGCAGCAGACAAAGACTTTCACACTGCCACACAAAAACAGTCATCAACAGATGATGGCGTTATTGTCTGTTGAACTTAAAAGGTAATGGTTCTGCCGTTGCTGACATTTTTAATTTGAGCTCCATTACTTACTATATGAATGAATACTGTGACAGTGCTTACTGTATAAGAAATGGCTCAAGAGGTCTGCCAACTTGCATGGGGACAGCCTTCCAAGAGCACTGACAACAAAAGCCACAGGCTTGTAGCCAGTGGGTGTTAAAATGTAAGCTAGGTCAATTTTTCAGCCTGGCACTCCAGTGATCCACTCTCCCCCTCTCTCTCAGCACAGGATGCCGCGCTAATTGTACCCGAGAAAGCAGAGCATGTGCAGAAAATGTGCACACATACACAAAGTGCCCTAACAAGTACTAATGGCACGTTGGACATGGCAGTGTCCTGCTTCTGGACTTTCATTTCCCCATTTCCCCTGCACGTGCCTGTAAAAGCAGAGCACACGGCACGTTTGTTATTGTTCATCCATATTTTATCAACGTCCTATTTATAACCACGAAGCTTCGCGTTGGGGCAAAGTGAGAAGCATAGTGACAGAGAAGAGGCGATGATGCGTCTATTTCTGTGGTTCTGTTGAGCCACTCGAACCCCGCAAAATATTTAAAACTAATTAAAAGCAAACTGAAGTTACAAGCGGACCACATACGCTGGAGGAGTACAACATGTGTATGTAGAGTAAAATGCCTAAGGCCACTATTAGATTTGTTTTTGTTTTTTTAGCAATGCTGTGAATGAACATACAGTAGCAGTAGCTGCAACTAACCATTTCTTTCATAATCGATTAGTCTGGTTCATTATTTTTCTCAATTACTCGATTAGTTGTCGTGTTATCCAAACAACAAAGTGATGATGAAATTACACCAGGTTCAGTCAAGACGTGCTTGAGCATTTCACGTTAGGGGTGGGTCAAAATATCGATTTGGTGATATATCATTGCCCTTTCTTTGATACACCAGAGTAAATAACAATATTTTTATTAACAAATTACAGTTCTCTAAAGTAAACGGTCACTGCCAGTTTCTCCTCGCGACGGGGCTGTTGAAATACATGAGGGAAACTTGGGTCGAAGTTTTTTTTTATTTTCTTGTAATTGTGTATTGTATGTTTTGGGTAACATCTACTGCACATCTGTCCGTCCAGAGAGTGGATCCCTCACCTGTGGTTCTCCCTAAGGTTTCTACCTTTTCTCCCTGTTATAAGGGTTTTTTTTCCATAGTAGTTTTTCATTACCCTGGTCGAGGGTCTAAGGACAGAGGATGTTACCAACCCTGTGAGGTCCAGTGAGACAAACTGCGTTTTGTAAACTGTGGGCTATATAAATACATTTAATTTGATAGAAGTAACCTGGCTAAAGAAGAGAGAGTTTACCGCAGAGAAAGCCAAGTTATGCTGTGAATAAAATGAGAAATCCTGCACTTTAAACTTCTCCGTCTAACTGAAGAAAACATAAGACCAGCGGGATCGTGACGGGTCGCTATATGATCGTCTTATCACAGAATTTTGCACAGGACTGTGTGTTTATGCGTTTTCCTAACATTTCTCAATCCTCGAACAATTTGATGAGTAAGCATGATGTTGCACAGCAATGCTCTGCCTCACACAGTTACCCACATGCAAGCAAGGCAGTTGCTTAGTACAACCTCTGTCTGCTGCTGTTGGCCTCTGTATTACTGGAGCTATTGAGGACTCATACCTCACTCACGGGCATTTCTATGCCACTGAGTCACATCCCCATAGACCCTGTTTTATTTCGCTATTTCACATATTACCAACCAAGGAAGGCCTTAATGAATGCAGACCCATTTCTCTAAAACAAAGGTATAACTGCAGATAAAGATGACTCACAATATTCTCAGCCACAAACGTGTGAATGACACTGAACCACAGCGCTGATTCATCCAGCTGAGTGACTCAAAATGTTAATTTCCTTCCAGTGCCAGCACATACAGCCACGTACTTCTACAGAGACAACTATCTGTTAAGACTACACCTCAGCGGTCTTCATCTGAAGGGTAAGATTATGTGTGCATTAGAGGAAGCAGAGGCCTACGTCCAAAGGTCACCCTGAGCACTTTCACTCACCAGGCCAAAAACTTCAAACCAGTCCTCATTACATTGTGGATTTTCCTTGAAGGACCCCATGTCCATACCTCACCTTTCCTTTTCAAATGCAGCAACCTCAACAGGATACACACATTAGATATACACACGTGTGACACAGCCATTTCTTTAAACCACAACAGCTCAGCGACATGTCAGCTGATATTTGCCTTTGGGCTATAAAAACTTGGTTGTCTGGTTGGTAGAGGTGTTTCACAGCAGTTGGTATCCATAATGTTGCATCATTGCCTTCTTCCTCTAGATGTAATCATCCATTACTTTCTTTCTTTTCCTCATTCGAACTCACTAACCATGTTTCCACATACGTTTCTACATAAATGCCCCAAACAAAGACAAAGAGAGGAGGTCTGGTCCAAGTACAAGTTTGATGTTTACCTGCATAAACATCAATGAGACACAGCAAGGTAACCACACCCGAGGAGCTAAAGGTGTGCAAAGGAAAGAGTAGGAGGCAGTAAAAGAACTACCATAAACGCATGTAAACAAAGCTTTTTTATATTTTTAAATATTAAAGATGATCCTCACTGAAATAAGTGAGATTTGTGATGTAATTGCAAGTCTTGTGAACTTATGCGTGTGTAGGCAAGTAGTTCATATTTGAAGCTTTCAGATAAAGCACACAAATATGGACATGTGTGGCACTTAAAAAAATAAATCACTAGAAGTGTATGTATGGGGAGGCATTATCTTCAAGCTATTGTAACAATATTCCCCTTGCGCTATTGTCCTGTTAATAGAAATTCACCACTTTCAACTTTACAGTAATGTACAATAATATAACCAATTGTCCTGTCTGTATAAGTGTAGCTGATTATATAGACATTTGAAGGACAAAAGACATGAGTCAACGCTTTCTGGTGTTTGGTTTACTATGTTCAAAGTCTTCTTTTGGCTGTTTGTGTTTTGGTGAGCATTCGCTGAAGGTAAATACAAAACGGTCCCAGCATTTTTCTGTACCGTCTGGTAACAACTAACACTATCTATTATGGTGCAACATTAGCCCGTTAGCATAATGTCACCCTTTAAATGACTGCTACTGTCATAAAGCAATACTAAACAAGCTCCCGCAGTATCCGTCCCGGCCTTTGTCCCGGATTAATGGTACAGATGTAGACTAAATGTTAATTTTTACCCTGAGTTCGTCTCTCTCCGCCTCCCAGCGGTATTTCTCGGCCTGGAACCGTCCCCACTCGTACTGGATGAAGTGCAAGATCCCAGGAAGCGTCATAGCGGAGTCCCCGTCCTGCAGCTCCCGACCCTGCGACGATCCCGCTGCTGCTGCCGCTGCCGCCGCCGCCGCTGCCATCGCCCCCGTCGCCGCAGCTGATGTCGCCTGGCCCGGTGCTGCTTTGGGCCCGTTTGGGTTGCGCCCCGCTCCGCTGCTACTGCCGCCGCCGCCGCCGCCTCCGGAGTTCGGGTTTGGTCCTCCGCCGGATCTGTCCGCCTCCATTTTAACCGTTTAAACTTTCGCCAGGATAGGGGAGGTGGAAATGGACAGTGTATGAACAATAATAACAAAAAACTGCCCAGTACCCTCAGTACTACCCAGCAGCACTTTACCGTAGGCTCCCCTCCTTTCTTCCTTTTCTCACACGCACGGAGCAAAATTACTATTCAGTTGATAAAATACTACACTTCCGCTCTCAAACCTTCACAGTAAAACACGACCGCGACCTCCATATTTGTAGCAGCGTGGCCTTTTAGTTACAAATGCACTATGTGTAATATGCGTTCTTACGTTGACACGTATGCTAAAGTAGCATCAACCAAACAGATATTAGATGTCAATAGCGCTATACAAGTGTTTAAAAAATGGTTTGCGACTCTTATTTTGTACGTATACCGGATTTGTTTTTGTCTTCTCGCGTTTGTCGCTGGAAATGTCCGGCGAAGGTGACAAATAAAGGGCCGTGTTTTCTGTAATACACAACGCTTATGTCGCCTGGTGAACCAGTTTCCTGCCATTTTGTGAGACTGCTAGGTTGAAGACGGTGAAGCTAAAGACAGTTATCCACCACATTGTTTCCGGTTTAAACCTTTTTTTTTTTAATGTCAGAACAAGACTGTGATTTTTTTAGGTAAATCAGTTACATTGAGTTCCCTCATGGCTTAAACAACAGACATTTTTTCATGAAACTCTCAAAGTGAGATGCAACAACACAAAATTATTTTAATTTGTGTAATTTTTCCGTTTCAAATAATAAATCACAGTCCATACTCACTTGTTGTGTTTCATTCTTCTGTCTCATTCTTCATATCCTTCATTATTATTTTTTTGTATTTTAATGTTAGAGGATTTATTAATTTTGGGTTATAATCTTTGGTTTGTGAGCAAGATAAAACAAACAATGAAAAACTATCAATATACTGAAAATATATATAGCCAGGTCAAACCTAAATACATTTGGTTTGCCTTGAATAATGAAGGATGTAGTTTTGTTTGTTTTAATTAACTAGTGTCTTTTTGGGGGAGAGAATTAACTTTCTGTAAGATTTTAAGAAATACCGATTATTTTGAAAAAGGAAGTGGATCTTTTATTCTGAAGGGTTAGAACCGGAAGTCTTTCTACAGTCTCTGCTGCAAACGGGATAGTCAAACCGTTCCTACACAGTCGTGTTACATGGATGAGCTATGGGAGTTATGTTACCCCGTAATAACAAATTTTAATGCGCTTATATATTGGGGTTAGTTGTGAAAAATGCTGAAGCTTCACCCTCGACCACAACTATACATATAAAAGAGTTTGTTGCTATCGTTTGAGGCAGGTTTGCTCCTGACTGAGGTGGAACATCATGGAACACACCACCGATGAATGATGCTAACGCTGCTCAAGCTTTTAATAGCATGGCAAAGACACGGAAGTCCTGCAAATGATTACTTTAACGAAAAGAATGAAAACAGAGAAGCCTAAATCGAGGTGAGTTGGTGTCATGGTGTTTACCAGTCTGCCTTTATTGAGTGGTATTGGTGCTAGTGCTAGCCATGTTTTATAAGAAATGGTTGCATGTCACTTTTACACCTAACCTAAAGTTTGTAATCAAAGCATCATGACATGAGTTCATTTACTCAAAGCATTGTCTGTTTGCTGTTTTCACAGGTTGTATTCAACTCTCATTGCTCTGCTATTACACTAATGGGGACCTAAGACCAATCACTGGATTTCTTGATTGAAACTGGACAGTGAATATAAGCTGCCATGCGAATCACATTCTGCCAGGGCCTTTTATCTGGCGCCATCGTCCTCAACCTCCTCATTCTCTATTACGTGTCCCGGGCTCAGCAGCAAATGATGGAGAAGAGGAAGGAACTTGGTCGGGGCACGAGGAGGGCGGCACTACCTGCCTCTGGTGTCATGGGAGGCCTCGGGCTACTTGCAGGAGCTGAACCTGGAGGGATGGGAGTGGACGGACACAACCGTGGCCCTCGTGTGACCGTTCTTCTTAGGGAGTTTGAACATTTTGAAAATTACGTCGGAGACGTGGCTAATTCCTTCTTTCGTCAGAGACCGGAGATCCCCTTCCTTGCCGTGGCTGACACGTCTCCGTACCCTCCCCTGGTGCTTTCAGAGGGGGCTCGACTTCTGGTGCTTTCCCCCAGCCCAGACCAGCCTCCGCAGGCCCACAGGCCAGAGTTCCACATCCAGACAGAGTTTGTTCTGCTTGTGCCCGATGGGGTGGAACTCGAGCAACCTCGGGCTATTGAGAGGCTGATCAGGGAGCTGGAAGGCGAGGGTGGAGGGCCTGTGAGGCTGGTAGCTGCACCGGTCCTGACTCGATCAGCTGTGCAGTGTCTCCACCTGAGGGTGAACCTCAGAGAGTGGACAGCTACCTACTCTCCAGCTGCGTCAGGGAGCAGTGGGAGTGTGTGTACAGCGTTACAAGGAGATGCGGTTGTCCTGATTCGCGCTGAGGATCTCTTTAACCTCTCTGTCCCTCTGGCCCGGCCCCTCTTTTCATCACTCTTCATTCAGACTGCCTTGCGAGGCTGGAAGGTCAAGCTGCTGGAGAGCCCGTGCTTTTCCGCAAACCACCGTCCCCTTTTCAGCTCCGCTCACAACCAGTGGAAGGCTGACACTCGACTGAAGGAAGCCACCGGGAAGCTCATGAGGAGCTTTGGCCTGAAACGTCTCCTGCTGTCCGACGGAAAGGAACAGTGGTACGGCTGCAGCAAAGAGACGCCTCGTTGCTTTGGCACCGTGCAGGATGACACTCCAGAATACCTTTACCTGGATCGCTGGACGCCTCCCTGCTGCCTGCGAGCACTCAGGGAAACCACCAAGTACGTCATCAATATCCTTGAGAGCTCGGGTGTGCGCTACTGGCTCGAGGGCGGGACTCTGCTCGGGGCTGTCCGCCATCAAGACATCATCCCTTGGGATTATGACGTAGATCTGGGCATCTATCTGGAGGATATACCCAACAGCGATCACCTGAAGAATGTGGACTCAGGCTCTCTTGTGGACGCTAACGGCTACGTGTGGGAGCGTGCTGTGGAAGGAGACTTCTACAGAGTGCAATACAGCGAGGCCAACCACCTACACGTCGACCTGTGGCCGTTCTATCCACGTAACGGCGTCATGACAAAGGACACGTGGACAGAGCACAAACAAGACGTGGAGTTCCCCGAGCACTTCTTGCAGCCCCTGGTACCTATGACCTTTGCTGGCATCACTGCCTACGGTCCCAACAACCCCCGAGCTTTCTTAGAGCTTAAGTTTGGAGAGGGGGTGATTGAGAATCCGCAGTACCCCAATCCTTTAAAAAAGAGGCTGGACAGAAGCAAATTATGAGATTCACAAGTCTCAGGAAACTCACCTGGAAGGAAGAAACCTGTGAAACTGTAACCGTTTCCAAAATAACAGCATGTGCTGTGCATTTTATCTGAACTGGATCAGCAGAGAAAAAGTATTATCATCACAACTTCCTGGACAGCTGTTCTTTCTAATATCAGTATGAAGTTGTGACGTCAAACGAGTCACTGCCTTTTTATTTTCTGCGAGTGGTGAGATTTTGTTTGAAAAATGTATAATAATTTAAAAAAAAAGGTCCATACATGATTTCAACAACATCAGACATACCTCAGACAGAGACTAGGTTTACTATGTGGCTTACCAAATCAGTATACGGCATACTTTTAATTTATAAATATGACTGCTACGGCTGCAACTAATGATTCTTTTCCTATTCGATTCATTTCTTGTTTTATGGGTTGTTTTTTATCGCCAAATTTTTGGTCCGAAAAATCTGTTTCCCAAACTTCCACAAACCAAAATTAATTCAGTGTTAAGGTTTTTTTGTTATATGGAGCAAACAAACACGAAAATGTTCCCATTTAAGAAGCTGAAAAAATTTTGGGGAAAAAACACATGGACATGGTTTTTAAGCAGGATTTAAAGTATGCGTTTAAGGTATATTGTACGTCGTTGTTTGTGAATGTAAACTGTTACAGTTATTGACTGTGCTGCGTTGTTTTGCACTGATTTTCTTTGAATGACTGTTGCATTATGTAGATGCACCAGGCTTTAATATTTAACTGAATTTGTGAAAAAATAATGAACCGTATGTGTTACTACTGAGCAGCAAATTCATTTCAATAAATTAATGGAAAAGACAAAGACACAGCAGCATCACATGACTCAGTAATGACTAGTGTTGGGTTTCATGTCTTTGTTTTGTCCATCAACTGTACATTTGTTGCCAAAACTGAAGGAACTAGGTGCTGTAACTGTTCCTGAACACTAGGTGGCGCTGCACACCACTGTATCAGCCCCAGTTTTCATCACAGTCCAGCCACAGCTATGTTGTAAACAGCCCACTTTTCTTCCCCCCACTCAAGAAAACTTGCTTTTGCAATGCGTCGACGGCGTTTTACATTCTTTCTTTCCAACGACAGCGTTGTGCACATATGGATTTCCGGGTAATTAGATACACGTCTGTGCAACTGTGAACAAAACGCGGCGACGTAAAAGGATCTCAGCATATTTGAAACCAGTTTCTCCTCTTACATTTTACTGCAGAGCAGCATTTTAGACGACACACACACACACACACAGCGAGGACGTTAGCACAAAGAGAGACAGAAGAAAAATGGACAGTTAATATTAAGATATAATACGGACAAATCGTCAAACGCAAGAACAATCGTGCAACGACCAACCCCAACTTTAGTGTATTTATGTGTGCTTGTGGTGTAATCTTGACAATTAAACAGACATGGTTTGAAAACATGACCTCCTTTGGCGGAGGCGAGAAAAGGCCTTTATTGTTTAAAACCTACAGACAGTACATTAAGAATGTGATGTCAACCCCCACTGTAACAAAATCATGACAACTACCATGCTCTCTCACACACACACACACACACACACACACACACACACACACTGAACAGAACATACATATGGTGAAATATCTCAAAAGAGGAATGATAACATTTTTTACATCTTTAACAACCCTGCACCGTAACTGCAACAACCCAGGAGCACAAGAGATGTTTTTTGGGCAACGCTTAACGCACACTCATGACACTTTAGGGGAGAAATGATGACACGTTCGGTTTGCAATTAAATAAGGTGAAACTAATACTACGGGAAACCGATTGAAAAAATAAAAAAAACTCCAACAAGACTTATTTAATCTCAAAGCAGATCTAAGCAGTTAAAGACGACAGGGGTGGATCCATCAATAGTGCAGGTTAACACTTAACCATTTAGGAAGTCAGTACTCACTCAAGCACAACCAACATTCTCTTGTGTCTTCATACATCCATCTTCTACTGCTTCATCCAATCCATGCCAATCTCAGCTGACATACAGTAGGTCAAAAAGGCGGCGCACACCCTGGACAGGTCACCAGTCCATCACAGGGACACATCTAAGAGACAAACAGCCATTCACTCTCACACTCACTCATCCAGTCGATCTCTTTTTGCCCAATGCCGAAATCTCACTCACACGTTAAAAATAAGATGGAGGGGGGGAAAACATGCCATTACAAGACTCGAAGTTGGCAAAAAAAAAAACACTTTTTAAGTTACTCACATGCCAACAGTGACCAAAAAACATCTTTGGAATTTGATTAGAGAAATAAATACAAATTATAATGAACAGATCATTTCAAAGACAAAATTACGCTTCCTAACAACAGTGTCAAACCAAAGTTAACCAACCTTGTTTTTTTTTTTTGGTTCCTTAACATTTTAAGAAGCAACTGAAGGACAGCCTTCAAGACAAGAGGTGAAACCTGAGGTTGTGTTGTAGCCCGATGTCCGTCTGAAGAACATCAAACTGTGCGAGTCCTAAAGACAAAGAGTCCTACATTCATCTTTGGGATGATGCGATTCAGGATATTGTTTCATTTGGTGTGTGCTTTGTCGTATAAATATAAATCTTAAGAAGTTTACAGGTGTATTGCTTTTTCTCACCGTGAGATTGTGTACAACCACTGGCCTGGAATAAGTCAAGTCACAATAAGAGACTAATAAAAGCTTTTAACCCCAACGAGATAGAAAATAACTTTTCATAAATTACTACAGCAACTTCCATACAGACTTTAAAGCTAATGATTCAATTATCATATATATATGAGATATTGAGTTTAAGCACAGAATTAGATAAAATCTGTAGGAAAGTGGCCACATTCCTGTATAATAAAAAAACATAAAATATTAAATCTACAGTATGATGATACATGTGTACATCATATGTGGTGTGTTTTACTGGTTACTTTTCTGCTCACAAACACAGTTTGAAAAAAAAAAAAGAAGGAGATTCCAGATGGGCGATATTTATAAAAACCGTCTTACTTAAACCTTCTCATCATCTTTTGAAGTCAGAATTGACCGCGCTTTTCATGGGCGGAGGAAAAATGAACAGGCATATAGGGTAACTGCATCCATGTAACCCGAATGTTTTACTGAAGATGTACGTAACACAACTTTAGATTTGTAAAAAGAAAAATCGATCTGACACTATGTAAGGAGTCACTGGTCCAGCCTTTTGACATCCCACTGGACACATAGGCGCAACTAATGAACACATGGTCGACGCACACACGCGCACACACACACGCGGTCAAATTCTGACTTGAAAAGTGATGAGGACCCAATAAAACGCAACACCAATGCGAGTCAAGACGGCAAGTAGAAATGCACAATTCCGTCCTTCAAAAAGGAAAAACTCAAGTCACCGTGCATCATATGTATGTTTCTTTGCATTGTGCAGTGCATGTCGTCTTTCCGCTTTCCTTCAGGACAGGAAGTAAAAAAATTTAAGTTCTCAGGAGTGTCAAAGTGATGATCATCAGCGGCCGACTTTACATGACAGACTCTTTATCACTCGTCGGCGATGGCTTGCCGCTGTCCGCCCCGCCTCGTTTCTCAATGAGCGGCGAGTGTTCAGGCTCGGCCGCCGACGGCTCGCCCTCCATCCGCACCTCGCTCAGCTCGTTTCCTTCCTGTTTTTTGGCCTGACGGTCCACGAAGAACTGCAGGAGGCCGGCGCCGAAGGCGTCGCCCTCTACGTTCAGCACAGTGCAAGTTCGGTCACTGAGGAAAGACGACGTGAACGATAAAAGATTATGAACCTTATCATGCTTAACAATTCTATTTAGATTGTACTTGTGTGTCATTCTTTATGAGGGAAATAAAATCATCAATATGAGAAGTACATTTTTGACTTTTCCACTGTTAATTGTGTGCATGTTAAATCCTCAAACACATTTTAAATACAGGTTTTAGGCATTATTTTTTATGGTAACTACTGCAAAGACATGAATTCTGCACAGAATTATAACTAGGGAACAAGGGATTTTTTAACACTTGCATTCTATATCACTAGTGGTGTGAAATAACTCTTTGCCATCATGCTCGTGTGTCATGTCACGTGACGGTACGACGATACAATATCAACGTTATGCTGGATAGACTCACCCACTGCTAGTCAGAGTACATAACTGTTCAAAAGTTTGGAGTCACTTAGAAATGTCCTTATTTTTGAAGGAAAAGCACTATATTTTCAATGAATCAGAAATACACTCTATACATTGTTAATGTGGTAAACGACCATCAGAGTTCCGACACATTTTGTTAGATGCTTATTAAGTAAATAAATGGTTTTAAAACCCTTGACTCATTTTTCATGAAGCAAGCCCTCGGAAAACTTGCATCGACCCACGACACTGTCGCTGCCGACAACGGGTGGCTGGCTCGACGACGCGTATGGAAAATAATAAACAAATGAAAATCGCAGTCAGCAACAGTAACCATGGTAACCCGACACCATTCCACAGCCAGCTTGATAAGTCTCATATCATCTACAGGAAGGCTATGTTGCGTTAGTAACTTTTTGATTTGTACATATTAATATATTTAATTTTAGAAAGTGAGATAATAGTCTGGAAACAACACAAACATTTTTCCATACTTTTTTTCCTTTTTTCCATACTAATGCAGACCTGGAAATTATGCAAATTAAATTCCATACTTTTCCATGCTGTGTAGGAACCCTGGACTATTCTAGCTGCAAACGTCTGTTTTTTAATTGAATATGTACATAGGTGTATAGAGGCCCATTTCCAGCAACCATCTCTCCAGTGTTCTAATGGTACATTGTGTTTGCTAATCGCGTCAGAAGGCTATTGCAAGATTAGAAAACCCTTGTGCAATGATGTTAGCACATCTGAAAACAG